>NC_091981.1:292145063-292472161 GCF_044704955.1 Pristiophorus japonicus | reverse complement strand
GTAGAAAGACCAGCAGTTACAGGAGGTTATGGTGTAGAAAGACCAGCAGTTACAGGAGGTTAAGGTGTAGAAAGACCAGCAGTTACAGGAGGTTAAGGTGTAGAAAGACCAACAGTTACAGGAGGTTAAGGTGTAGAAAGACCAACAGTTACAGGAGGTTAAGGTGTAGAAAGAACAAACAGTTACAGGAGGTTAAGGTGTAGAAAGACCAGCAGTTACAGGAGGTTAAGGTGTAGAAAGACCAGCAGTTACAGGAGGTTAAGGTGTAGAAAGACCAACAGTTACAGGAGGTTAAGGTGTAGAAAGACCAACAGTTACAGGAGGTTAAGGTGTAGAAAGACCAACAGTTACAGGAGGTTAAGGTGTAGAAAGACCAACAGTTACAGGAGGTTAAGGTGTAGAAAGACCAGCAGTTACAGGAGGTTAAGGTGTAGAAAGACCAACAGTTACAGGAAGTTAAGGTGTAGAAAGACCAACAGTTACAGGAGGTTAAGGTGTAGAAAGACCAGCAGTTACAGGAGGTTAAGGTGTAGAAAGACCAACAGTTACAGGAGGTTAAGGTGTAGAAAGACCAACAGTTACAGGAGGTTAAGGTGTAGAAAGACCAACAGTTACAGGAGGTTAAGGAATAGAAAGACCAGCAGTTACAGGAGGTTAAGGTGTAGAAAGACCAACAGTTACAGGAGGTTAAGGTGTAGAAAGACCAGCAGTTACAGGAGGTTAAGGTGTAGAAAGACCAGCAGTTACAGGAGGTTAAGGTGTAGAAAGACCAGCAGTTACAGGAGGTTAAGGTGTAGAAAGACCAGCAGTTACAGGAGGTTAAGGTGTAGAAAGACCAGCAGTTACAGGAGGTTAAGGTGTAGAAAGACCAACAGTTACAGGAGGTTAAGGTGTAGAAAGACCAGCAGTTACAGGAGGTTAAGGTGTAGAAAGACCAGCAGTTACAGGAGGTTAAGGTGTAGAAAGACCAGCAGTTACAGGAGGTTAAGGTGTAGAAAGACCAGCAGTTACAGGAGGTTAAGGTGTAGAAAGACCAGCAGTTACAGGAGGTTAAGGTGTAGAAAGACCAGCAGTTACAGGAGGTTAAGGTGTAGAAAGACCAACAGTTACAGGAGGTTAAGGTGTAGAAAGACCAGCAGTTACAGGAGGTTAAGGTGTAGAAAGACCAGCAGTTACAGGAGGTTAAGGTGTAGAAAGACCAACAGTTACAGGAGGTTAAGGTGTAGAAAGACCAACAGTTACAGGAGGTTAAGGTGTAGAAAGACCAGCAGTTACAGGAGGTTAAGGTGTAGAAAGACCAGCAGTTACAGGAGGTTAAGGTGTAGAAAGACCAGCAGTTACAGGAGGTTAAGGTGTAGAAAGACCAGCAGTTACAGGAGGTTAAGGTGTAGAAAGACCAGCAGTTACAGGAGGTTAAGGTGTAGAAAGACCAGCAGTTACAGGAGGTTAAGGTGTAGAAAGACCAGCAGTTACAGGAGGTTAAGGTGTAGAAAGACCAGCAGTTACAGGAGGTTAAGGTGTAGAAAGACCAGCAGTTACAGGAGGTTAAGGTGTAGAAAGACCAGCAGTTACAGGAGGTTAAGGTGTAGAAAGACCAGCAGTTACAGGAGGTTAAGGTGTAGAAAGACCAGCAGTTACAGGAGGTTACGTGGCAGAGAGACCAAGAGGTTGACTGACTACAGTCGACAGGTTTGCACATTAGAACAGTCAGCTATGTTGCTGCAGTAGCAAAGTCTCTCAAGTTTAAATGCGGGAGCTGTCCTAGCTGAGGCACATCAGACTCAGCAGGTGTTCAAAAAAAGTAAAAAGGAGAACATATAGCTTAGGCACGAATTGGAGGATACGAGAGGGACACAGAGAGGCGCTCAAACAGCCCCATAAGGACGAGGACCACTCTCTCTGTAAACTTAAAATATTGGAACTAACAGGAAAATTGGGAAAGAAACAGGCTTTAGTATCAGCCATTACAGCGGGATAATGACAAGCGCAGGCGTCGAAGACATGGGAGTTGAGGTAGATTGGGGCTATCTGAAGGAGAAGGCATCTAGATACGGGTACCAGGATAGCTGGCCTGATTGAGAGGAGCCCACAGGGTCTGATAAGTTAGGTACACCAAGGGCAGTGATTACCCAACTGAATGCGAATAATGAGCCCATGGGGATACAGAGATTTTCCAAGCCCCTCAACCCGGACAAATTGATAGCATTGAGCCAGGATATAGGCCCCATTAAACTCCATGGATGGTCCGCTGGATGTTAATAGATGCTGGACGGATTTTAGGCGGGGTCACCCAGAGTTGGAGGATGTATATTTAAGTGAATCTTCCCTAGTAGCTACAACAGCAGTTTTAGAAATTTGAAAGCTGTCATTAAGGTGGAGCAGGGAAAGGGGAAATAAGGTGGGCAGAAGGACCCTGCAGAATCCGAAAAGGAAGTTCAAAGTATTTGTGTTTACTGTTGTAAGATGATTGTTTAAAAGACAGAAAAAGTAGAGAAGCATTTCTATGATTCTAAGGTGAACCTGACACTTAAGCTTCTAACTTTAATGCTGAGAAAAATAAAACATAGAATTTTCTACCATGCATGTTTGAATAGTCATGGAACGTATTGCGTGTGATGTTTCAGTGTGAATGGTAAAGTTAAAAACATGTGGATGTTTATTTATCTTGGTGTGTCTGCAGTTTGTTTTCAACTGCCACTGGTTAGTTTACGATATTGATTTGAATTAATTTGGAGTTATTGAGGTTAATTAAAACCAGATTGTTTTTATGGCCGTGGTGAAATTCTGGTTGGGCTAAATTGTGTGAAAAACCTCTAGTTCCGGACATGAGGCAATCACATTTATTGGTATTTTAAAAATAAAATTTCGGACCAATTTCAAGAATGTGTGACCAGGGGAGAAAAAGGGAGGGACTACTATTATGCGTGGAGTACAGAATGATTGTAATGAATCGCTTCGATGCTGGGGATGTTGGCCTGATCGAGGACGCTAACATGGGTGCGTCTGTCCTCTCAGGGGATTTGCAAGATCTTGCGGAGACATCGTTGGTGGTATTTCTCCAGCGATTTGAGGTGTCTACTGTATATTATCCACGTTTGAGCCATACAGGAGGGCGGGTATCATTACAGCCCTGTCGACCATGAGTTTGGTGGCAGATTTGAGGGCCTGATCTTCGAACTCTCTTTTCCTCAAGCTGCACTGGCGCACTGGAGGCGGTGTTGAACCTCGTCATCTATTTCTGCCCTTGCTGATAATAGGCTTCCAAGGTATGAAAAGTGGTCCACATTGTCCAGGGCTGTGCCATGGATCTTGATGACTGGGGAGCAGTGCAGGGTCAGGTTGTCTTACAGATGTTCAGTGTAAGGCCCATACTTTTGCATGCCTCAGTGAAGATGTTGACTATGACTTGAAGTTCAGTCTCTGAATGGGCCACATTGTTCGCATGCCTGACACAAGACTCTCACAGCAAGCACTCAACTCGGAGCTCCTACACGGCAAGCGAGCTCAAGGTGGGCAGAGGAAACGTTTCAACATCACCCTCAAAGCCTCCTTGATAAAATGCAACATCCCCACCGACTCCTGGGAGTCCTTGGCCAAACATCGCCCTAGATGGAGGAGGTGCATCTGGGAGGGTGCTGAGCACCTCGAGTGTTGTCGCCGAGAGCATGAGGAAAACAAGCGCAGGCAGCGGAAGGAGTGTGCAGCAAACCAGTCCCACCCACCCTTTCCTTCAACGACTGACTGTCCCACCTGTGACAGGGACTGTGGTTCCCGTTTTGGACCTAAGAACTCACTTTTGGAGTGGAAGCCGGTCTTCCTCGATTTCGAGGGACTGCCTATGATGATGATGATGGTTATGATGATCGCCGCCCTAAGCGAGGCCCGGCGGGCAGGGGGAAGGCCAACTCAAGCAACAAGATGGAGGTTATACCTTCTTCTGGAAAGGGAAAGTAGATGAAGAACGCTGCCTCCACGGAATCGGTTTCGCCATCAAGAACAAGCTGGTCGAACGCCTCAGACACTCCCCTGTGGGGTTAATGAACATCTCATGACTCTCTGACTCACCCTATCCCAGAATCAATGCGCCACAGTCATCGGTGTGTACTCCCCAACACTCGATACGGCAGATGAGACCAAAGAGGGTTTTTACTCCAACCTCAAAATCCCTGTCCGCGTACCTGCGGACGACAATCTGATCCTCCTCAGTGACTTCAATGCCAGGGTCGGCAAGGACACAGACCCCTGCGGAGGCGTGATTGGCAGAGAAGGGGTAGGGAAAGCCAACTCCAGTGGTATCCTACTCCTGACAAAATGTCTAGAACATGAACTTGTCATCACTAACACCTTGTTCTGCCAGAGGGACAAATACAAGACATCGTGGCAACACCCTCGCTCCAAACAATGGCACCTGCTCGACTATGTAATTGTCCGAGCCAGGGATCGCAAGGATGTGTGCATCACCCACGCCATGACAGGTGCTGACAACTGCTGGATAGACCACCGCCTAATCCGATCCATCATTGACATCAACACAGCCCCAAAGCAGAAGCAGTGCCGCAAAAATGTCAAAGACGCAGCTAAGAGAGCCCTATACAGTCAGCGCCTCACTGCTAATCTGGTGTGCCTTGGTGACCCCGAGACACTGAATGCCCACAGCACTTGCTCTGCCCTCCAGGCCTCCATAACCAGTGCCTGCAAAGAGACGCTCGGTCACTCAACCAGAAAACACTAGGACTGGTTTGATGAGAATGGCCAGGAGATCCAAGAGCTAATAGGTTGCAAGCGCAGGGCATTTCTGAGCCTTGAACAACAACCTAACTCGGGAGCTGCAAGGCAGCATTACAGACGGCTTAAGGCGGAGGTCCAAAAACCAGGGACATAAAGAACAGGTGGTGGATGGAGAAAGCACAGGAGATACAGCAGCTGGCTGACAGCCATGATGTACGAGGATGCTTCATCGCAGTCAAGGTCACCTAAATTCCAAACACCCAAGGCCCCACCCGACTGCTGGCCAAGAACGGGGAAACACTCATCAAGGACACAGAGACAGTCAGGGCCCACTGGAAGGAGCACTTCGAAGATCTCATCAATCGAGACTCTGCCTTTGACTTGAGTGTTCTCGACTCCACCTCCCCAGTATGCTACCCGCCACCACTTCAGTAAAACTCCAACACTGCACGGGGAAGAAAAAGCCATGACAGCTTAAGAACAAAAGGCTACGGGAGTGGATGGAATCCCCAATGATGCACTGAAGTATAGCGGAGAGGCACTGTTGGTACGAATACATGACCTCATCTCTCATCTGGAGGGATGAGAGCATGCCGGGAGATCTCAGAGATGCAGTGATAGTGACCATCTTTAAAAAAGGGGACAAGTCCGACTGTGGCAACTACCGAGGAAATCTCCCTGTTATCAGCCACTGGGAAAGTTGTCGCTAGAGGTCTTACTGCAGTTGTACAGGGCCTTGGTGAGGCCTCACCGGGATTATTGCGTGCAGTTTTGGTCTCCTAATCTGAGGAAGGACGTTCTTGCTATTGAGGGAGTTCAGTGAAGGTTCACCAGACTGATTCCCGGGATGGCAGGACTGACATATGAGGAGAGACTGGATTAACTGGGCCTGTATTCGCTGGAGTTTAGAAGAATGAGAGGGGATCGCATAGAAACATATAAAATTCTGACAGGACTGGACAGGTTAGATGCAGGAAGAATGTTCCTGATGTTGGGGAAGTCCAGAACCAGGGGTCACAGTCTAAGGATAAGGGGTAAGCCATTTAGGATGGAGATGAGGAGAAATTTCTTCACTCAGAGAGTTGTTAACCTGTAGAATTCTCTACCACAGAGAGTTGTTGAGGCCAGTTTGTTAGATATATTCAAGAGGGAGTTAGATATGGCCCTTACGGCTAAGGGGATCAAGGGGTATGGAGAGAAAGCAGGAAAGGGGTACCGAGGTGAATGATCAGCCATGATCTTATTGATTGGTGGCGTATGCTCAAAGGGCCGAATGGCCTACTCCTGCACCTATATTCTATGTTTCTATGTTTCTCGAGTCGTCCTCAACCGTCTTCTCCCTGTGGCTGAGGAGCTCCTCCCGGAGTCACAGTACGGATTTCGTCCCTTACGGGGCACAACGGACATGATTTTTACAGCACGACAGCTGCATGGAACAGCACCAGCCCCCGCGAGGGTCTATGAAGCGTCCTCCTCCATTTCGGATGCCCCCATAAGTTCATCACCATCCTCCGCCTGCTCCACGATGACATGCAGGCCTTGATCCTTACCAAAAGATCCATCACAGACCCAATCCACGTCCGGACCGGACTCAAATAGGGCTGCGTCATCGCCCCAACCCTCTTCTCAATCTTCCTCGCCACCATGCTCTACCTCACAGTCAACAAGCTCCCTGCTGGAGTAGAACTAAACTGCAGAACCAGTGGGAACCTGTTCAACCTTCGTCGTCTCCAGGCCAGGTCCAAGACCACCCCATCCTCTGTCGTCGAGCTACAGTACGCAGACGACGCCTGCGTCTGTGCACATACAGAGACTGAACACCAAGTCATAGTCAACGTATTTACTGAGACGTATGAAAGCATAGGCCTTACGCTAAACATTAGTAAGACAAAGGTCCTCCACCAGCCTGTCCTCACCGCACAGCACTGCCCCCCAATCATCAAGATCCACGGTGCGGCCCTGGACAACGTGGACCATTTCCCATACCTTGGGAGCCTCTTATCAACAAGAGCAGACATTGACGACGAGATCCAACACCGCCTCCAGTGAGCCAGTGCAGCCTTCGGCCGCCTGAGGAAAAGAATGTTTGAAGACCAAGCCCTCAAATCTGCCACCAAGCTCATGGTCTACAGGACTGTAGTAATACCCGCCCTCCTGTACGACTCAGAGACATGGATCATGTACAGTAGACAACTCAAGTCGCTGGAGAAATACCACCAACAATGTCTCCGCAAGATCCTACAAATCCCCTGGGAGGACAGAAGCACCAACGTTGGTGTCATCGACCAGGCCAACATCCCCAGCATTGAGCGCTGACCACACTTGATCAGCTCCACTGGGCAGACCACATTGTTCGCATGCCAGACACAAGACTCCCAAAGCAAGCGCTCTACTCGGAACTCCTTCACGACAAACGAGCCAAAGGTGGGCAGAGGAAACATTACAAGGACACCTTCAAAGCGTCACTGATAAAGTGCAACATCCCCACTGATAGCTGGGAGTCCCTGGCCAAAGACCGCCCTAAGTAGAGGAAGTGCATCTGGGAGGGTGCTGAACACCTCGAGTCTCATCGCCGAGAGCATGTAGAAATCAAGCGCAGGCAGCAGAAAGAGCATGCGGAAAACCTGTCCCACCCACCCTTTCCCTCAACTACTATCTGTCCCACCTGTGACAGGGACTGTGGTTCTTGTATTGGACTGTTTAGCCACCTACGGACTTATTTTTAGAGTGGAAGCAGGTCTTGCTCGATTCCGAGGGACTGCCTATGGTAATGATAATGTAATTAATGCCTTTGGTATGCGTGGTGTTGCTTTACAGATTGTTGTTACCATTGTTATGTGTTTGTCGAACTTTTAAAATGCCAAAAAAAAGGAAGGTAACTCTCTGCACAAGACTTCGGAAAGCAACACCTTTTTGCAGAGTTGAATGTAAATGTTTTGAGCATTTTTTTACATTTTAAGCAAATTTTAAGTTTTTGAATTTGAGTAGATGTTTCCCTCAGTGATTAAAAAGGGATCAGAATTGACTAATTAACCCATTGGGATGGCAGGAAAGCCACAATGGAGTTTCTGTTGCTTTTCTTTTAAGCAGGATGGTGCAAGATTACCGAGAGGGGTTGTTCAATAGGGAAGTGGCTTCAAGGTGTTACTGAACTTGAACTTTTGCTGGAACAAAGGAGAAAAGCTCCAGTAATGTTCAAGAGTTTGAACTTCTTATCTCCAATGATGGATCTCAAATGTCACAGCATGGTGACAAAATTGAACTTAAGACTTTAAAAAAAAATGCTTGGAATTAATGGGCTCAATTTTCGCTTTTTTTTTGACACGCGCTGTCTTTTTTGGCGTATTTTTTTTCAAAGTTTCTCCCTGCGACCTGTGCCGGCGTAACTGACTTAGTTATGATTTTTCTAGGCCAGTTTTTTTTACACGTCATAGCGGGGGCATTCCCTCATGTCTGTGCCGTTTTTTTCAATTGTTTGCAGTTTGGCCAACATTTTTTTCTCATCGATCGGCGTATCTGGCCACTCCCGAAAAACCTTCTGGTGAGTTAAGAAAACCAGTGCACATTCACAAATCTGTGCTGAAAGACGCCATTGTTTTTAAATCAAAGATTCTGGAGGGAGTCAAGAACACTGTCAAAATCAATAATAAAGTTCAACTTTTTTTTAACCTGTCAACATAGAAGTGTAAATTTCTTGGAATTTCAGAAACATAGAAACATAGAAAATAGGTGCAGGAGCCGGCCATTCAGCCCTTCTAGCCTGCACCGCCATTCAATGAGTTCATGGCTGATCATGCAACTTCAGTACCCGCTTCCTGCTTTCACGCCATACCCCTTGATCCCCCCCGAGTAGTAAGGACTTCATCTAACTCCCTTTTGAATATATTTAGTGAATTGGCCTCAACTACTTTCTGTGGTAGAGAATTCCACAGGTTCACCACTCTCTGGGTGAAGAAGTTTCTCCTTATCTCGGTCCTAAATGGCTTACCCCTTATCCTTAGACTGTGACCCCTGGTTCTGGACTTCCCCAACATTGGGAACATTCTTCCTGCATCCAACCTGTCCAAACCCGTCAGAATTTTAAACGTTTCTATGAGGTCCCCTCTCACTCTTCTGAACTCCAGTGAATACAAGCCCAGTTGATCCAGTCTTTCTTGATAGGTCAGTCCCACCATCCCGGGAATCAGTCTGGTGAATCTTCGCTGCACTCCCTCAATAGCAAGAATGTCCTTCCTCAAGTTAGGAGACCAAAACTGTACACAATACTCCAGGTGTGGCCTCACCAAGGCCCTGTACAGCTGTAGCAATACCTCCCTGCCCCTGTACTCAAATCCCCTCGCTATGAAGGCCAACATGCCATTTGCTTTCTTAACCGCCTGCTGCACCTGCATGCCAACCTTCAATGACTGATGTACCATGACACCCAGGTCTCGTTGCACCTCCCCTTTTCCTAATCTGTCACCATTCAGATAATAGTCTGTCTCTCTGTTTTTACCACCAAAGTTCTCTAATTTTTTTAAACTCACTCACACGCCACCAGCGAACGTCTTGAAGCAGGGCTGGAGGGTCGTAGGTTTGGCCGGTAGAATTGGCCCCACGCCCGAACATGGGCTACAAAGACAGCTATTGGGGGGGGTGGGGGGAGGGGAGAGAGAGAGAGGTGCCGATTGGAAGACTTGGAGCCCGGGGAGGGGGGGGGGAGGGAGAGAAGTAACAGGACTCCAATTAGTAAAGGGGGGGGGGGAAGAAAGAGGGGGAAGAGAGAGCGAAGGGCTGATCGGAAGGCTTGGAGCCTGGGGAGGGAGAGAGAGAAGTCACAAGACTCCAACTAGTAAAGTTGGGGAGGGACAAGAGAGCGAAACCATATGACCTTTGGGTGTGGTCCATCCATACAGACCTGCAGAAATACAACTGTGAATCTGTGCTGCATGCTTCCCTGCCTTTTTGAACTTCTTTCAAAGGTTAAATTTAAGTATGGGGGCAGTACTGACAATGCCGTACCTTGTGCGAGCCTTCTGCATCATGGTGCTACGTAGCAGACAATTGATTTGACTTCATCGAATCAGGAACATCAGAGCCCCATAGGGTGCTGGGCAGGAGACCTTACCCATCCCGGGTCTATCGAGACAGGTGCTTGTACCTCCGCCTGAGTGATGCAGACTGTGTCAGAAGGCTGCGTTTCCGCAAAGAAGTTGTAAGTGACATCTATGAGTTGGTCAAAGCAGACCTGCAACCGAGCAGCATCAGGAGGACTGTTTTGTCAGTTAAAGTGACAAAGCAGCTGCACTTTCATTCTATGCCTCCGGATCGTTTCAAGCTACAACTGGGGATGTGTGTGCCATCCCTCAACATGCAACACAAGTCCATTCACCAGGTCACAGCTGCACTGTACGTGCATAGGAATGCCTTCATAAAGTTCCCCATGACCGCCCAAGCAATCCATGACAGGACTGTGGACTTCTCCAGGATTGCTGGCTTCCCAAAGGTAGAGGGCTGCATTGATTGTACCCACATCGCCTTGCGAGCACCTTTGGAAGGATTCCGAGATGTACAGGAACAGAAAAGGCTTCCACTCCATTAATATACAGCTCATGTGTGACGATAGGCATCATATCACGTCAGTCGATGCAAGATACCCTGGCAGCACCCATGATGCGTTCATGTTTCAGCAGCAGCAACCAGAAGGGCACAGCTGGCTACTGGGAGACAAAGGGCACGGCCTCACCACCTGGCTCATGATGTGCCTATGCATAACCCAGACGGAAGCTGACTGTCAATACAGCATGTCGCGCATTTCGATGCGCAGCATCATTGAGAGGACCATTGGCATATTGAAACAGCGTTTCCGATGCCTGGACCATTCCGGAGGCTACTTGCTGTACGCCCCTGAGATTGTCGGTCAGTTCACTGTTGTGTGCTGCATGCTGCATAACTTAGCCATCATGGGGCAGCAGCACCTGGTAGTGGAAGACCCACCTGCGGTGACAGTGGCTGATAATGATGCAGGTGACGAGCAGGGGGAGGATGAGGAAGCCATGCAAGTGCCTGAGGCCAGAGCACGTCGGCAGAGGACGGGGGGCCATCATGACCCTTTAATGATTGCTCGAGCCTTGCGCCAGCAGCTCATCCATGAATGTTTTACTGATGCCTGGTGGCTCAGCGACAACTATGCCACATGGACATGTTTACTATTTGGAGCTGTTCCGTTATATTGCGTTGTGTTAATGGAACATGATTCAGTTTTAATGTAAAATATATTTTATTCAAAAGTTTACAATGTACTTAACTTATAAGAATAATGTTATTAAAGTTATCAAACTTTACTTTAATATCACTCTTTAAGATCACTTAAAAACTTGTAAATTTACATAACTTACAAAAAACTTTTAATTTGAGAACAGTTACAATAATAACAACAACAGCAGCAGCAAAGAAAGGCAGCACCCATCTCTCATCCCCCTTATTCTAAGACCGCCCGCTGCGCTCGGTCTTGAACACTCCACCACCCCTGCCCACATGCGGTGGTGCAGTGTATCTGGGCTTGGTACCAAGCTTATTCTTTCTAACATCTCGGGTACTGCGCACCTCTTGAGGGTGGGGGGGGCGTCAGACGGCAAGTTGGAGGGCCCGGCTTTGGGCTCTTCAGAGACTGGTGGGGATTGGAGTGGGAGTGACAGTTGATTCTGTCAATGGACGCGGGGTCTGGGCGTGTTTCCTTATTGCAGCAGCTAACTCCAACATGCCGTCCCTCATGTGTCCTGACAGTGTCTCAACAACCTGCAACAGTCCTTCCCTCATGTTGAGCAAAACTGTCTGAACTACCTGCAACATTCCCTCCCTCATGGTCAGTGATGTGGTTTACACTACCTCTGACATTCCCTCCCTCATGGCCACTATTCCTTCACTGATGGTCCCGGATATCGTTCCCATTTCTCGTGTCATTGCTGTTACTTCTCCCGACAGTCCCGCTACCTCATCACTCACCCCACTGATGGCGTCCAGGAGTGATCAGGTAAGGTCAATGCTCTCCGCACTCAATGATATCATCTGAACCACCTCTGTTAGATCCTGCACCTCAGGAGAGCGCGGTCGAGCTCTCCTTTCCCCCCCCCCCCCCAATGGGCGTGGCTCGCACCCCAACACTGGGACCTGCAGCCTGGGACAATGGGGCCCTGGGTGTGCCTCACTGCACCCCACCACTGGGACCAGCAACCTCGGAAGGTGGGGCCCTGGGTGTACCTCACTGCACCCCACCACTAGGACCCACAGCCTTGGACGGTGGGGCCCTGGGTGTGCCTCGCTGCACCACACCACTGGGACCAGCAACCTCGGAAGGTGTGAAACCATGGAATGTCCCACCAGCACTCAAACCACTAGTCATGGAAGGGGCTGTCACCTCCTCCAAAGTCAGTACAACAGTGGGAGCTTCATCCAGCTCCATCCCCTCCCCCCCGCCCCCCCCCATGTTTTTGGTCTGGAGGGTTGGAATGGAAGATGTTCTCCTCTTCTGGCTCATCCTCATCTGAATCTTCTTCTGCATCGTCAGGGTTGGCCTCAAGTTCTGCAAAATATATCACACCAGTCAAATGGTTAGCAGCAGAGGGGGCAGGATGGGTGGCATGAGTAGGCTCACACATCGCAGGCCAGGCAGCAGGCTGATTTGAAGGACCACGATGAATTTGCAGGACTTACCCTCTTCCCTCGAGTGTGGGCCCGGCTTGTGCAGTACTGATTGCTTTTTTTCCAGGCAGGATCCATCAAAGCAGCGACCCTCTCTTCCAAGGGTGTCAGTGGGTGCAGATTTGCCGGGGCCTCCTCCTGTTCGAGTTCCTTCCCTTGTATTATGTGCCACCTTCCTCTGCAAAGATGAAAATGCAACTTTTTGGAGAGGGGGTCTTTCTGCTGAGTAGAACACACAGCTGATCACATTTGCAATTGCAATTCCATTGAATAAATGAAAATATTACTTACGCTAACTACTTGACCAAGGTCCTGCCACCACTTTTTACACTGGCCTCCGGATCTCGTGGTGGTCACCACTGCGCCGTAATCTTCTGCAACTTGGTTCCAGCGTGTCTTCATTACTTTGGGGTGGAACTTTTATGCGACCTGTGCTGGTGTCCAGCTCCTGGCGTCTGTTCTCAATCACAGCAATTAATGCTTTCACTTCTTCCTGCAAGAAATTCTTGAGAAATTCTTGGTCCTTGCACTGCATTGCATCTTGTATTGCTCCAGCTGTGATTTTCCCAATGCTCTCACACAGCACTCCTTCTCACACACACAACTGGCTCTTTAAAAATGGCCGATCGCCAAATCCGAGCTGTACTGAGCGTTCCATGGAACGATGTCAAAAACGTTACTTTTTTTCCCCCGCGCATGCACAGAAGGCACGGATTCCTTTTTCGGCGCAGACAGCAGGCTCCGCCGCCCCCCGGGGTGACTGGACGCGCTGCTAAATTCGAATGATACATTGGGGGAACTTTGGCAAAATATTTCTGGCTCATTTCTGGCCCAGAAAAACGGGCGTAACTCTGGCAATACGCCAGAAAACAGGCTTGGGGAAAATTGAGCCCAATGATTTGGGGTCATGTGCTTTCTTTCACGACACTGGACGGGGAAGATAAAGAACTTCCATCCAAATGCAGTGCAGATACCTTTTGGTTTGTTAAATCACAAAGGCTGGACATAACTTATTGTGAAATTAAAATTGACTCGCTAAATTCATATGAGTTGCTGCTCAAGCACGCGGGAAGGCAAATTTATCATAAATTTAAGGGGATAATTCGATCATTTTTTGAAAAGGTCCAGTCTATTTGGTTCCATTTAAACTGTGTTTAAAAGGATGTTTTTTTTGGGGGGGGGGCGGAGGGAGGGGGCGGTGTCTGTTGTGTTCTTGCAGACTGGACTGGTCTCTGGAATTACAATATTTTAAGAGCTTATACGATAACATAATCACATTGCAACCGGGCTCATAACATGGAAAGGTAATGAATGGTAAATTTTCTAAATCATTTCTCATAGGTGATTGTGGGTGAATTCCAGTTAAGGTTGAGAACTCCAGGAGGATGGTGTGAATGTCATGCCCACTTCAGTTGCTTCTTGCATGTGCCACATGTAAATGTTACGATTTCTTATGGCCTCTTCAGCAGCTTTCTGTCTACACCACAGATTTTCGATTTCATTCGCATAGGCTGTCTCTGTCTATCCATTGTTATACAACGTCACTGATATACCTCTTTGTGTCGAGACCTCTGTGCAGTAATGCATTTTTAAAACTGTTTAAACAAAGAAATAGGCTCAATAGCCACTTAAAAAGGACTGCAAAAGCTTCTATAGATATGTAAAGAGAAAAAGGTTAGTAAAGACAAACGTAGGTCCCCTGCAGTCAGAATCAGAGGAAGTCATAACGGGGAACAAAGAAATGGCAGACCAATTGAACAAGTACTTTGGTTCGGTATTCACTAAGGAGGACACAAACAACCATCCGGATATAAAAGGGGTCAGAGGATCTAGTAAGGAGGAGGAACTGAGGGAAATCCTTATTAGTCGGGAAATTGTGTTGGGGAAATTGATGGGATTGAAGGCCGATAAATCCCCAGGGCCTGATGGACTGCATCCCAGAATACTTAAGGAGGTGGCCTTGGAAATAGCAGATGCATTGACAGTCATTTTCCAACTTTCCATAAACTCTGGATCAGTTCCTATCGAGTGGAGGGTAACCCCACTTTTTAAAAAAGGAGGGAGAGAGAAAACAGGGAATTATAGACCGGTCAGCCTGACATTGGTAGTGGGTAAAATGATGAAATCAATTATTAAGGCTGTCATAGCAGTGCATTTGGAAAGAGGTGACATGATAGGTCCAAGTCAGCATGGATTTGTGAAAGGGAAATCATGCTTGACAAATCTTCTGGAATTTTTTGAGGATGTTTCCAGTAGAGTGGACAAGGGAGAACCAGTTGATGTGGTGTATTTGGACTTTCAGAAGGCTTTCGACAAGGTCCCACACAAGAGATTAATGTGCAAAGTTAAAGCACATGGGATTGGGGGTAGTGTGCTGACATGGATTGAGAACTGGTTGGCAGACAGGAAGCAAAGAGTAGGAGTAAATGGGTACTTTTTAGAATGGCAGGCAGTGACTAGTGGGGTACCGCAAGGTTCTGTGCTGGGGCCCCAGCTGTTTACATTGTATATTAATGATTTAGACAAGGGGATTAAATGTAGTATCTCCAAATTTGCGGATGACACAAAGTTGGGTGGCAGTGTGAGCTGCGAGGAGGATGCTATGAGGTTGCAGAGTGACTTGGATAGGTTAGGTGAATGGGCAAATGCATGGCAGATGAAGTATAATGTGGATAAATGTGAGGTTATCCACTTTGGTGGTAAAAACAGAGACAGAATATTAACTGAATGGTGACAGATTAGGAAAAGGGGAGGTGCAACGAGACCTGGGTGTCATGGTACATCAGTCATTGAAGGTTGGCATGTAGGTACAGCAGGTGGTTAAGAAAGCAAATGGCATGTTGGCCTTCATAGCGAGGGGATTTGAGTATAGGGGTAGGGAGGTGTTGCTACAGTTGTACAGGGCCTTGGTGAGGCCACACCTGGAGTATTGTGTGCAGTTTTGGTCTCCTAACTTGAGGAAGGACATTCTTGCTATTGAGGGAGTGCAGCGAAGGTTCACCAGACTGATTCCCGGGATGGCGGGACTGACATATCAAGAAAGACTGGATCAACTGGGCTTGTATTCACTGGAGTTCAGAAGAATGAGAGGGGATCTCATAGAAACGTTTAAAACTCTGACGGGTTTAGACAGGTTAGATGCAGGAAGAATGTTCCCAATGTTGAGGAAGTCCAGAACCAGGGGTTACAGTCTAAGGATAAGGGGTAAGCCATTTAGGACTGAGATGAGGAGAAACTTCTTCACCCAGAGAGTGGTGAACCTGTGGAATTCTCTACCACAGAAAGTAGTTGAGGTCAATTCACTAAATATATTCAAAAAGGAGTTAGATGTAGTCCTTACTACTCGGGGGATCAAGGGGTATGGCGAGAAAGCAGGAATGGGGTACTGAAGTTGCATGATCAGCCATGAACTCATTGAATGGCGGTGCAGGCTCGAAGGGCCGAATGGCCTACTCCTGCACCTATTTTCTATGTTTCTATGTTTCTATGTTAAAGCCCATCAGCGGGAGGAACACCAGGGATTTATTTCTTAGTTGGGATTTGATTTATCTGGATTAGGTACCTAAATGCAGGGATGTAAGTGAACAATGGTCCCTCAAACACTCTTTCTAATTCATCCCGTTCAGGAACTGAAGCAGGGGTTAAGTAGAAATGTGGGAGTGAATTCCAGAGTAACATAAAGCACATGGGCATGATTCATGAAAGTGTCTTTAAATTTGGTTATCAATCTAAATTATACTGAAAGTCAGGGCAGTGTAGGTGAGAGTCATTGATTGAAAGGTTTCTCTTGGAGATGTTTGTGTCTTTGCCTGTACTGAACAATGAGGAAAATGTATTGGTTGGAGCCAGTTTAATTCTGGACACAGTAGCTGTCATGAAGTGCCCCAGCCACAGGGTGGCGTTTTTCCTGGCTTGAAGTACCTTGAGATCCACCTCGGCCTTCACTCCTGCCACTTTCACCTCGGCCTGTCGTCTCCGGAGATTCGCCTCGGCCTTCACTCCTGCCACATTCACCTCGGCCTGTCGTCTCCGGAGATCCACCTCGGCCTTCACTCCTGCCACTTTCACCCCGGCCTGTAGTCTCCGGAGATCCACCTCGGCCTTCACTCCTGCCACATTCACCTCGGCCTGTCGTCTCCGGAGATTCGCCTTGGCCTTCACTCCTGCCACATTCACCTCGGCCTGTCGTCTCCGGAGATCCACCTCGGCCTTCACTCCTGCCACTTTCACCTCGGCCTGTCGTCTCCGGAGATCCACCTCGGCTTTCACTCCTGCCACTTTCACCTCGGCCTGTCGTCTCCGGAGATCCTCGGCCTTCACTCCTGCCACTTTCACCTCGGCCTGTCGTCTCCGGAGATTCGCCTCGGCCGTTTGTCTCACTATGACCTCCTCGAAGTCTGCGTTCTTTGCGGCAGCAGCGGTGTCGGCTCGAGCGTTGATCAAGGTAGTCCGACTTGAGGACGATGTCCTGGAGCTCCTTGTCGAGCATCCTGACTGTCTGCTGACGCTCGACCATGACTCCAGAGACGTCAGGTTGAGGGAGATGGAGCAAGCCAGACAAGAGGCACGACGGCCTTGGGTCTGAATCTCACCGGAACCAACCTCAAATGACCACGCCTCGCCTCACAGTTTCAGCATCTCGTGGCCCCGATCTTTCAGCCATCCGGAACGGAACGAAGAGCTGTCCCACCAGCCAGCGGCATAGCACTGAACTACTCGAGCCTCCTTCATCTCGAGCTGGTAACCAACAGGGGGGAGCCAACCCTGGACCTGACAAAGGACATTACCAACACTCTCGCTTGTCAGTGCCAGCCTGCACAGGAGCCCGATGTTTATGATGGGGACCCTATCATGTTTCTGCCATTGCGCCACGCATTTAAAGCCATAGTAGAGCAGGCCGACACACCAGCCAGCAAAAGCTTACCTTTCTCGTCAAGTACACAAAGGGGAAGGTTAAGGAACTGGTAGACAGATTCCGGCACGAGTAAATAACGGACCCTGAAACGGCCTACCAGGAAGCATGGAAGGAACTAGAAGAGAGTTTTGGCGACAAGTCGAGAATCACAGCATCCGCCCTTCAAAAGCTTGACAAGTTTCCGAAGTTCAGGGCGGACAAAGGCCACAAGCTTCGCGAACTTGCCGAATTATGCATGGACATCGCAGCACAGATGGACGACTTGCCCGAATTGGGGCTGCTCGACTATCCCCACTATCTTCACCGACGCTCGAAAAACTCCTGACCTACTTAAGCAACAAATGGAGGAAGCGTGTATTGGAGCATAAGACCGATACAGGCTGCTACCCTTCTTTCGCTAAGCTGGCTACATTTCTGAAAAAAGCTAGGCAGCACAGCGACAGCGACCTTTACGCAGTAAGCCCCAGTAAGCCAACCTCGGAGAGGATGACAACGAGCAGAACGTGAGTCTGAGACAGAATGGCGGGGAGACACCGGTGGGGAGACCCACAACGAAAGACCAACAGACGAGCCACAGGTCATAGAGACCATTACAAAGTGCACTAAATACTTGGCTTACCCTTCCGCACGATCTTGTTGTAAGATCGTTCTCTGCAACATCTACCGCAGAGATCGTCCTGAGAAACATAGAAACATAGAAAATAGGTGCAGGAGCAGGCCATTCGGCCCTTCGAGCCTGCACCACCATTCAATGAGTTCATGGCTGAACATGAAACTTCAGTATCCTATTCCTGTTTTCTCACCATACCCCTTGATCCCCCAAGTAGTAAGGACTACATCTAACTCCTTTTTGAATATATTTAGTGAATTGGCCTCAACTACTTTCTGTGGTAGAGAATTCCACAGGTTCACCACTCTCTGGGTGAAGAAGTTTCTCCTCATCTCGGTCCTAAATGGCTTACCCCTTATCCTTAGACTGTGACCCCTGGTTCTGGACTTCCCCAACATTGGGAACATTCTTCCTGCATCTAACCTGTCTAAACCCGTCAGAATTTTAAACGTTTCTATGAGATCCCCTCTCATTATTCTGAACTCCATTGAATACAAGCCCAGTTGATCCAGTCTTTCTTGATATGTCAGTCCCGCCATCCCGGGAATCAGTCTGGTGAACCTTCGCTGCACTCCCTCAATAGCAAGAACATCCTTCCTCAAGTTAGGAGAACAAAACTGTACACAATACTCCAGGTGTGACCTCACCAAGGCCCTGTACAACTGTAGTAACACCTCCCTGCCCCTGTACTCAAATCCTCTCACTATGAAGGCCAGCATGCCATTTGCTTTCTTAACCACCTGCTGTACCTGCATGCCAAACTTCAGTGACTGATGTACCATGACACCCAGGTTCGTTGCATCTCTCCATTTCCTAATCCGTCACTATTCAGATAATAGTCTGTCTCTCTGTTTTTACCACCAAAGTGGATAACCTCACATTTATCCACATTATACTTCATTTGCCATGCATTTGCCCACTCACCTAACCTATCCAAGTCACTCTGCAGCCTCATAGCATCCTCCTCGCAGCTCACACTGCCACCCAACTTAGTGTCATCCGCAAATTTGGAGATACTACATTTAATCCCCTCGTCTAAATCATTAATGTACAATGTAAACAGCTGGGGCCCCAGCACAGAACCTTGCGGTACCCCACTAGTCACTGCCTGCCATTCTGAAAAGTACCCATTTACTCCTACTCTTTGCTTCCTGATTGCCAACCAGTTCTCAATCCACATCAGCACACTACCCCCAATCCCATGTGCTTTAACTTTGCACATTAATCTCTTGTGTGGGTCCTTGTCAAAAGCCTTCTGAAAGTCCAAATACACCACATCCACTGGTTCTCCCTTGTCCACTCTACTGGAAACATTCTTAAAAAATTCCAGAAGATCTGTCAAGCATGATTTCCCTTTCACAAATCCATGCTGACTTGGACCTATCATGTCACCTCTTTCCAAATGCGCTGCTATGACATCCTTAATAATTGATTCCATAATTTTACCCACTGCCGATGTCAGGCTGACCAGTCTATAATTCCCTGTTTTCTTCTCTCTCCTTTTTTAAAAGTGCCGTTACATTGGCTACCCTCCACTCCATAGGAACTGATCCAGAGTCTATGGAATGTTGGAAAATGACTGTCAATGCATCCGCTATTTCCAAGGCCACCTCCTTAAGTACTCTGGGATGCAGACCATCAGGCCCTGGGGATTTATCGGCCTTCAATCCCATCAATTTCCCCAACACAATTTCCCGACTAATAAGGATTTCCCTCAGTTCCTCCTTCTTACTAGACCCTCTGACACCTTTTATATCCGGAAGGTTGTTTGTGTCCTCCTTAGTGAATACCGAACCAAAGTACTTGTTCAATTGGTCCGCCATTTCTTTGTTCCCAGTTATGACTTC
Organism: Pristiophorus japonicus; assembly: GCF_044704955.1. NCBI lineage: Eukaryota > Metazoa > Chordata > Chondrichthyes > Pristiophoridae > Pristiophorus > Pristiophorus japonicus. The sequence continues at coordinate 292,452,381 of NC_091981.1, read as the reverse complement.
CCCTGATTCTGACTGCAGGGGACCTACGTTTGTCTTTACTAATCTTTTTCTCTTTATATATCTATAGAAGCTTTTGCAGTACATTTTAATGTTCCCTGAAAGCTTCCTCTTGTACTCTATTTTCCCTGCCCTAATCAAACCCTTTGTCCTCCTTTGCTGAGTTCTAAATTTCTCCCAGTCCCGGTTCGCTGCTATTTCTGGCCAATTTGTATGCCACTTCCTTGGCTTTAATACTATCCCTGATTTCCCTTGATAGCCACGGTTGAGCCACCTTCCCTGTTTTATTTTTACGCCAGACAGGGATGTACAATTGTTGTAGTTCATCCATGCGGTCTATAAATGTCTGCCATTGCCCATCCACTGTCAACCCCTTATGTATCATTCACCAATCTATCCTAGCCAATTCATGCCTCATACCTTCAAAGTCACCCTTCTTTAAGTTCTGGACCATGGTCTCTGAATTAACTGTTTCGTTCTCCATCCTAATGTAGAATTCCACCATATTATGGTCACTCTTCCCCAAGGGGCCTCGCACAACGAAATTGCTAATTAATCCTCTCTCATTACACAACACCCAGTCTAAGATGGCCTCCCCTCTAGTTGGTTCCTCGACATATTGGTCTAGAAAACCATCCCATATGTACTCCAGGAAATCCTCCTCCACCATATTGTTTCCGGTTTCGTTAGCCCAATCTATATGCATATTAAAGTCACCCATGATAACTGCTGCACCCCTAATTTCCTGTTTGATGCCCTCCCCAACATCACTACTACTGTTTTGAGGTCTGTGCACAAATCCCACTAGCGTTTTCTGCTCCTTGGTATTCCGTAGCTCCACCCATACCGATTCCACATCATCCAAGCTAATGTCTTTCCTTACAATTGCATTAATCTCCTCTTTAACCAGCAACGTCACCCCACCTCCTTTTCCTTTCCTTGGCTACAGTTTCGGAGACCCCGAAATCTTCGACGCATTAGATCTCCTCGGTCCAACCTTCCCGTATGAGCTTACCACCTGTGGCGGAGCCAGGATCACGGCCAAGGGGAGACGAGCAGGCGGTCTAGTCGTAGAAGCGGTCGATGGAAAGACAGAACAGCTGCCTATCATCCTCGAGAATGTCCACATTCCTGGAGACAGAATCGAGATCCCACATCCCAATTTCTGCAAACAGTTTCCCCACCTCAGGTCGGCGGCGACATAGATACCTGAGCTGAGAGAAGACGCAAATATCATCCCCCTCATTGGAAGAAACTGCCCTGAGCCCCTCAAGATCAGGGAGTCTTGCAACGGGCCGAAAGGAACACCGTGGGCACAACGTACAGACCTAGCTAGACAGTCTCCGGACAGGTTGGCCCAAGTAGGGCAAATGAGAAAGTCCATGCCTTGATACTATCCTTCAGGCACAGAAGGCCCTGTCCTTCCGACACCAATATTCACAAGTGCGTTACAAAAGGTGCTCACTTTAGCTCGGAGGGAAACTCGTGAGTTCCCTCCACTTTTCCACAACGAACCTCAGGCACTCACTCCGGCCATGCTCGTAGCTCCGGAAACTCAGCCCCTCAAGGCATCACCTCGCACCTACCTACGTGCAGGAAGATACGTATGGGTGACGGGCCCGATGGCAAATGGACTCCGGATTCGATGGCGAAAGAAATATCGGCAGAGCCGGCAGCTTCAACCCAAAATGGACGAGACAAAGCCGGACACCTCTGTTAGGGATGTCATTCTCCTCCGGCAGAAAGAATTTCCCCGGGACGACTGGCCATGTGTATGTGCCTCCGAGTCCTACCACACCGAGGACAGGAGGGCACGTAAGGTGGAGGCTATGGCCTACAGCGATGGCACGCGTCACAGCCACACGAGACTGAACACGTACGTATACAGACGACGCCCGTCTCAAAGTCATCTCACGAACTAAGAGGAACCGAACTATAACTGTTAAAAATCCTTGTCATTTTTAGATGGGGAGTGCATTGTTTGGTGCCAGTTTAATTCTGGACACAGTGGATGTCATGAAGTACTCCAGCCATAGGGTGGCGTTTTTCCGATTGGACAGAAAAGAACAAAGAGAAAGCAAAACCAAAGAGGAAACCAACACAGTAAGTAGAGTAAACAGGCTTACATTTTAGTTTTGACTGTCTGTAACTTTTAGTGATTAAAAATGAACCTTCTGTTGTATCAAACCTTCCCAGAAGCACAATGATGTGAGTAACTTCTCATCCACTTGTTCTGGAATTGTTGTATTTATATGTGATGTACAACAAGAGATAAGTGACTTCTTTATTACTGCTTTATTTGATTGTTAATGTTGAGTTACAAGAATGTTAGATCTGTCTTTTATTCTCTATCAATAGTTTTCACACTACATTATGAAAGGATTTGGATTTTGAAGCTCTGACCTTTGGCCATATTTCTTGGTGTTGTGTTGAAGATAGCTGGGGAGTCAGGGCTACACTTTTGGTATGCTGCGCTCTGACAGAAACTGGTACAGAAAGTGTATATCAAGTCTGGCCAGTAGCCTAAACGTTGGGACCAAGCAGGGAGAGATGAGAAGAAGACCTCCTATCGTTTGATCAGATAATTGAAAAGCCTAGAAAGGGCTGGTATCTGATGTCAATGAGGACATCGGAGACGAGATAAGGAACATCAAGACCGTAATGTGATGGGAGGACTTATGTGACTGAGGGGTGAACATACAGATTCGTCCGTGGATAAGAATAATATCTCAAGTGTTAGTGGTAATTCAGGTGCTGGTTGTGGTGTATCTCCTTTGTATATCACGTATATTACAGAAACAGCAAAATGCTTGACAACTGGAAAAGACAATTGCCCTGGGAACCAAGATGATAACCCAAGGGAAGGAGAAGGGAGCCCTGGAGAAAATATCCTTGGTACAGAGACAGTGTGTTCGCCACATGTAAATAGGTGGGAGAGGATAGAGTTAGCAGTAATACCAGGGTATCAGCCCGTAAGAGTAATGGAGTTAAATGTATGGCACTGGACAGGCCTGACTGATTACCCGTGGCCCGAAAGGAAAATACAAGGGAATTTTGGCACCATGTGTAAACAGGGGTTTGCTATGGCCAAAAAGGGGGGCCAGTTGGGGTAAGAATTAGTGGGTGCATAACTTTAAGAAGAGAATGATGGGAAAAGATGTCAAGTAAGCTAAATGTAAGACACAAAGGCAGATTAAAAGAATGTCTTGGGCAAATAAGTCAGTTAGAAACAGGCTGGTCAACAGGGAAGGATCCACAGGTACAGCCAGAGAAAAGCTTGTGGAGTGATCTTCACTGATTGTGTCGAGAACTCAGCTGCTAAACGTATTACAATTAAATAAACAAGGCAGTTTGAAAAAGCTTCACAGCAGAGACATGCACAGACAGGGAGATCAGAATACACAATTCGTGATAAGAATGGGAAGGAGACTTTCATTGTGCAGGGAAACCAGCGAATGGGCTCACGAACCATCAAAACCATTGTGCGATTAACTTGAAGACAGGATCTGTATGCACACGAAACCTCCCGGAACAAACACAATGTAATCCCTATATAACTGGTAGAGGAATTGTATTTGATTGAGAAGGTGGTGGGATATCTCTCCCAGGCATATGCTCGAGAAATAAAGACCCGATGTTCAATTAAGATCTACCCGACTCGACCCACTAGAAGAACTACAGGTGGTCTCGGTTGAAAAGCAACTGAGACAGCCCGGGCGCATTTCACCCGGACAAAGTCTGGTCTCTGAAGTGTTACCTCAACACTTGTGGTAACTGTATTGGTGGTGGCTGTGGAGAGGGCTCATGCTGAAAGTGGCCTGTCCTCCCAGCTATAGTGTGTGAAGGAGAGAGGGTCCTAATATTCTACAAATCACCGGGGAGAGACATTGTAAATCCTGTGTACAAGAAATGTCAACAAAGCGTTGTTGGAAAGTTTCAACCTTTTAGGAAACACTAACTTATAATTGAGTTTAAGGTTGTCCCCACCATGAACTGTAAGTAAGTATGACTAACTTGATTGAATTTTTCGAGGAGGTAACCAGGAGGATTGATGAGGGCACTGCGAGTGATGACCAATGATTTACAGAGGATGGAGGCCTACTTCCATTGATGGTGACTTCCACCAAACCCGCAAAAGACAGTCACCTCGACATTCCACATCAACACCCATCAAGCCAATCAGACTTTCAAAGTTTTCTTCTGCAGTACAAAGGTAAAGCATGCCCAAAAAAACCCTCCTATTTAGGAGTCACCCTTGATCGCACCCTGTCAAATAGATAACATCTCTAGAACCTTGGGGGAAAAACTAAAGAGTAGGGTCAACTTGATCCAGAATCTTACCGGATCCACATGGGGAGCAGACGCTCAAACACTCCATATGACAGCATTCGCCCTGGTGTACTCGACAGTGGAGTAATGCTCTCGGGCATGACTATCAAGTCTGCATGTCAAATTTGTTGATGTCCAGCAGAATGTAACTGAGAATTATCATCGGTACGCTTTTATCAACACCAACACCGTGGCTGCTTGTGCTTGAAAACAAAGTACCACCACACCTATGCTACGAATATGCAGTATCCAGAGATTACAACCACTGCACCAGCAAAGACATACCGATCAAGGTCGACTTGAACAACCTACCACCAACCTGTCTCCAATCTAAAAGGTAATTTTGGACCGTCGCTGAAGCCCTTCAGCAATCTCCCCTCAGCTTGATAACCAATGCAAAATACTTGGAAGAATTGTGACATAAGGAATGGAATCCTTCTGGAGGACCCCATAGTGCAACCTAAAGGATCAAACTTTCCTCTCAAGCAGTAGGTAACCATCAACTGCTTCAGAACTGGTCATGGTAGACTTTCTCCATAGATGGAAGATCAAAGCAGCCCCATCCTATCAGACCCTGGAGCACATCATTAAGCACTGCCCTCAAAGGAAATTCGCAGGCAGCCTACAAGATGCCAGTCCACATCTACAGACCTTTTTGCAGAATTATTATCTTTTATAACTTGCAATTTCTTTGGGTTTAAAGATTTCTTACACAATGTTTGTTCCCCTTATTTACTCTATTTACTCTATCTTAGGAATATAGATGAGTTCATATGTTCATATGTGCTTTTGATAGAGTAAATAAGGAAACCAGGTTTCCAGTGGCAGAAGGGTCAGTAACCAGAGAACACAGATTTAAGGTAACTGGAAAAAGAACTAATGTGACATGAGGAGAATTTATTTTACGCAGCAATTTCTTTTATGATCTGGAATGCACTATCTGAAAAGGTGCTGGGAGTAGATTCAATAGTAACTTGCAAAAGGGAATTGGATAAATGCTTGAAGATGAAAAACTTGCAAGGCTTTGAGGAATGGGCAGGAGAATGAGACTAATTGGTTAGCTCTTTCAAAGTGCCGGCACGATAGGCCAAAAGGTCTCCTTCTGTGCTGTACCATTTTATGATTCTCTGAGGTCCCCTCTGTCAAACGGGAGCTAAATGCCCAACAACAAATCCAGCTAGATATAAATATAAATTTAACGTGTAAAATATTTTGCAGCTCACCTTAACATGTAAGATAATGAGGGAGCTCGACAAGGTGGATGCAGAGAGGATATTTCCACTCATAGGGGAAACTAAAACTAGGGGACATAGTCTCAGAATAAGAGACTGCCAATTTAAAACTAAGATGAGAAGGAATTTCTTCTCCCAGAGGGATGTAAATCTGTGGAATTCTCTGCCCCAGAGAGCTGTGGCGGTTGGGTCATTGAATATATTTAAGGCGGATATAGACAGAGTTTTAAGGAATAAAGGGTTATGGGGAGTGGGCAGGGAAGTGGAGCTGAGTCCATGATCTTATTAAATGGGGGAGCAGGCTCAAGAGGCCAAATGTCCTGCTCCTATTTATTTTATTCTTAAGTTCTTATGATCCCTTTCCTCGTATTGACTATCTTATTTTAATTTGGCTTTAAAGCCTAATCTATCATTTTTATCCTTTGTTTTAAACACATCGTAAAATTCCTCTTCTTTTCCTTGCTCACCTGCATACCATTGTCTAATTTAAAGGTGGAAGCAACTTAAAAATCAAGGGTGTTTGTGATTGACAAACAAACTGGTGAGCAGCCCACAGATTGCATGACACTGTGTGTTACGAGTGGAACACTCGCAAATGATTTTATCAAGCAGCAATTAAAATGAAACTCTAAAAGTAACTCATGGGTACAAACCATCAGCAGATGTTGAAGGTCCTGGAGACTGAGGAAGTTCAGGCATGCTCGTGTCAGTAAGTACTGTGTGTTGGAGCAGAAAACTCACGTTATTTTATCAAGCAGCAATCAAAATGGAACCATAAAAATAACTCGTGGGTACTGGGGACTCACGAGGTTCAGATGGGCTCGTGCTGGCAGGCTGTTCTGTGCCATTTTCCATTTTTCTCCTCCTCCTCTGGTAACACTTTGCCTAGCTGTTTGAGAGCAGTTGACTAATAGCCCAAGATACACAATTCTTCCCTTTGGTGTCAAATTTAAGGCTTTGTGACATATAAGACAATGAGTGATGCAATCAAACTGATTCTGGTGTCATCACATTAAATTACATCACTATGAGTTACTATGCTGAAAGTATAAAAGAGCCTTAGGATTATTTAAAAATAAATATTGATACAACAATCTTCAAAAGGCTTTCAGGAAATCTGCTGAAAATAATTTGTTATAGCTAATTCACGTACAGACATCTTCCACCTCAACTGGAGTTCAGGACTGGAACATCAGGTCCTTCATCGAAACACCTGTGAACTCGTGGAAGCAGGTCATCCTCGTTCGAGGGACCGCCTATGATGATGATGATAGCCAAGAAATGGGCAGTGTTTAGACTAAAAAAGATTAAGTTGTGCCACCTGAAAATTACCTGGGATTTACACACAATTTGTGCTACTTCCTCATTAATATGATTGTAGTCATGATTCTAGTCTAAAAACTCAAACTCGAGCATTACACTGAAAAGCTGGAACAATATCGGGGGCAGTCTAATTGTAAGCCAGGGTTACCACAGGCTATTTCTACTACTTAAAGGGGTGGTTCATTGATGCTGCTGCACCTCATTGTCAGGATTGTTGGGTGTGCAGCTGCCTCAACAGCGAAGACATCTGTCGCAAATATAGCAAACTGGAGATAAGAACATAAGAAATAGGGGCAGGAGTAGGCCATATGGCCCCTCGAGCCTGCTCCGCCATTCAATAAGATCATGGCTGATCTGATCATGGACTCGGCTCCACTTCCCCGCCCGCTCCCCATAACCCCTTATCCCCTTATCGTTTAAGAAACTGTCTATTTCTGCCATAAATTTATTCAATGTCCCAGCTTCCACAGTTCTCTGAGCAAAGATGGAGGGAGAGAGCCCGTATGTTCTCCCATGATGTTCTTGAGGCATTGGTGTTTGCGGCAGAGAGGAGGCAGGCAGTCCTATACCCGCCAACTGACCGGAGACCCTCACCACAAGTCTGCCTCACTACATGGAGGGAGATAGCGGACCACGTCACGGACAGCACTGTGGTCTCCAGGACCCACATCCTGTGCAGCAGGAGGTTTAACAAACTCGCACAGGTGGTCAGGGTGAGTGAAGGCTTCAGCAAATGCCACATACCACCATCTGTACCACGAGCTTCACACACTGCTCAATGCACCATGCCCCCAGCACTCACCCACCAACAATCTCAACCTATCGGCACTCACACCCACATCTCACACCCTGCACACAATGGCAGCTATTCAACCAGGGCAGGCACATCACCCAAACACATTGCACCACACTCACTCAATATTTCTCTTGCTCTTGCAGGCCAAACTGGCACAGAATCTCCTGGAACAGGGGCGGACAGGCGGGGGCAGTGGGCTGGGGTGTGGGTGGGGGGGGGGAATGGGAGGCAGGCCGACATTGAAGAGCTGAGCCAGCTGGAGACTCGGGTGATGGAGTTCATTGGGTGCCAGGTCATCAGCACTGTGGCCACTGGCGACGTTGACCCCCCCCACCTTGGGGACAATAATGGTCTGTTCATTTCGAATCCTTCTCGCATCCCATTTCCCCCTCAGCCCACAATCTATCTCACTTTCAAGCTACTCATGCTGTATCCATGCATTTCTGACTTACCTGCTGCAGCTCCCCTCACCATAACCCGACTCTTGTGATGTTCTGCTTTCAGATAATCAGCAAGCACCCGAGCATCCTATCCCTGAGGGCACTGCAGAAAGCGAGGGGGGAGAAGAGAAGAAGGAGGAAGAAGATACTGTGTTGTTGCATCTCTCACTCGCAGACACCAGCTCAGATATTGGCACTATGCGTTCTTTAGTGTGATAGTGGGATCTGCACAGGGTTAGGCACCGGGCACGAGTTGGCTGTAGCAAGGCCAGGGGGAAAGGATAGCTCGAGGGGCCTGCTGCTCAGAGGGCGAGTTCGTGTGCGAGTTCTGCTACACAGGATTCAGATGAAGACCCCTCAATGGGGAGGCCTTCAGAAGAAGGGTGATGGGCATGCACATGGAAATGATGGGTGCAATGGCAAAGTTGCCAGAGAGCCTCTTGGAAATGTCAAGGAATGTGGAGAAGTCATAACATAAGAAATAGGAGCAGGAGTAGCCCATTTGGCTCCAGGAGCCTGCTCCGCCATTCAATAATATCATGGCTGATCTGATCATGGGCTCAGCTCCACTTCCCCGCCCACTCCCCATAACCCTTCACTCCCTTATCGTTCAAAAATCCGTCGATCTCCATCTTAAATATATTCAATGACCCAGCCTGCACAGCTCTCTGGGGCAGAGAATTCCATAGATTTACAATCCTCTGAGAGAAGAAACTCCTCCCTATTTCAGTTTTAAATGGGTGAGCCCTTATTCTGAAACTATGCCCCCTAGTTCGAGATTCCCCCACGAGGGGAAACACGCTCTCTGCATCTACCTTGTCGAGCCCCCTCAGTATTTTTGGTATTTCAATAAGATCATCTCTCATTCTTCTAAACTCCAATGAGTATTGGCCCAACCTACTCAACCTTTCTTCATAAGACAACCCCTTCATCTTGGGAATCAACCGAGTGAACATTCTTCTGAACTGCCTTCAATGCAAGTATATCCCTCCTTAAATAAGGAGACTAAAACTATATGCGGTACTCTAGGTGTGGCCTCACCAATACCCTGTACAGTTGTAGCAGGACTTCTCTGTTTTTATACTCCATCCCCTTTGCAATAAAGGCCAAGATTGTTGCAATAAAGGCACAACTTACTTTCCCACCCACCTTTGTACCATGAGCAAACTTGGCTACATTACACTTGGTCCCTTCATCCAAATCATTTCTGTAGATTATAAATAATTGTGGCCCCAGCACCGACCCCTGTGGCACCCCACTAGTTACTGTTTGCCAACCGGAAAATTACCCATTTATCCTGACTCTCTTTGATAGTTAGCCAATCGTCTATCTATGCAAATATATTACCCCTAATCCCGTGAAATTTTATCTTGTGCAATAACCTTTTATGTGGCACCTTATCGAATGCCTTTTGGAAATCCAAATACACCACATCCACTGGTTCTCACTTATCCACCCTACTCGTTACATCCTCGGAGAACTCCAGCTAATTTGTCAAACATGATTTCCCTTTCATAAAACCATGCTAACTCTGCTTGACTGTATTATGCTTTTCCAAATGTCCTGCTACTGCTTCCTTAATAATAATAATGGACTGCAGCATTTTCCCAACGACAGATGTTAGGCTAACTGGTCCATAGTTTCTTGCTTTCTGTCTGCCTCATTTTTTAAATAGGGGCGTTACATTTGCGATTTTCCAATCTGCTGAGACCTCCCCAGAATCCAGGGAATTTTGGTAGATTACAACCAATGCATCCACTATCTCTGCAGGCACTTTTAAGACCCTAGGATGCAAGCCATCAGGTCCAGGGGACTTATACACTTTTAGTCCCAATGGGCCCAAGTTTCGAGCCGCGCCTAGAACGGCGCAGTCCCGACCTGGACGCCCGTTTTTCGCGCCACAAAGTGCACCTAAAAAAAACCTCCGTATTCTCCATCTCCCTGCAGGTCCTCTGGCTCACGGCGCAGCGCAGCAGGAGCTGTAGGGGGCAGAGCCAGGTCCCTGCGCTGAAAACAGTGCCGGGACCTCTGCACATGCGCGCTACAGTGGGCACGCAAGTGCAGTAGCTCCAGGCGCCTGAAACTGTGTGGGAGGGGCCCGAAGCACGCAGCCCCTAGCCCTGGCCCAATGGCCTCACTGGGGCTGCGTGAATAAGGCTCCTCCCACGGCCAGCTCCTGCTTCCTGCCGACCCGACTCGACTCCCGCTTCCTGCCTCCGGACCGGACCCAGACACCGACCCGACTGCCACCCCCCCCCCGGACCGGACCCGACTCCCGCTCCCCCCAACCCCTGGACCGGACCCGACTCCCGCCCCCTCCCCCCCCCCCCCCCCCCGCCCCCGGACCCGACCCAACTCCCGCTTCCCCACACCGCCCCCCCCGGACTGGATCCAACCTGACCTCCCTCCCCCCGACCTGACCTCCCTCCCTCTCCCTCCCTCCCCCCGACCCGACCCGAACCGAACCGACCCAACGCCACCTACCTGTAAATCTGGTGCTGGGGACAGGCCCTGCCCGAAGTCTCGGGCCTGGCCCGTTCAGCCTCCCTCCCCCTTCTCCTTTCTCCCCCCCATCTCCTTTCTCTCCCCCCCATCTCCTTTCTCTCCCCCCCATCTCCTTTCTCTCCCCCCCATCTCCTTTCTCTCCCCCCCATCTCCTTTCTCTCCCCCCATCTCCTTTCTCTCCCCCCCATCTCCTTTCTCTCCCCCCCATCTCCTTTCTCTCCCCCCCATCTCCTTTCTCTCCCCCCATCTCCTTTCTCTCCCCCCCATCTCCTTTCTCTCCCCCCCATCTCCTTTCTCTCCCCCCCATCTCCTTTCTCTCCCCCCCATCTCCTTTCTCTCCCCCCCATCTCCTTTCTCTCCCCCCCATCTCCTTTCTCCCCCCCCATTTCCTTTCTCCCCCCATTTCCTTTCTCCCCCATCTCCTTTCTCCATCCCCATCTCCTTTCTCCCCCCCATCTCCTTTCTCCCCCCATCTCCTTTCTCCCCCCCATCTCCTTTCTCCCCCCCATCTCCTTTCTCCCCCCATCTCCTTTCTCCCCCCCATCTCCTTTCTCTCCCCCCCCATCTCCTTTCTCTCCCCCCCCATCTCCTTTCTCTCCCCCCCCATCTCCTTTCTCTCCCCCCCATCTCCTTTCTCTCCCCCCCATCTCCTTTCTCTCCCCCCCATCTCCTTTCTCTCCCCCCCATCTCCTTTCTCTCCCCCCCATCTCCTTTCTCCCCCCATCTCCTTTCTCCCCCCATCTCCTTTCTCCCCCCCATCTCCTTTCTCCCCCCCATCTCCTTTCTCCCCCCCATCTCCTTTCTCCCCCCATCTCCTTTCTCCCCCCCATCTCCTTTCTCTCCCCCCATCTCCTTTCTCTCCCCCCATCTCCTTTCTCCCCCCCATCTCCTTTCTCCCCCCCATCTCCTTTCTCCCCCCCATCTCCTTTCTCTCCCCCCATCTCCTTTCTCCCCCCCCATCTCCTTTCTCTCCCCCCATCTCCTTTCTCCCCCCCCCATCTCCTTTCTCCCCCCCATCTCCTTTCTCCCCCCCATCTCCTTTCTCCCCCCATCTCCTTTGTCCCCTTCTCCCATCTCTCCCTCTACCCCCCTCCTCCCCCTCCCCTCACTGTCAGAAACACAGACACTGACAGACAGAGAGTGAGAGACACACACAGACAGACAGAGAGATAGAGACACTGACAGAGACACACGGGGGGGGGGGGGGGGGGATTCCAGCATGCTGTTGGAGTGCTCCCGGTGCTGCAGTCAGTAAGTAGAAAATGTTTTATTTATTGATTTAAAATAAAAATTATTTCTTATTAATTTTTTTTGATTGATTTATTGGTTGATTTATTGTTGTATTTATCATTTATTATTGATGATGGCTCTTTATTTGTAAAACTGAAGTGTTTAATATTTGTAAACTTACCTTTAAACCCCCCCCCCCCCCCATTCCCTACACCTGATTTGTAACCTACGCCTGATTTTCTAAAATGTAGACAAGGTTTTTTCGAGCGTACAAAAATCTTCACTTACTCCATTCTAAGTTAGTTTGGAGTAAGTTTTCACTGCCGAAAATTTGAAAACAGGCGTAAGTGGCCGGACACGCCCCTTTTTGAAAAAAAAATTCTGTTCCAAAGTGAAACTGTTCTAACTGACTAGAACTGGAGCAACCTAAATGACGAGAATTCCGATTTCTAAGATACTCCGTTCTACACCAGTTGCTCCTAAAAATCAGGAGCAAATCATGTGGAAACTTGGGGCCAATATTTTACCGAGTACTTTTTCTTCAGTGATCGTGATTGTTTTAAATTCCTCCCTCCCTATAGCTCCTTGATTATCCATTGTTGGGATGTCTTTTGTCTCTTCTACCATGAAGATCGATACAAAATATTTGTTCAAAGTCTCTGCCATTTCCCTATTTTCTATTATTAATTCCCTAGTCTCATCCTCTAAGAGACCAAAGTTTACTTTAGCGACTCTCTTCCCTTTTATATACCTATAGAAACTCTTTTATCTGTTTTTATATTTCTTACTAGTTTACTTTCATAATCTATCTTCCTTCTCTTTATTATTGTTTTAGTTATCCTTTGCTGGTTTTTAAAAGTTTCCCAATCCTCTGCCCTCCCACTAATCTTGGCCACTTTGGATGCCATTGGTTTCAATTTGATACCATCCTTTACTACCTTAGTTAGCTGCAGATAGTTCTCCTTTCTCTTAAAGTCTTTCCTTCTCACTGAAATATATTTTTGTTGAGATATGTGCTTATCAACCGTCTTACACTATAATCTATTTTCCCAGTCCACTTCAGCCAACTCTGCCTTCATACATTTGTAAGTTCCTTTATTTAAGATGAGAACACTGGTTTGCGATCCAACTTTCTCACTCTGCAACTGAATTTGAAATTCAACCATGCTTTGATCATTCTTTCCTATAGGATCCTTTGCTATGAGATCATTTATTAATCCTGTCTCATTACACAGTATCAGATCTAAGATAGCCTGGTCCCTGGTTGGTTCCACAACATACTGTTCAAGGAAACCATCCCGGATGTGCTCTATGAACTCTTCCTCAAGGCTACCCTGGTCAATTTGATTTGTCCGATCAATATGTAGATTAAAATCGCCCATGACTATTGCCGTTCCTTTCTTACAAGTCTCTATTATTTCTTGATTTATATTTCATGTAACAGTGTAGCTACTGTTCGGGGGCCTATAGACTACACCCACCAGTGACTTCTTCCCGTTATTATTTCTTCCCTCCACCCAAATTGATTCTACATCTTGATCCTCTGAGCCAATATCACTTCTCGCTACTGCACTGATCTCATCCTTTATTAACAGAGCTACCCCACCTCCTTTTCCTTTCTGTCTTTCCTTCTGAATTGCCAAATACCCCTTATTATTCAGTTCCCAGCCTTGGTCACCTTGCAGCCATGTCTCTGTAATGGCTTTCAAATCATATCCATTGATATCTATTTGTGCCGTCAACTCATCTATCTTGATACGAATGCTGCGTGCATTCAGATAAAGAGCTTTTAATTTTGTTTCCTTTGCCATTTTTCCCTGCTTTGACCCCACTTTCTGACGCACTCTTATTTTTATACATTCTGGGCCCGACCTTGGTGGCCTTACCACAGGCTGCCATCGAGAGTTTTTTGGGCGGTCTCCCATCAATGCCAGTTTCCACTCGGACTCCCGCCGGCAGGAGGGGTGGACTGCTGGGAACCGCCCGCTGATGGCCGCGAGCAAGTAAGGTGTGTAAGTGTCCTCCCGCCCGCTGAGCTGCCAGATTCCTCTGGGCAGGAGTCGGCAGCAGCAGGGGGAAGGACCACTGCACGGAGGCAGATTTAACCCCAACGGTAAGTATGAAGACCTGCAAAAAAAGGTTAGTGAACTTTATTTCTTTTTTTTTTTCAGCGATTTATGTGGATTGGGTCCCCTGAAGGTCTTCCAGTGGGTTTTTTTGTGTAAATTTTTATTTCTATATACTCCCCCCTCCCTGGGCCCGACTCAATCCTCGGCATCACTTTGGCAAGGATTGCATTTGCTGCTGAGATTGGGAGCTTCCACCCGCTGCTGCCCACATTCACGGTGTAAGTCCCTTTTTTGCCACCGGGCGGTCTTTCAAGGACTTTCTTCCGAAACTCCCGCCCACAGTACAGTCAGGTATCTCAGCGGTTCTTTAGGCGGCACTTGAGCGGAACTTAGGTTCCACCAAATTTGGGCCCTCTGTCCCTTCCTGTCACACTCTGGTTGTCAGTTCCCCCACTGCTAACCTGCTCTATTGCCTTCTCCTTGCTCTTTGACATTTTAAAATTTCCGTTCACCTGAGCCCTCCCCCACGCACCCCACCCTCAACTATTACGTTTAAAGCCCTCTCTACAGCCCTAGTTGTTCAATTTTCCAGGACACTAGCCCCAGCATGGCTCAAGTGACGCCCGTTTCAACGGAACAGCTCCCTCTTACCCCAAGTCCACTTCCAACATTGTATGGGGCTCTGCGCAGGAGCCTGGAGCCCAGGATTTCCAATCTGGAAATGATGGTATACTTCACGAGAGACCGTGGGGGCCCAGACATGATGGCATGCATGAGCAGCAATGTCACAGCTTCCATTGCAGCACAGGCGGAAGCAACCCAATATCTTAGTGTTGCTGCGGATACTCAGACTGCTCTTATGCATTCGCTGCTTGATGGCATCCAAGCTCAGACTGCTCCATGCAATCTTAGCTTGAAGCCACCCAAGCTCTGACTGCTGCCACCTTAGTTGGGTTTACCACCATCCACCGGGGCTTTCACAGTGTCACAGCAGGCCAACAATAAATACAATAAATAGTTGAGAGCCGAACACAGATCCTTGTGGAACATGATGAGTCCTGCCGATTAGGATACCTGCCGATTACCCCTACTCTCTGGGGGGAGAAATTCGTGTCAGCCAGTAAAGTTGCTGGTGTCACTGGCAATTGGAGTTAATGGCCGCAACGGTAATGGAGCAAAATGCATCTGAGGGGGTTGGAGATTGCTGCCACAGCGCTTACCTGCCATGCAACACTGTCCTGGTGGCGTTGCGGGAAGCATCCGGCCCGAAGTTTATGTGCGGGTGTGGCACTCAAGCCTCGCACAGCTTCCGAAAGCGAGGCTGTGGAGCATGCAAGGAATTGTAGCCAATAAAGGGGTCATGCACATTGAAGCAATACAAATTAAGCTGAAGTGAAACAATGCAGGTTTCAGCCCTTTCTGCCTTTTAAAAACATGTTTTACATTTAAACAGAAGTCCCAAATGTGAATATTCAGCTCTTAAAGCTGAATTCCCTTCCTAACCTCAAAAAAGGGAAACATGCCTCAGCATTAACGCACACGGCTCAGCAAGCAAGGGAAGGGGCACCCAGGGTCTCGCACACAGCACTCCAGCTTTGTACAGGGGGTTAACACTGAAGACAGACCCTCCACCCGCAAGGGCCAGAAGGACCTTCAGAAAGAATAATGTGGGAGTACATCACCAAGGCCATCACTCCCAGCAATGTTGCCCCCACCACCTGGCTCCAGTGTCAAAAGAAGCTTCATGACCACAGACCACTGGTCAAGATCAGTGAATACGTCTTCAAAAGCTGTGTCGTACTAACTTCACCACTCGCTTCGCACACTGCTCATGGCATGACACCCACCCCCAATCACTTACCTATCAAAAATCTGCACCAATCACGAGGCACATCTCCCATTCCTAGCCTTACCTCACCTTCTTGGAGGAGATGGTGCAGGCCATTCTTGGCAGGAGCATGGCTGAGCCCTTGGCCAGCGGTACGGCTGAAAGGATCCAAGATGCTGGTATCCTAATACGTTATCCTTCTTCTCCCATGCACCTCTTGTTTTCCTGTCCTCCCCTCACAACTCCACCCTTGTGCATTCCTCATTTCACACAACCATGAAATGTAGCCTGCCCAGCCAGTGGGTGACCAGGAAGAGGAAAGTAAAGAAGAACAAGAAGATTGATTTGACATTCCCAGCCACCAGCTGCTCAAGGTCAACCAGCAAGGACATTTGTCGTTTTCCCCCACTGATAGTCAGCAGCCTTGCTGCAGCCACTGGGATAGCACTGCATATCATCAGTCGGATAGGCAAAGGCACACACAAGACAGTCGCTAATAGAATGCATACAAGTGATGAGTTGGTTTATTGATGTCACATTGGATTGATAGATGTATATAGGTGGACTGAAAGTTTGCTTTGTGGTGGCTTTTATTTCAGCATCGTGGCCAACAGGACATTGTGATGGTCAGTAACAGACTAATGTTGAAAGGGGAATTGGGGTTGTGGGCACTGGGATCGCAGGCAGATGATTCCTTCTAGGATATCCCCGCCACAATGGGGCTGGCTGGGATGCATCCATTTGTCTGATTCCTCCTCTTCGGCTTCTTTCTCTGCAGCTTCCTCTTCTTCTGTGTCTTCCTCTTCCTTCTGCAAGCGGATGCTGTAAATGTGAAATGACAGCTTAAAATGCTGTAAATACTCAGCTGCTCAGGCAGCATCTCGACCCGAGATGTGAACTCTGTTTTTCTTTCCATTAGATGTTGCATGACCTGCTGTGTGTTTGCAGCATGTTCTGTCTTCTCAAAGGCCTTCATTTACTATCCGATCCCTTGCCAGTGTCCAGCAGCATTCCCTATATACTTAAAAAAAAAATTACATCTATTGCAGCAAGCCAGCAATAAAATTTAAAAAAAAACAATCCCAAACCATAAATCCAAACTTAACTGCATGATGTGTGTTTCCCTTTAAGAGCTGCAGACATCGCCACTATTAGCCTGATTAGAATCCACCGTCAGCGCTAGGGTCAATGTTCGCGTTTGTGACGTAAAGTTGGCGTTGCATGTCGATTTATGTCACTACTGTGCCATTTTGTTGCAGATGGCACTGCTAGTTACCAGCAGCGCAAAGGTAGGGCCCACTACGGTGGCTGCCATGGAACCTGCCAGCAGCAGCGGCTGCCGTTTTTTAAGCCACTTAATGGTGCTATGCAGTAGCGCTGAGGCCATTCGTTTCTCGCCCTCTCCTGCCACTTAGCCAGTTTCTTAACCAGATCAAGAATTTGCAATCAGTTCCATGCACTTCAATTTTAACTAAAAGTCTCTTATGAGGGACTTTATCAAATGCCTTTTGGAAGTCCATATAAATAACATCCATAGACATTCCCCTGAAAAAAGTCAATCAGCATTGGCAGGCATGACCGACTGTTTACAAATCCATGTTGGCTCTCTCTGATCAGGTGAAAATTTTCCAGATGTTCAGTCACTCTATCCTGAATTATTGACTCTGGTAATTTCACAACAACCTATGTTAAGCTAACTGGTCTGTCAGTTACTGGTTTCCCTTTTTCACCTTTCTTAAATAGCACAGTGACGAGCACAATTTTCCAATCTAAAGGAACGGTTCCCAAATCGAAAGATTATAGTTAGGGTCTCTGCAATGTTTTCAACTACCTTCTTTAAAATCCTGGGATGGAAGCCATTTGGTCTTGGGGATTTGTTATGCGTAAGTGCTATTATTTTCTTCATTACTATTATTTTGCTTATTGTGGAATCAAGGAGCACCAGTAAAATTGAAGTCAATGGGAATTGGGGGAAAACTGACTGGAGTCAAAGCTAGCACAAAGGAAGATAGTTTTTGGAGGTCAGTCATCTCGAACCAAGGACATCGCTGCAGGAGTTCCTCAGGGCAGTGTCCCAAGTCCCAAGCACCTTCAGCTGCTTCATCAATGACTTAGCCTCCATCATATGATCAGAAGTGAGGATGTTCGCTGATGATTGTACAGTGTTCGGTTCCCTTCACAACTCCCCCAATAATGAAGCTGTCCATGCCTGCATGCAGCAAGACCTGGACAACATACAGGCTTGGGCTGATAAGTGGCAAGTAAAATTCGCACCACACAGGTGCCAGGCAATGACTATCTCCAACAAGAGAGAGTTTAACCACTGCCCCTTGACATTCAACAGCATTACTATCTCCGAATCTCCCACCATCAACATCCTGCTGGTCACCACGAACCAGAAATTTAACTGCACCAGCCATATACATACTGTGGCTAGAAGGGCAGATGTCTCGCCTCCTGACTCCCCAAAGCCTTTCCACCATCTACAAGGCACAAGTCAGGAGTGTGATGGAATACTCTCCACTTGCCTGAATGAGTGCAACTCGAACAACACTGAACTCGACACCATCCAGGATAAAGAAGCATGATTGATCAGTACTGTAAAGTCCTGTCCCCTCAGTACAGATTCACACGAGGCATGTAGTAAAGTCAAGGTCACTCTGGACCTGCACCTTTATTTCACAGCTCTTGCCTGAGACCTGTCCTTGTATACCTGGCTCTTGCAAGTGCACCCCTGGTGGTAAGGTATGCTGGTGGTTACAGGTCATATCTTATTACACTCATGTAAAGCATGTTAGGATACAGTTATAGATAATAATGTAAGATAGATGACATCACCCTCTCCCAAGAACTTATTGTCTTTATACGTTCAGTCTCTCAGGTGGTCTACGCTCTCGCATGGAGCGTCTGCGTTGTGGTTCAGTTGTTTGCCTTGGTGTCTGTTTTTCTTTGGGTGTGGTTGCTGGTATCTCGCCTGGGCTATCTGTTTCGATTGGTGTGATTGTTGTTGACTCGCCTGGGCTGTCTGTTGGGATTGCCCTTTCCTCAGGTTGTTCCCTCTGTCTGTCCACCAGGTGTGGTGCGAGTTCCACATTGTAGTCTGCCTCTGGTTCCACAGTGTTGTTGGTAAATCTGCTTTAGACTTGGGCTACATGCCTCCGGCAGGTTTTGCCATTGTCCATTTGTACTACCAGTAGCCTGTTTCCTTCCTTGCCCGTTACTGTCCCTGCAAGCCATTTGGGACCCCTGCTATAGTTTAGTACAAACACTTTGTCCCCTATCTCATTCCATCTCCCCCTCGAATTTCTGTCATGGTACTCAGTCAGCTTATGGCGCTTTGCCGCAACGATTTCGTGCATGTCTGGGAGGATTAATGAGAGCCTTGTTTTTAAAGTCCTTTTCATCAGCAGTTGCGCGGGGGGATCCCAGTCAATGAGTGCGGATGAGATCTGTATGCCAGCAGCAGTCACGACAGGCGACCCTGCAGCGTGAGACCTTGGATTTTAAGCATGCCTTGTTTAATGATTTGCACTGCTCTCTCCACCTGGCCGTTGGAGGCTGGCTTGAACGGTGCCGTCTTGATGTGATTTATGCCGTGGTCAATGATAAAGTCTTGGAATTCTGTGCTGGTGAAGCACGGACCATTGTCACTGACCAATACGTCAGGGATTCCGTGCGTTGCAAACATGGTTGCGAGGCTCTCCACAGTGGTGGAGGTTGTGCTCGAGTTTAAAATGGTGCATTCGATCCACTTTGAAAATGCATCTACAACTACGAGGAACATTTTGCCCATGAATGGGCCCACATAGTCTACGTGCACCCGCGACCATGGTTTGGTAGGCCAGGGCCAGGAGCTCAGTGGAGCCTCCCTGGGGGCATTGCTGAGTTGGGCACAAATGGTGCACTTGTATCATTGAGCTGATCCAAGTCCGCGTCAATACCAAACCACCAGACATGGGATCTGGCTATGGCCTTCATGAGAACGATCTCGCGGTGGAGCTCCTGGACAAATGCCTCTCTGCCTCACAGAGGCATGACTACTCGGCTGCCCCACATCAGGCAGTCTGCTTGTCGTGATAGCTCATGCATGCGCCTGTGAAAGGGTTTTAATTCCTCAGGGCAGGCATCGCGAACCTCTGTCCAGTCACCGGTTAGGACATATCTTTTTACTAAGGATAACATGGTGTCACTGGCCGTCCAGGCTTTGATTTCGCGAGCCGTCATGGGCGAACCTGTGGACTCAAAGGCATTGATTGCCATGACTATCTCACAGTCCTGTTCGTCAGCCCCTTCCGTGGTCGCCAGGGGCAGCCTGCTGAGCGCGTCGGCACAGTTGTCTGTGCCTGGTCTGTGCCTTATGGTATAGTCGTAGGACGCCAGCATGAGTGCCCACCGTTGAATTCGCGCCAAGGCGTTGGCGCTTATTGCCTTGCTCTCGGATAGGAGGGACCTGAGGGGATTGTAGTCGGTTTATAATGCGAACTTGGCCCCGAAAAGGTATTGGTGCATCTTTTTGACACCGTACACGCACGCGAGAGCCTCCTTCTCTACCATTCCCTACCCGCGCTCCGCCCGCGAAAGTGACCTGGAGGCATCAGCTATGGGTTGTAATTTGCCCGCACTATTGACATGTTGCAAAACGCACCCGACCCCATACGCTGACGCATCGCATGTGAGAACTAGCTTTTTACCTGGATCAAAGAAAGTCAAAACACTTGGAATACAGAAGGTTGCGTGCCTTATTGAAGGTGCGTTCCTGGGCGTCCCCCCAAAACCAATCGCACCCCTTCCTGAGTAGCACGTGGAGAGGCTCCAGCAGCGTGCTTAAGTTCTGCATAAAGTTCCCAAAGTAATTGAGTAGCCCGAGAAAGGTGCGCAGTTCTGAGACATTCCGGGGCCTGGGTGCCAGGCGAATTACTTCTGTTTTGGATTCTGTTGGGCGGATTCCATCAACGGCAATCCTTATGCCCAAAAATTCAACCTCGGGTGTGAGAAACAGACACTTGAATTTCTTGACTCGTAGGCCTACCCGATCCAACCGCTTTAGTACTTGCTCCAAATTACGGCGATGGGAGTCGGTGTCCCTGCCCGTGATAAGTATGTCGTCTTGAAATACAACCATCCCCGGGATGGACTTGAGCAGACTCTCCATGTTGGGCTGGAATATGGCAGCTGCCGACCTGATGCCGAATGGGCATCGATCGTACATGAAAAGGCCTCGATGTGTGTTGATGGTGGTGAGTAGCTTGGATTCCTCGGTCAATTCTTGCGTCATATACGAAGATGTGAGGTCTAGTTTTGAGAAAAGTTTACCTCCAGCCAATGTGGCAAATAAGTCCTCTGCTCTGGGCAGCGGGTACTGGTCCTGTAGGGAGACTCTGTCTATGATAGATTTGTAGTCCCCACAGATTCGTATGGATCCATCAGGCTTCATGACTGGGACAATGGGACTTGCCCAGTCGCTAAATTCCACAGGTGATATAATGCGTTCCCGCAGAAGCCTGTCTAGTTCGTGTTCAATCTTTTCCCTCATCACATAGGGTACAGCTCTGGCCTTGTGATGGACTGGTCTAGCATCCTGTGTGATGTAGATTTTGACTTTGGCCCCTTTGAAAGTGCCCACACCTGGCTGAAAGAGATGTTCAAATCGCTTTATAACTGTTGAGCAGGAGGTCCGTTCCTCTAATGACATGGCATGGACATCATCCCATTTCCAGTTTAGTTTTGCCAGCCAGCTTTTCCCCAGCAGTGCTGGGGGGTCTCTGGGGACAATCCACAGGGGAAGTCGGTTCACTGTCCCTTTGTGTGTGACAGAGAGCATGGCACTGCCGAGGACTGGTACGATTTCTTTGGTATAGGTCCTTAGTTTGGTGTCGACCCTTGTGAGTTTTGGTCTGTCTCTTTTATGCAGCCACCATTGTTCAAATTGTTGAGCGCCCATGAGAGATTGACTCGCTCCCGTATCCAGCTCCATGTTGACAGGTATCCCGTTGAGTCGGACCCTCATCATTATAGGAGGCGTCCTGTTGTAGGAGCAGCGGCCATTGATCATGTTGACCCGCTATACATCGGTGTCCCGGGTACTGTCCCCACCATCTTCTGGTCCGCTTTCCAACCCATCTGATTCGTATACCAGCCGAGCTGCCGTTTTTTTGCACATGCGGGCCAAATGCCCTGTATATTCACAATTTCTGTAAAAAGCCTGCTGAAATCGACATCCCCTTGACGAGTGCCCACCCCCACACCTCCAGCATAGACCTGTTCCATTGTTCAAAGAGTTCCCAAAGAATGAGCTGCGTCTGGCTGATCTCTCTTGAGCTTCTCTCAGTTTGTAGTTGATTGCTCGCATTGTGAGTTGATGAGGTGTGAACGGCCGTTCCTGTGGCCCTTGATGGCTTCTGCCTGCTGTCGAGAGCCTGTTCTCACAGTTTTGTCTGTGTGTGGGGGTAGCAGCTTGTTTAGTGCTGTGAACTTCTTGTTCCGATATTTCGTTAGTTGTCGTACCTGCATTGTAAATCAACCTTGTTTCTTCTTTCCATACCAAGAATGTCTGTGCAACCAATGCTGCTGCCTCTCAGGTCAGGTTCTTGGTCTCTATGAGCTTTCGGAATAAGCCTGCATGGCCTATTCCTTCAATGAAAAAGTCTCTCAGCATTTCTCTCCTCAGTTCATCGGAGAACTCACATAAACTAGCCAACCTCCGAAGTTCCGCCACGAAGTCGGGTATACTCTGGCCCACACAGCGTCTGTAGTTGTGGAACCTGTGTCTGGCCATGTGTAGGCTGCTCGCTGGCTTCAAATGGTCTCTTACCAGTGTGCTCAATTCTTCAAACGACTTGCTTGCTGGTTTCTCGGGTGCCAGCAGATCCTTCATTAAAGCGTATGTTTTCGAGCCACAGCTGGTCAAGAGATGGGCTCTTCTCTTGTCTGCCTTATCGTCGCCCAACCAGTCTTTGGTTACAAAGCTTTGCTGGAGCCTTTCTTTTAAGTCCTCCCAATTGTTTCCCGCATTGTACTTTTCATCTGATCCGTTGTTCGCCATTCTGTAATCCCGTAACTCGTCGCCACTGTAAAGTCCTGTCCCCTCAGTACAGATTCACCCGAGGCATGTAGTGAAGTCAAGGTCACTCTGGACCTGCACCTTTATTTCACAGCTCTGGAATGCTGCACTTGCCTGAGACCTGTCCTTATAAACCTGTCTCTTGCAAGTGCACCCCTGGTGGTGAGGTATGCTGGTGGTTACAGGTCATATCTTATTACAGTCATGTATAGCATGTTAGGATACAGTTATATATAATAATGTAAGATACATGACAAGTACACCATCCACCACTTTAAACATTCACTTCCTCCACCACTGGCACACCGTGTCTACAGTGTTTGCCATCTACAAGATGCATTGCAGCAACTCGCCAAGACTTCTTCAACGGCACTTTCCAAACCTGTGACCTCTGCCACCAAGAAGGACAAGAGCAGCAGAATACCATCACCTGAAAGTTCCCCTCCAAGTCACACACCACCTTTACTTGGAAATATATCGCCGTTCCTTCATCGTCACTGGGTCAAAATCTTGGAACTCCCTCCCTAACAGCACTGTGTGATTACCTTCACCACACGGACTGCAGCGGTTCAAGAATGCGGCAATAAATGCTGGCCTTGTCAGTGACACCCACATCCCAGGAAAGAATTTAAAAACATTTTGGTGAGTCCCCATCCCTGATTCAATATTAGTTTCCTGTGGTTGTCTGGAATGCTATCCTCTTCCTCTACTGTAAATACTGTCACATGTAATTATTCAACATATACACCATTTCCTTACTTTCATTAACAACATCGCCGTTATCAATTTTTAAGAGGCCGAAATTGCTCCGGACCACACTTTTTTCCTCACAAAACGAAAAAATTGTGTTACTTTTGATATCCCTTGCAAGTTTTTTCATACTCACTTTTTGGAGCTCTTACTATTTGTTTTGTCACCTCTTGTTCTTTGTATCTCTCCCATTTGCCAGGATCTCTGCTAGTTTTTGCATTTTTGTATTATCCACTAACAGATTTGTTTGCTGTGAACAGTCTCAGGGGCCAAAATGACCCATTTGCGCAAGGCCCATTAGTGGTAACGGAATGGTAATGAGTTAGCACGCGGGTCCGATGGCCACAACAACCCGCACGGAATTTCCCATCTCTTCACCAATGATACAACAGCTTCGCATCCAACTCCGGCATCGCTTGCGCCACTCCTCTGCACACGGCGATGATGACGTCATCGCCGTGCGCATCGCCTCGTGACCGCCTCAGAAGTTAAATTGACCCTCGACCTAACGCGTGCCAACAACAGCTTTTGCTGTCGATTTCAAGTTGGGAAGCTGCAGCGCTAGAGATAATTAAAGGTGTGCCGTTGGCCTTTTTTTTTGTCGGCCAAATTATTTTCCAGCTTTGTTTTTGTTTGTTCGATGTGTCACCGCCATCGTCGATTGCCGGGCCTCAGTATACTTTGTCTCCCATCACTCCCCCTGCTTCAGTCATGTCCATTTGGACACAAGTTTCCTTTGGCAATCGTGGGCTCTGTTGGCAGTGGACTGCCTCCTCCGACTTTACAATCGCAGAAGACAATGACATTGTGAATTATCGAGGCAGAGGCATCAGGAGAGGGAAAGAGAGGGAGAGGGACCTGCACTGGGAGAGGCCCATGGAGAGGACAATGCACTGAGGATCAGGGAGGGGAACAGGAAGAGGGAGAGGAAGAAATGCGGACAGGGAGAGGCAACGGGAACAAGAGCAGCAGGTAGAGACAGAGGAAGATGCAGAGGGACAGGAGCAGCAGGAGCAACATTGAAAGGTTCATGAAGATGTGGACAGAGGAAACATAGAAAATAGGTGCAGGAGTAGGCCATTCGGCCCTTCGAGCCTGCACCACCATTCAATAAGATCATGGCTGATCATTCCCTCGGTACTCCTTTCCTGCTTTCTGTCCAGACCCCTTGATCCCTTTAGCCGTAAGGGTCATATCGAACTCCCTCTTGAATATATCTAACCAACTGGCATCAGCAACTCTCTGCAGTAGAGAATTCCACAGGTTAACAACTCTCTGAGTGATGACGTTTCTCCTCATCTCAGTCCTAAATGGCTTACCCCTTATCCTTAGACTGTGACCCCTGATTCTGGACGCCCCCAACATCGGGAACATTCTTCCAGCATCTAACCTGTCCCGTCCCGTCAGAATTTTATATGTTTCGATGAGATCCTTTCTCATCCTTCTAAACTCCAGTGAATACAGGTCCAGTCGATCCAGTCTCTCCTCATATGTCAGTCCAGCCACCCCGGCAATCAGTCTGGTGAACCTTCGCTGCACTCCCTCAATAGCAAGAATGTCCTTCCTCAGATTAGGAGACCAAAACTGTACACAATATTCCAGGTGAGGCCTCACCAAGACCCTGTACAACTGCAGCAAGACCTCCCTGCTCCGATACTCAAATCCCCTCGCTATGAAGGCCAACATGCCATTTGCCGCCTTCACCGCCTGCTGTACCTGCATGCTAACTTTCAATGACTGATGTACCATGACACCCAGGTCTCGTTGCACCTCCCCTTTTCCGAATCTGCCGCCATTCAGATAATATTCTGCCTTCATTTTTTGCCATCAAAGTGCATAACCTCACATTTATCCACATTATACCGCATCTGCCATGCATTTGCCCACTCACCAAACCTGTCCAAGTCACCCTGCAGCCTCTTAGCATCCTCCTCACAGCTCACACCACCACCCAGCTTAGTGTCATCTGCAAACTTGGAGATATTACACTCAATTCCTTCATCTAAATAATTAATGTATATTGTGAAGAGCTGGGGTCCCAGCACTGAGCCCTGCGGCACTCCATTAGTCACTGCCTGCCTTTCTAAAAAGGACCCATTTATCCCGACTCTCTGCTTCCTGTCTGCCAACCAGTTCTCTATCCACATCAATACATTACCCCCAATACCATGTGCTTTGATTTTGCACACCAATCTCTTGTGTGGGATCTTGTCAAAAGCCTTTTGAAAGTCCAAATACACCACATCCACTGGTTCTCCCTTGTCCACTCTACTAGTTACATCCTCAAAAAATTCCAGATTTGTCAAGCATGATTTCCCTTTCATAAATCCATGCTGACTTGGACCGATCCTGTCACTGCTTTCCAAATGCGCAGCTAATTCATCTTTAATAATTGATTCCAACATTTTCCCCATTATTGATGTCAGGCTAACCGGCCTATGATTCCCCTTTTTCTCTCTCCGTCTTACGTGGCTTGAGCAGTGGTGCAGCAGGGAGGGATTCAAATTCCTGGGGCATTGGAACCGGTTCTGGGGGAGGTGGGACCAGTACAAACTGGACGGTCTGCAACAAGGCAGGACCAGAACCAATGTCCTAGGGGGAGTGTTTGCTAGTGCTGTTGGGGAGGAGTTAAACTAATATGGCAGGGGGATGGGAACCAATGCAGGGAGACAGAGGGAAACAAAAAGGAGACAAAAGCAAAAGACAGAAAGGAGATGAGTAAAAGTGGAGGGCAGAGAAACCCAAGGCAAAAAACAAAAAGGACCACTGAATATCAAGGGGCAGCAGGAGGGGTCAAAACTAAAAATCATGGATTAAAAACTAGTATTGAAACACTCTACCTAAACACACGCAGCATTCGAAATAAAGTAAATGAATTGACGGCACAAATCATTACAAATGGGTATGATTTGGTGGCCATTACAGAAACGTGGTTGCAGGGTGGCCAAGACTGGGAATTAAACATACAGGGGTATCTGACAATTCAGAAAGATAGACAAGAAGGGAAAGAAGATGGGGTAGCTCTGTTAATGAAGGATGATATCAGGGCAGTTGTGAGAGACAATATTGGCTCTAATGAACAAAATGTTGAATCATTGTGGGTGGAGATTAGAGATAGTAAGGGGAAAAAGTCACTGGTGGGCGTAGTTTATAGGCCCCCAAATAATAACTTCACGGTGGGGCGGGCTATAATCAAGGGAATAATGGAGGCATGTGAAAAAGGAACGGCAGTAATCATGGGGGATTTTAACCGACATATCGATTGGTCAAATCAAATCGCACGGGGTAGCCTGGAGGAGGAATTCATAGAATGCATACGGGATTGTTTCTTAGACCAGTATGTTACAGAACCTACAAGGGAGCAAGCTATCTTAGATCTGGTCCTGTGTAATGCGACAGGAATAATAAACGATCTCCTAGTAAAAGATCCTCTCGGAATGAGTGATCACGATATGGTTGAATTTGTAATACAGATTGAGGGTGAGGAAGTAGTGTCTCAAACGAGTGTACTATGCTTAAACAAAGGGGACTACAGTGGGATGAGGGCAGAGTTGGCTAAAGTAGACTGGAAACACAGACCAAACGGTGGCAAAATTGAGGAACAGTGACGGACTTTTCAGGAGCTCTTTCATAGTGCTCAACAAAAATATATTCCAGTGAAAAAGAAGGGCGGTAAGAGAAGGTATAACCAGCCATGGATAACCAAGGAAATAAAGGAGAATATCAAATTAAAAAACAATGCATATAAGGTGGCCAAGGTTAGTGGGAAACTAGAAGATTGGGAAAATTTTAAACGACAGCAAAGAATGACTAAGAAAGCAATAAAGAAAGGAAAGATAGATTACGAAAGTAAACTTGCGCAAAACATAAAAACAGATAGTAAAAGCTTTTACAGATATATAAAACGGAAAAGAGTGACTAAAGTAAATGTTGGTCCCTTAGAAGATGAGAAGGGGGATTTAATAATGGGAAATGTGGAAATGGCTGAGACCTTAAACAATTATTTTGCTTCGGTCTTTACAGTGGAAGACACAAAAACCATGCCAAAAATTGCTGGTCACAGGAATGTGGGAAGGGAGGACCTTGAGACAATCACTATCACTAGCGGGGTAGTGCTGGACAGGCTAATGGGACTCAAGGTAGACAAGTTCCCTGGTCCTGATGAAATGCATCCCAGAGTATTAAAAGAGATGGCGAAAGTTATAGCAGATGCATTCGTTATAATCTACCAAAATTCTCTGGACTCTGGGGAGGTACCAGCGGATTGGAAAGCAGCTAATATAACGCCTCTGTTTAAAAAAAGGGGGCAGACAAAAGGCAGGTAACTATAGGCCGGTTAGTTTAACATCTGTAGTGGGAAAAATGCTTGAAACTATCATTAAGGAAGAAATAGCGGAACATCTGGATAGAAATAGTGCAATCAAGCAGACGCAGCATGGATTCATGAAGGGGAAATCATGTTTAACTAATTTACTGGAATTCTTTGAGGATATAACGAGCATGGTGGATAGAGGTGTACCGATGGATGTGGTGTATTTAGATTTCCAAAAGGCATTCGATAAGGTGCCACACAAAAGGTTACTGCAGAAGATAAAGGTACGTGGAGTCAGAGGAAATGTATTAGCCAGCCAATTTTCTATCCATGCTAACAGAAAGCAGAGAGTCGGGATAAATGGGTCCTTTTCGGATTGGAAATCGGTGGTTAGTGGTGAGCCACAGGGATCGGTGCTGGGACCACAACTGTTTACAATATACATAGATGACCTGGAAGAGGGGACAGAGTGTAGTGTAACAAAATTTGCAGATGACACAAAGATTAGTGGGAAAGCGGGTTGTGTAGAGGACACAGAGAGGCTACAAAGAGATTTGGATAGGTTAAGCGAATGGGCTAAGGTTTGGCAGATGGAATACAATGTCGGAAAGTGTGAGGTCATCCACCTTGGGGGAAAAAAACAGTAAAAGGGAATATTATTTGAATGGGGAGAAATTACAACATGCTGCGGTGCAGAGGGACCTGGGGGTCCTTGTGCATGAATCCCAAAAAGTTAGTTTGCAGGTGCAGCAGGTAATCAGGAAGGCGAATGGAATGTTGGCATTCATTGCGAGAGGGATGGAGTACAAAAGCAGGGAGGTCCTGCTGCAACTGTATAGGGTATTGGTGAGGCCGCACCTGGAGTACTGCGTGCAGTTTTGGTCACCTTACTTAAGGAAGGATATACTGGCTTTGGAGGGGGTACAGAGACGATTCACTAGGCTGATTCCGGAGATGAGGGAGTTACCTTATGATGATAGATTGAGTAGACTGAGTCTTTACTTGGAGTTCAGAAGGATGAGGGGTGATCTTATAGAAACATTTAAAATAATGAAAGGGATAGACAAGATAGAGGCAGAGAGGTTGTTTCCACTGGTCGGGGAGACTAGAACTAGGGGGCACAGCCTCAAAATACGGGGGAGCCAATTTAAAACCGAGTTGAGAAGGAATTTCTTCTCCCAGAGGGTTGTGAATCTGTGGAATTCTCTGCCCAAGGAAGCAGTTGAGGCTAGCTCATGGAATATATTCAAGTCACAGATAGATAGATTTTTAACCAATAAGGGAATTAAGGGTTACGGGGAGCGGGCGGGTAAATGGAGCTGAGTTCACGGCCAGATCAGCCATGATCTTGTTGAATGGCAGAGCAGGCTCGAGGGGCTAGATGGCCGACTCCTGTTCCTAATTCTTATGTTCTTATGTTTTAAAAAGTGGTGTTACATTAGCTACTCTCCAGTCCATAGGTTGGAAGATGCATACACAGACATGGCAAATGAAAGCCGTATGCACCCAGGGTCTTTCGGCAATAGTTTTCCAATGTTCACTTCACTGAGAAGCAGTGTGTCTGAAGGCTGCAATTTAAGAAAGACATGCTGATTGTGCTGTGCCATCTACTGCAGCCAGACCTTGAGTCTCAAACAAGGGTGAGGACGGCTCTCTCAGCGGTAGTGAAGGTCACCATCATCCTCAATTTCTATGCCACTGGATCTTTCCAGGGAGCCAGTGCAGACATCTTGAACATCTCCCAGTTTTCCACCCATTGCTCAATTCGTGATGTCATAGATGTTCTCTACAGAAGGGGGATGGAATACATCACATTTCCCTTGACCAGACAGAAGAAGCTGCAGGGGTCTACAGGCTTTGTCATGATAGCAGGCTTCCCCATGGTGCGGGAGCACACGTCAACTTGAGGGCTCCGCACCACAACCCTGAGATCTTTCAAAACTGAAAAGGATACCACTCACTCAATATGCCGTTGGTGTGCGACCACACACATATAATAATGGCCGTTAATGTCCGCTATCCTGGCAGCAGCCACGATACTTCATCCTGTGCCAGCTCTGTTCCAGCCACCTAATGCAGCTCCTCAGAGATGAGGGCTACCCGCTATGCACCTGGGCCCATGACTCCTCACCACTCCTGCCCAGCAGTCTTCCAATGACAGTCATGATGCCAGCAGGCGCATCATTGAGCAGACCATCGGAGTGCTGAAGCAATGGTTGCGCTGCCTTGACCGCTCAGGAGCAGTCCTGCAGTCCTCGCCTGACTGGGTGTCCCTATTCGTTGTTGTCTGCTGCATGCTTCACAACCTGCCAATCATGAGGGCCCAGCCATTGCCCGTAGACATAGCCAATGCATCTCAGGGGGAGGAGCAGGACGACCAGGAGGAGGAGGAGGAGGAGAATGGGGAGCTGCAGGACGAGGCATAGCCAGCAGGCAGGATGCGCCAACATGGTCCCGATTCTGCAAGGGAGATCCGAGACCGTCTCATAAGATCTCAGTTTCAATAAAGTTCTCGCCACTTACCACTTTTGTGCCTCCCCATAAACACATCAATGAGCCCTTCCTTCCATACCACATGGCCAACAGTAAAATGAGAGACAAGACCAAACAGTAAAGATGAAAATCAACATTTATGTGTCAAAAGTGCAACATTAACATAACTTATTTCATTCACACTTGTGCATCTCCTTATATCCCCTTTTATATAAAGCTACTCTACTACTATGCCACAGTGTGTCCCTTGTGGCTGCAGCATGGCTGGTGGAAGGCTGCTGTGTTTCTGGGCCAGATACCACAGAAGGCCTTTTAGGATGCCCTCGACCAGCTCTGGGACTGGAACACCCGGCTGCAGACTGAAGCACCTCAGTCTGGGCGGCGGCAGTCTGGGCTGGCTGAGTGACAGCCGTGGATACTTACAATGATGGAGTGGCAGTGGTGGGATCAGAAATGCTGTCATCCCAAGAGAGGACAGTAGTTTCCTGCTCCACTGACCCAGTGCCACATCTCCCAGAGCAGCATCTCAGCCTTTGGCTTCAATCTGATGGAGCGCAGATTGCTGGGCTGCTGCAGAACTGTGTGATCCCCGGTGGACCGTGACGGACCCAACGGTGATGGCAGCAGTCAGGGCTTGCGTGGCATCATGCTGAGACTGCATGAGAGCAGTCTGAGCATGCGTGCGAGCAACACTGAATCTCTGTTGCATTGCTTCCACCTGTGCCCTACTGGAAGCTGCCACATCATCCATGCGACACCAAATGAGGTCTGGATCTGCACAGTCCATCTGAAAGTCCATCGTCATCTGCACACTGGCAATGACAGGCTCCATGGTGTGCTCAGAGCTGTCTACAATGCAGGAGGCGGACTCCTCCATGCTCCGTACCACTTGCGATAGGCTCTCGCGCACCGTTGCCATTGCCCCTATCATTTTGGAGTACAAGGCCATCACCCTTTGTTCAAACACTTCTCCAACGAGGTCCTTATCTGTGTCCTGTGCAGCAGAACTCCTATGCGAACTCACTTCCTGGGGAGCTTGCTTTACACCTTGACCTCAGAAGGCTTTTGACAAGGTCCCACACAAGAGATTGTTGTGCAAATCAAAGCACATGGTATTGGGGGTAATGTACTGACGTGGATAGGGAACTGGTTGGCAGACAGGAAGCAGAGAGTCGGGATAAACGGATCCTTTTCAGAATGGCAGGCTGTGACTATTGGAGTGCCGCAGGGCTCAGTGCTGGGACCTCAGCTCTTTACAATATACATTAACGATTTGGATGAAGGAATTGAGTGTAATATCTCCAAGTTTGCAGATGACACTAAACTGGGTGGTGGTGTGAGCTGTGAGGAGGACGCTAAGAGGCTGCAGGGTAACCTGGACAGGTTAGGTGAGTGGGCAGATGCAGTATAATTTAGGGGGCAAAAACACGAAGGCAGAATATTATCTGAATGGCGGCAGACTAGGAAAAGGGGAGGTGCAACGAGACCTGGGTATCATGGTTCATCAGCCACTGAAAGTGGGCATGCAGGTACAGCAGGCGGTAAAGAAGACAAATGGTATGTTGGCCTTCATAGCTAGGGGATTTGAATTTGGAAGCAGGGAGGTGTTACTGTAGTTGTACAGGGCTTTAGTGAGGCCTCACCTGGAATATTGTGTTCAATTTTGATCTCCTAGTCTGAGGAAGGACATTCTTGCTATTGAGGGAGTCCAGCGTAGGTTCACCAGACTGATTCCAGGGATGGCTGGGCTGTCATATGAGGAGAGACTGGATCAACTGGGCCTTTATTCACTGGAGTTTAGAAGGATGAGAGGGGATCTCATAGAAACATATAAGATTCTGACAGGACTGGACAGGTTAGATGCTGGAAGAATGTTCCCGATGTTGGGGAAGTCGAGAACCAGGGAACATAGTTTTAGGATAAGGGGTGGGCCATTTGGGAGTGAGATGAGGAGACACTTCTTCACTCAGAGAGTTGTTAACCTGCGGAATTCCCTGCCGCAGAGAGTTGTTGATGTCAGTTCACTGGATAGATTCAAGAGGGAGTTAGATATGACTCTTGCGGTTAAGGGGATCAAGGGGTATAGGGAGAAAGCAGGAAAGGGGTACTGAAGGAATGATCAGCCATGATCTTATTGAATGGCGGTGCAGGCTCGAAGGGCCGAATGGCCTACTCCACCTATTTTTCTATGTTTGCCCCTGTACATCACCCAGTGCAGACCACTCTCCTAAACTCAACTGCAATGACCCAGTATTTGAGCTGGTGAGTGCGAGTGTGAGAAGCAGTGACGAGATGCTTGGAACCTCCTCCTCCTCCCCATTTCTTCTCTCTGCAGTCTGGGTTAAGGGAGCTCAAGCACAGGCTGGGCTTTAGGCGGGGCATTGTCTGAAAACACAAATGGCACGAGTCACGTTAATGTGAGGAAAGGGCATGCAGGAAGAAAGGTCAGAATGTACAGCAGCTATATGGTAAGGCGTTCTGCAATAAATGGAAGGTAAGATGAGAGGAAGGCTTTCACTTACCAGTGTTGGCCCCACTGCCATGGGGACGGCCATCTGCGGGCCCATAAGGCGAAGTACTCCTCTAGGTCTGTGAGAACATAAGAACATAAGATTATAAGAATTAGGAGTAGGCCTTTCGGCCCTTCGATCCTGCACCACCATTCAATGACATCATGCTGATTTTCTACCTCAACTCCATTTTCCAACACTCTCCCCATATCCCTTGATTCCCTTAATATCCAAAAATCTATTGAACTCTGCCTTGAATATACTCAAAGGCTGAGCCTCCACAGCCCTCTGGGGTTCAGAATTCCAGAGATTCACCACCCTCTGAGTGAAAAAGTTTCTCCTCATCTCAGTCCCAAATGGCCGACCCCTGAATCTGGAACTGTGATCCCTGGTTCCAGACTCCTCAACCAGAGGAAACATCCTCCCTGCATCTACCCTGTCATGCCCTATAAGAATTTTGTATGTTTCAATGAGATCATCTCTCATTCTTCTAAACTCTAGAGAATATAAGCCTAGTCCATTCCATCTCTCCTCATTGGACAATCCCCCCATTCTAGGAATCAGTCTGGTGAACCTTTGTTGCACTCCCTCAATGGCAAGTATCTCCTTCATAAGGTAAGGAGACCAAAACTGTACACAGTACTCCAGGTGCGGTCTCACCTGGGCCCTGTATAATTGTAGTAAGACGTCTTTACTCTTGTACTTAAATCCTCTTGTAATAAGGGCCAACATACCATTTGCTTTCTTAATTGCTTAATGTACCTAGAAACATAGAAAATAGGTGCAGGAGTAGGCCATCCGGCCCTTCGAGCCTGCACCACCATTCAATAAGATCATGGCTGATCATTCCTTCAGTACCCCGTTGCTGCTTTCTCTTCATACCCCTTGATCCCTTTAGCTGCAAGGGCCATATCTAACTCCCTCTTGAATATATCCAACGAACTGGCATCAACAACTCTCTGCGGTAGGGAATTCCACAGGTTAACAACTCTCTGAGTGAAGAAGTTCCTCCTCATCTCAGTTCTAAATGGCTTACCCCTTATCCTTAGACTGTGTCCCCTGGTACTGGACTTCCCCAACATCGGGAACATTCTTCCTGCATCTAACCTGTCCAGTCCCGTCAGAATTTGATATGTTTCTATGAGATCCCCTCTCATCCTTCTAAACTCCAGTGAATACAGGCCCAGTCGATCCAGTCTCTCCTCATATGTCAGTCCTGCCATCCCGGGAATCAGTCTGGTGAATCTTCGCTGCACTCCCTCAATAGCAAGAATGTCCTACCTACAATGATTTGTGTCTAGATACCTCTGAGCATCAACACTTCCCAATCTCTCACCATTTAAATAATACTCTGCATTCCTATTTTTCCTACCAAAGTGGATAACTTCACATACCTCCACATTATATTACATTTGCCATGTTCTTGCCCACTCACTTAGCCTGGCTATTTATCCCCTTAAAGTCTCTTTGTATTCTCCTCACAACTTACATTCCCACCTAGCTTTGTATCATCAGTAAACTTGGATATATTATATTTGGTCCCCTCATCCAAATCATTGATATAGATTTTGAATAGCTGGGGTCCAAGCACTGATCCTTGCGGCAACCCACTAGTTACAGCCTGCCAACCTGAAAATGACCCGTTTATTCCTACTCTCTTTTCTGTCCGTTAACCAATCCTCATTCCATGCTAATACATTATTAGGACTGGGAATTAAATACTCAGGAGTACTTGACAATCCAGAAGGACAAAGGAAAAGGAGGTGAGGTAGCTCTATTGATAAAGGATGGAATCACTGCAATAGTAAGAAACAATATTGGTTCAAATGATAAGGATGTTGAAACAGTTTAGGTGGCGATAAGGAACAATAAGGGGAAAAAGTCACTGGTGGGTGTAGTCTATAGGCCCCCGAACAGTAGCAACTCTGTTGGTCGGAGCATAAACCAGGAAATAGTGGGGGGTTTGTAAAAAGGGAACAGCAATAATCATGGGTGATTTTAACCTCCATATTAATTGGACAAATCAAATTGGTCAGGGTAGCCTTGAGGAGGAGTTCATAGAGTGCGTAAGGGATGGGTTCCTTGAGCAGTATGTAATGGAACCAAGCAGGGGGCAGACTATCTTAGATTTGGTCCTGTGTAATGAGACAGGCTTAATAAACAATCTCCGAGTCAAGGATCTCCTTGGAATGAGTGATCATAGAAACATAGAAAATAGGTGCAGGAGTAGGCCATTCGGCTCTTCGAGCCTGCACCGCCATTCAATGAGTTCATGGCTGAACATGCAACTTCAGTACCCCATTCCTGCTTTCTCGCCATACCCCTTGATCCCCCTAGTAGTAAGGACTACATCTAACTCCTTTTTGAATATATTTAGTGAATTGGCCTCAACAACTTTCTGTGGTAGAGGATTCCACAGGTTCACAACTCTCTGGATGAAGAAGTTTCTCCTCATCTCGGTCTTAAATGGCTTACCCCTTATCCTTAGACTGTGACCCCTGGTTCTGGACTTCCCCAACATTGGGAACATTCTTCCTGCATCTAACCTGTCTAAACCCGTCAGAATTTTAAACCTTTCTATGAGATCCCCTCTCATTCTTCTGAACGCCAGTGAATACAAGCCCAGTTGATCCAGTCTTTCTTGATATGTCAGTCCCGCCATCCCGGGAATCAGTCTGGTGAACCTTCGCTGCACTCCCTCAATAGCAAGAATGTCCTTCCTCAAGTTAGGAGACTAAAACTGTACACAATACTCCAGGTGTGGCCTCACCAAGGCCATGTACAACTGTAGTAACACCTCCCTGCCCCTGTACTCAAATCCCCTCGCTATGAAGGCCA
Organism: Pristiophorus japonicus; assembly: GCF_044704955.1. Lineage (NCBI taxonomy): Eukaryota > Metazoa > Chordata > Chondrichthyes > Pristiophoridae > Pristiophorus > Pristiophorus japonicus. The sequence goes on along the minus strand of NC_091981.1, from coordinate 292,416,669 downwards.
ACATGCCATTTGCTTTCTTAACCGCCTGCTGCACCTGCATGCCAACCTTCAGTGACTGATGTACCATGACACCCAGGTCTCGTTGCACCTCCCCTTTTCCTAATCTGTCATCATTCAGATAATAGTCTGTCTCTCTGTTTTTACCACCAAAGTGGATAACCTCACATTTATCCACATAATACTTCATCTGCCATGCATTTGCCCACTCACCTAACCTATCTGCAGCCTCATAGCATCCTCCTTGCAGCTCACACTGCCACCCAACTTAGTGTCATCTGCAAATTTGGAGATACTACATTTAATCCCCTCGTCCACATCATTAATGTACAATGTAAACAGCTGGGGCCCCAGCACAGAGCCTTGCGGTACCCCACTAGTCACTGCCTGCCATTCTGAAAAGTACCCATTTACTCCTACTCTTTGCTTCCTGTCTGCCAACCAGTTCTCAATCCACGTCAGCACACTACCCCCAATCCCATGTGCTTTAACTTTGCACATTAATAGCATGACTGAATTTCAAATTCAGATGGAGGGTGAGAAAGTTGGATCTCTAACCAGCATACTAAGCTTAAATAAAGGAGACTCTGAAGGTATGAGGGCAGAGTTGGGTAAAGTGGACTGGGAAAATAAATTAAAGTGTAGGACAGTTGATGAACAGTGGTGTACATTTAAGGAGATATTTCACAACTCTCAAGAAAAATATATTCCAGCCAGTGTTTGGACTCATTGGAAAGGAAATTTAATTTGGAACTATTTACCAGAAAGTTTGAAGTCCCAAGATGCTCATGGAAGAAACAACAAACTTTAATCAAATTTGGGATTCTGCAAGACATATTAAGTCTGTGGGCAGGTCTAGAGAACTAAAGAAGCCAGTTTGATTACTGAAACTGTCTGGAGCATTGAGACTACAATAAATTGTCTGGAAAATGGATACTCGAAAACCCTTCTCCACAAGAGACATTGACATTGCAACAATTAACTCAGAGTTGGCCAACCATCAACCTGAACCTGGAAAGCCATTTGCAGCCTATGCATAAAAACAAAAGGCCCACTCCAGCCTGCATGCAAAAACAAGCACAAAGAACATTGTGATTACCAAGCTAATATTTCCATCAAGAAACAGATTTAGAAGATCAACCCACCCGAGACATATTAACTTTTAACGAGCCCGCCAAAATATTACAAAGAATTTTGGTCTGAGTTGGCGCGAAGATTAGACAGCTCCTACAGTATAACTGGTGCCTGTTTTAATAATAGGTATGCCATACTATGCCTATGCCATTAAGCAGGGAGAGAAACCAACGCGACCATTGTAAACTAACTTCTCCAGCCTCGACGTCCTGAAATCGAAAAGGATCACCATCACGGCAGCAACTGACCACAGCCAATGTGGTACAACTAAAACCACCGCGATTGACCAACCTCGAAACAAAACTTCACAAGGAAGAAACCGAAGAATCAAAAGTTTCCATTCTACAATCTAGGCCTGACTACCAACAGGTGAAAACGTTACCCAAAAGGACTTTGAAACCTATTTCTCATGAAAGAAAACGGGTACTTATCCCACAAATCCAAAACGCGCCCTACCGTATCAGTGGACTCAACCCAACTGAAGATTGTGCAGTAAGAAATCCTCTCTGACTTTCGGGGTACAGCAAACAGAACCTACTGAATCCAATGAACCCCGAAATCGTGAACTACTGCTGACTGACCAGAAAGGATTGGTAAGCATAGTCCCTGTCTGCCCTGGAGTCTAACCTAGCTTGTATTAAGTATTTGGGAGGTAGGGGGTATAATTTTCACTGCAACCCTTTGAATGTGTGATGTACTGTTCTTTATTAGTGTAATTATAAGTGTGACATTTTATTTTCTTATCCATAATAAAATCAAAGTTCTTTTGCACCAAACCAGTGGTCTTTTGCACTTTATCACATCCTCCAAATAGATCCAGAGTTGAGAACCCAAGGGAGTGGGAGTGTTTCGAACCGCTCAAGAAGGTCAGAGGTGAACCTGACCCCCGGGATCACCCCCTTTCAAAGTGGCAACCACAGCAGGACTCTGGTATAAGGGGTGTGATGCAGAGAGTGCTGGCTTGGGAGAAAGAATCAAGATGGAAGAACGGATTTCCTCCCATGTGTATAAGAAGGTCAATGTCACTAAAGAATGGGTGCTTGGTCTATTATGCGGCGAGCGGCCAGTTGATGCTGCAGCCCAGTGGACCATAAAGAGTTAGTAGAGAAGGCAATTTGGTTGGTCTGTCTACAGCGACTGGTCCACAGCCCCAGTATTTTCCACCAGTGTATGGCCAGCTGTTTAAAGAGTTTCAGCAGACCCCAGCAGCTAGTACACTATGTGGATGACGTGCTCCTGTTCACCGATGAGGGGGAGGAGCATGGCCCACTGCTGGCTGAGCTGCTGGAGCTGCTGAAAGAAGAAGGGTTTAAAGTAAATCCCAAGAAGGCATAGATCAGCCTGAAGGAAGTAAAATTCCTGGGACTGGCTGAGTGCGCTGGAGGAAGGGCCATTGACAAAGCGAGAAGGGAAGCAGTGCAGAAGTTACCAGCCCCCAACACAGTAACAGGAGTAAGATCTTTTCTAGGGCTAATCGGGTACTGCAGAGATTTCATTGAGGATTATGCAGCCACTGCAGCCCCTCTGCTCTGACTCCTACACAAGGGAGTGGAGTGGGAATGGGACGAAGGTTGCGAGGCAGCATTTATCCAACTCAAGAAAGACCTGCAGACCGCGCCGGCTCTAGGGGCCATCGATGAGGGTAAAGAGTTTTTCCTGGAGGTAGCAGCCAGTGGGGACTGCCTGAGTGCAGTACTGCTCCAAGAACGGCACGGCCGGCTGAGACCAGTGGTCTACTCCTCCAGGATACTCACGGACGTGGAGAAGGGATACTCCAATTATGAGCTGTGGGCTGTGAAAAGATCACTGATCTTCAAAGGGGTGCCCTATCACACTCCTTTCCCACCATATGCCTACCCAAATGCTCCTGGATGGGAGAGTCAAGGACGGGACGGTGAGCAGTGCCCGCATTGCTCGCTGGACCCTACTCCTCTTTCAGATGGACCTAAGGGTAAAGGGTCTCTGCGAGCCAAGACTCGCAGCCAACATGACCTATCCAGGGACAGCCCACCGGTGTTCCATAGAAGGGCTATTGGAAATTAAAATAGGCTTTCGGGCTGGGTTACACCCCACAGGCCGAGATCTATGTGGACGGTTCAAGCACGGTATCTGCAGGTGAACGACTCACAGGCTGCGGAGTTTATGACCCAGAGGCAGGCATTGCCCTGGCGATTAAACTCCCCAGTACTATGAGCGCCCAGCACCCTGAACTGTCTGCGGTGGTGTACGTAGTCACACACCCCGAAGAATTCCCTACCCTCTACACAATTTGCTCGGACAGTATGTTCACGTGCAATTCATGTATGGAGTACCTGGCTATCTGGTCCCGTCGTGGATACACGTCCGCAGACGGGAGGCCCCTGGCAATTAAGCCCTTATTGGAAAAAATAATGACAGCCGTAGGGGAGGAAGAGAATATTTATATACATAAAGTGAAGGCACATTCCACCACTGAACCCCGTAGCGAGGGAAACCAGCAGGCTGACATGTTGGCCAAGCAGGCTGCCCGCACGGGCAAGCTCTGGGATCCATACATCCCAGGCCCCATTGCCGCAGTCAGGGGCAGGATTGGGAGGCCAGCGGTAGCTTTGCCCCCAGATCTAAAAACGGTTCAGACCCAAGACCTCGTCCTCAAAACTGTCATGAACACGCTAGGTAAAGGGAAAAAGGTAGACGGCCCGTACAGCACCGCGGCAATTACCATTAAAGAAGGCATGCTGGTCAGGGGGGAGCAATGGGTAGTGCCACAACAACACCGGAGAGAATTCCTCCAGCTGGCCCATGAGGGTCCAGGAGCAGGACACCCCGGACCTGAGACCACTTGGCAACGAGTGGAACAGACAGGGTGGTGGCAGGGACTCGGGAGAGATGTCCGTGAGTTCTGCGCCAGCTGTCTGGTGTGCGCTGCCAACAACTCTGACCCCCAGAAAAGAAAGGTGTCTATGGGACATATCAGGAGGCTAGAAGGACCCTGGCAGTCGATCCAGATCGGTTACATCGGGCCCCTATCCACCGACCATGGAGGCTATAAGTACTGCCTAGTATTAGTGGACGTATTCACCAAATGGGTGGAAGCCTTCCCATGCCGAACAGCCACTGCCCTGGGAACAGCTAGGATCCTGGTCAGAGAAGTGTTCTCTCGATGGGGACTACCATAATACGTGGAGTCCGACCAAGGGAATCACTTCACAGGGCAGGTGATGCAGGAGGCCCTTAAGGTGCTCGGCATCAAAGGGAAATGGCATGTCGCCCACAACCCGCAGTCATCTGGGCCTGTGAAGCGTTTAAGCCTGCACTATCAAAGAAAGGCTGCGCAAAGAGACAGGGGACTCTCCCAAGGGGTGGGTAGAGGTCCTACCACTGGTCCTCATGGGGATTCGGGCCAGCCAGTCAAAGAGCACGGGGTACTCCCCGTACGAACTCATGACCGGCAGAGCCATACGAACCCCCACCCACGTGTTAGCCCCGGTACTCATGGAAGGTCAGCTTAGGGAAGCTATCTGGGACAGCTTTGTCAGGAATCTGTTTCAACACCTTAAACAGATTCACTGGCAGGCCGCTAACAACATGGGAAAACAGCATCAGAGCAACCGACTGCTGGTAGAACCCCGCAAGCATCATGAGTGGGAGATAGGGGACCAGGTCATGGTGAGGAACTACGCTAGAGTAGGTGTCTTTGAGGCACTGTACATGGGACCGTACCACATTGTCGACAAGGAAAGCCCCATGGTCTATGCCATAAAAATGCCCCACCGTAAAAAATTGGTTCCACATAAACCAGTGCAAACTTTTCAATCCAGGGGCCGCAGCTAAACGTAAGGGACGGCCAAAAACAGTAAACCATACTAAAGACAGGGACCCCCAGCCAGCAGCCCCCGACTGTGGAAATCCCACAGGGGATGTGACAGACCCACAGACTGCACCTAGAGGGGCGGTGGACTGTGTTACTGGAAGAGCTATCCCCCAAATCATTTGGGGCTCGGACACACCTCCCAGTAGCCAAAGCCTTAAGAAGGACTCCCCGCACACCGCGGCCAATGACACCGTGGTCACCAGCGTTCTAATTTAAATGGTTCAGCCCCGGGAGAGGGACCAGTCGCAAAAGGGTACCTAAGGTCGGGGACCAGCCTGCAAGCAGGGACCCCCAGCCGGCAGCCTCGGGCAACGAGGGAACCCCAGAAGAGGTGATGGTGGACCAGCCACCAATTGGGAGTCCCCAGCCTGCAGCCCTCGACCAGGCAGAACCTCCAGGGGACAAGATGAGCCATGCAGCCACCCCCAAAGGAGCGGTGTGCTGCAGCACCGGAGGGAGCGTTCCCCCGGTAGTGTGGGACTCAGACCCACGTCTGGTCAGGACACTCCAGGTCCTGCGGTCCAGGCTGACTTACTACTGGCCCCGCTGGAAACCCAGAGGCCAGAGGAGAAAGGAGAAGGATAGGAATTAACCTGGCCACCCGGAGATGGGTGGCAGATGTACATATATATGTGCTTTTATGAATTTAAGTATGTTTAGTAAGGATCTAGCGTGGTGTAGGATTATCTGTGCAATGATCAGAACATATGTAATAGTTATTGGGGAAAACGTGTAAAAGCCCATCCAAGGTTAAGAGAAAGAATCCACCTGTGCAGCTATTAAAAGAGGCACAGGCCGGGTAACACCGGGGAGTAGGAAGAATCTACCGGTATAGCTATTAAGGAAGCACCAGTAAGATAAGAGTAAAACGGCTGTGAGACAAAAGTTAAAGGCAGATACCAGGTCCATAGGGAACCGAATAAGACAGCCAGTCAATTAAAGACTGTATTATGTGTCTGAGAAGAAATGAGCCCAAATTGGAACTCGGTCACCTTTGTCAAGCCAGAGAACTTTTCTCAGGGCTGGACAATCTGTTTTAGGAAAGAGAACAACATGAGAAGGGTCCTGTTCCCGCTCACCCTGATAAGGATGAACAGCGGCGGCCGGAGAGACGTGGAAGAATCCCTCATTTATGGGTGCTCAGGAGAGGGAGCACCGATCGTGACTGCAGGGAGCGGTACACCGGGTGTGGAAGAACTCGCCGTTTATGCCCACGAGGGAAGGTGACCAGGGTGGATGGGATCTAATTCTACTCGCTACTCCAGCCAGGAAGGGTTTACCTATGGGGAGGCCTCAGTTCCATGCCCCCGGATACGGATCGTCGCTGCCCGAGGCAGTGTTACGGAAGGAAAACGTGTATGTTTGACTTGCAAAGGAAAGATTCTCTGGGAAGCTGGTGGTGGCTCAGAAAGCTCAGCAAGGATGCATGGGACCAAAAATCGGACCGGGAAAGACTGGGTAATGATACGTACCGCACCATCCCGGGGACACGGGGAGGAGTAAAAGTGTGTTGGGACAAGTGGTGGGAATCTGAACAGGGAATTTACATTTGCATGTGGGGATCAGAGAACGTTTGCCCCGCAGGCATATCAATCGCCTTCGCTCAGCAATGGCAAGGGAAGGGAAGGGTGGGATTCCAGCCGACAAGGGTGTGCGGTCCCACACTCCCCACTCCCAATTAACGCTACCGAACTAAGAGCACACGTTAAGAAACCCCTGCCCACGACCCCGCCAATACGCACAATAATAGAAAGGAGTCCTACCACCACCAAGGGACCAGGGAACGGATTAGTATTGGTACCGACCGAAAAGGTGGTATACCAGGGGGTACACTATGCAGTAGCTTCAGTAATTTTAAACCTTACCGAGGTAAACTTAGCTGCATAGTGCCTGAAGGAAACCGAGCTGCTATACCAGGCCCTTACTAGAGAAATGTTCAAGAAATGTTATGAGTTAGACTTTGGGAATGTAGACAAAGCAGATTTATGCACCCTAAACGCTGGGGACACCATGGACACGGGGAGACCTAGGAGGGGCATCATAAACAATGTTTTTATTGCCTACAATACAGGATCCTCTGTAATAAATAGCCTAGGTGATATAGAACTGCAAACACAGATAAACGGTCTAAAGAACCAATTGAGGAAAATCCTGAAACAAGAAAACACAGTAGTAGGCTCAGAGCTACACGAGGACCAGGCTATGATGGTTCATTTAAAAGAGATTGTGGCTGAGCTGGAAAAACATGCACAGACAGTGAATGCACTCATACGGGAGGATAGAAATGCTTCCGACCAGGCTGCACAGAAACCAGGTGTGTGTGCTGTATGGGGCATGGTTGTTGGGTGAGGGCCGCAACAACCTGGAGGATTTAAAACAAGGTTTAGTCCTCTCCTGGATCAGTAACAAGCACCTCGCAGCCCTCCACCCATACAGCAATTCACTAAGCCCGTGCCAGCTCCGCCTAGCCTCTGAAGCCTACCCTGTCCCAGTAGATTGTGGGAAATCTAACCACAATATTATGGGGATAGTACTAAGGATGCCGGTTATGGGTGGGACAGCCTGACCTGCACCGGTATACTGGGTGGAGAACATTGGAGTTATTCAAGGAGGTGCCCACATTCGTTTCGCAGCGGTCCCACCCAGTGTCATAAAGTGGGAGCGCGCTTTGACGGGTACTGACCTCTCCAGGTGCTGGAGCCGGGGTGCGCACACAATACTATGTCCCCAGCACTTGAGTGTCCATTCAAAGTCACAGTGTGGGTTTAAAGCTGCTGGCACACAGCCTATTAACTGTACCATGGAAGTAATGACACAAGACCATGTCCCTCCACAGGTAGCATACATAGGGGGTGGGACATATTGTGTCACCACAGTGCGCCCCACTACCAGCATGGACACTTCTGGTGTCCGGTGAGTGACACCAGTTTTTGCTTCAAACCTGAGGCATCAGCTCAAGTGGCCCAGGAACAGATTGTCCCCATTCCTGAACCCTCCACTGTCCACCTCACTGTGAGAGAAAACATTACAAACCTGCAGGATTATGTTATACATTTTGGCTATGCAATTCCCCCTCTACCCGAACATCTTACCGCTCTGCTAAAAGCTGTAATAATCTCGCAAAAACATTTCTATACTCTAGAACAGAAAACAATTGAAATAGGGAGAAAGATTCTCGAGTTTACAATTCCACCATGGTGGGACATTTTCAGAAATATAGAAGCCCAGTCTGGATTAGAATCGCTTCCCACACTTTAGTTATCTGTCAACTTGCGATTATTCTTTACTTATGGTGTCTCACTTGCCGAGTGAAACGCAGAGGCCGTCAAGTCAGGCACCAAAGGGTGCTGCACGCTCCCTGGCCGAACTTGGGAATCACGCAGGGAGGGGTGACACCATACTACCATGTTTAATTTTACCTGCTGTGGAACACAAATATCGAGTGTTGTCAGAACGTTACTTAAGATCGTGTTTGACTATGTACCTTTTATTTTTACTGAACTAAAAGATGTGTTTGACTATATATCGTTATTTTACTGTGAAAACAGGGTAAAGGAGGGGTCAGGAATTTTGCTTACCTTACATGACACTCAAGTGTGTAGAGTGTCACGGGGGGACTGTAAGAGAAGGGCAAAATTCGTGGGAACCCCCCGCGCACCCCCCCCCCCCAGTGTTTGGACTCATTGGAAAGGAAATTTAATTTGGAACTATCTACCAGAAAGTTTGAAGTCCCAAAATGCTCATGGAAGAAACTACGAACTTTAATCGGATTTGGGATTCAACAAGACAAATTAAGTCTGTGGGCAGGTCTAGAGAGCTAAAGAAGCCAGTTTGATTACTGAAACTGTCTGAGGCATTGAGACTAAAGTAAATTGTCTGGAAAATGGATACTCGAAAACCCTTCTCCACAAGAGACATTAACATTGCAACAATTAACTCAGAGATGGCCAGCCATCAACCTGAACTTGGAAAGCCATTTTCAGCCTATGCATACTCCAGCCTGCATGCAAAAACCAAGCACAAAGAACATTGCGATTACCAAGCTAATATTCCCATCAAGAAACAGATTTAGAAGATCAACCCATCAGAGACATATTAACTTTTAACGAGCCCGCCAAAATATTACAAAGAAATGTCGAGCCCGCCAAAATTAAAAGAATTTTGGTCTGATTTGGTGCGAAGATTAGGGTAGCTCCTACTGTATAACTGGCCCCTGTTTTAACAAAGGGTATGCCATACTGCACCTATGCCACAAAGAAGGGAGAGAAACCAACGCGACAGTTGTAAACTATCTTCTCCAGCCTCGACGTCCTGAAATCGAAAAGGAAAGAACGTCACCATCGCGGCAGCAACACAACACAGCCAAGGTGGTACCACTAAAACCACCGCGATTGATCAACCTCGAAACAAAACTTCACAAGGAAGAAACTGAAGAATCAAAAGTTTGCACTCTACAATCTAGGCCTGACTACCAACAGGTGAAAACGTTATCTAAAAGGACTTTGAAACCTATTTCTAACGAAACAAAATGGGTACTTACCCAACAAATCCAAAACGCGCCCTACTGCATCAGTGGACTCAACCCAACTGAAGATTGCGCAGTAAGAAGTCCTCTCTGACGTTCGGGGTATGGCAAGCAGAACCTACAGAATCCAATGAACCCCAAAATCACGAACTACCGCTAACTAACCAGAAAGGATTGGTAAGTATAATCCCTGTCTGCCCTGGAGTCTAACCTAGCCAATATTGGGTATTTGGGAGGTAGGAGGTGTAATTTTCACTGCAACCCCTTTGAATGTGTGATGTACTGTTCTTTATTAGTGTAATTATAAGTGTTGACATTGTATTTTCTTATCCTTAATAAAATCAAAGTTCTTTTGCACCAAACCAGTGGTCTTTTGCATTTTATCATATCCCCTAAATAAATCCAGAGTCGAGAACTCAAGGGAGTGGGAGCAATGCGAACTGCTCAAGAAGGTCAGAGGTGAACCTGATGCCCGGGACCACCCCTTACAGGAGGAAAGGGTATAAGAGAAAAGATAAAAGTTGGCATGCAGGTGCAGCAGGCGATAAAGGAGGCAAATGGCATGTTGGCCTTCATAGCAAGGGGATTTGAGTATAGGAGCAGGGAGGTAATGCTGCAGCTGTACAGAGCCTTGGTGAGGCCTCACCTGGAATATTGTGTTCAGTTTTGGTCTCCTAATCTGAGGAAGGACGTTCTTGCTATTGAGGGAGTGCAGCGAAGGTTCACTGGACTGATTCCTGGGATGGCAGGACTGACTTATGAGGACAGACTGGATCGACGAGGCCTATATTCACTGGAGTTTAGAAGAATGAGAGGGGATCTCAAAGCAACATATAAAATTCTGACGGGACTGGACAGTGTCATGTATTCAACTATCATTGTAACCCATGTATAAGCTGACCTAAGTTGTACACCTTGAGAACATTGACCACAAGTGGGTGAACTTGTGGGAGATGCTCCTAACCTGGACTTTCAGGTATAAAAGGGGAAGCTCCACCCACCTTCCTCACTTGAGGTCTTGGTAATAAAGGTAACTGGTCACAGAGTGACCTTCTCTCAAGTATGGACCTCGTGTGCATTTATAATGTATAGTAAGGACATATCATTGGCGACGAGAAACTGGGATTTAAACCACTAGCAGCACAGAAGAGAGGTACTGTGTTGGTGATGATTGGGACGACATTATTGACAGACTACAGCAAATTTTGTCAATAAAGGAATGGTTGGGACAGGATTCGGCCGACAAACACAGGGCTCGTCTCCTGACGGTTTGTGGATCCAGGACGTACGCCCTGATGAAGGACCTTCTAGCACTAAGAAGTCGGCGGACAAGACGTTCGAAGAGCTCAGTAAGTTGATCGGGGAACACCTTAAACCGGGGAGCAGCATGCACATGGCGAGACACCGGTTTTACACGCACCGGCGGCAACAAGGGCAAAGCATTCCTGGGACATTGGAACCAGTTCTGGGGGAAGTGGGACATGTACAAAAGGGATGGTCTGCACTTGGGCAGGACTGGAACTCATGTCCTAGGGGTAACATTTGCTAATTCAGTTCGAGAGTGTTGAAACTAATATGGCAGGGGGATGGGAACCTATGCAGCGAGACAGAGCGAAGTAACATGGAGTCAGACGCAGATTGTAGAAAGGTAAAAAGCAATAGTGGAAGGCTGAGTAAACAAAGGCAAGAAACAAAAAGGGCCACACTACATCATAATTCTAAAAGGACAAAGGGTGTTTAAAAAAAACAAGCCTGAAGGCTTTGTGTCTTAATGCAAAGAGTATCCGTAATAAAGTGGATGAATTAACTGTGCAAATAGATGTTAACAGATATGATGTGATAGGGATTACAGAGACGTGGCTCCAGGATGATCAGGGCTGGGAACTCAACATCCAAGGGTATTCAACATTCAGGAAGGATAGAATAAAAGGAAAAGGAGGTGGGGTAGCATTGCTGATTAAAGAGGAGATTAATGCAGTAGTTAGGAAGGACATTAGCTTGGATGATGTGGAATCTATATGGGTAGATCTGCAAAATACCAAAGGACAAAAAATGTTAGTGGGAGTTGTGTACAGACCTCAAAACAATAGTAGTGATGTTGGGGAGGGTATCAAACAGGAAATTAGGGGTGCATACAATACAAGTGCAGCAGTTATCATGGGTGACTTTAATATGCATACAGATTGGGCGAACCAAACTGGAAGAAATACGGTGGAGGAGGATTTCCTGGAGTGCATAAGGGATGGTTTTCTAGACCAATATGTCAAGGAACCTACTAGAGGGGAGGCCATCTTAGACTGGGTGTTGTGTAATGAGAGGATTAATTAGCAATTTCGTTGTGTGAGGCCCCTTGAGGAAGAGTGACCATAATATGGTGGAATTCTACATTAGGATGGAGAATGAAACAGTTAATTCAGAGACCATGGTCCAGAACTTAAAGAAGGGTGACTTTGAAGGTATGAGGCGTGAATTGGCTAGGATAGATTGGCGAATGATACTTAAGGGGTTGACAGTGGATGGGCAATGGCAGACATTTAGAGACCGCATGGATGAACGACAACAATTGTACATCCTTGTCTGGCGTAAAAGTAAAAAAGGAAAGGTGGCTCAACCGTGGCTATCAAGGGAAATCAGGGATAGTATTAAAGCCAAGGAAATGGCATACAAATTGGCCAGAAATAGCAGCGAACCCGGGGACTGGGAGAAATTTAGAACTCAGCAGAGGAGGACAAAGGGTTTGATAAGGGCAAGGAAATAGAGTACGAGAGAAAGCTTGCAGTGAACATGAAGACGGACTGCAAAAGCTTCTATAGATATGTAAAGAGAAAAAGGTTAGTAAAGACAAACGTAGGTCCCCTGCAGTCAGAATCAGGGGAAGTCATGACAGGGAACAAAGAAATGGCAGACCAATTGAACAAGTACTTTGGTTTGGTATTCACTAAGGAGGACACAAGCAATCTTTCGGATATAAAAGGGGTCAGAGGGTCTAGTAAGAAGGAGGAACTAAGGGAAATCCTTATTAGTCGGGAAATTGTGTTGGGGAAATTGATGAGATTGAAGGCCGATAAATCCCCAGGGCCTAATGAACTGCATCCCAGAGTATTTAAGGAGGTGGCCTTGGAAATAGCGGATGCATTGACAGTCATTTTCCAACATTCCATAGACTCTGGATCACTTCCTATGGAGTGGAGGGTAGCCAATGTAACCCCACTTTTTAAAAAAGGAGGGAGAGAGAAAACAGAGAATTATAGACCGGTCAGCCTGACATCGGTAGTGGGTAAAATGATGGAAACAATTATTAAGGATGTCATAGCAGCGCATTTGAAAAGAGGTGACATGATAGGTCCAAGTCAGCATGGATTTGTGAAAGGGAAATCATGCTTGACAAATCTTCTGGAATTTTTTGAGGATGTTTCCAGTAGAGTGGACAAGGGAGAACCAGTTGATGTGGTGTATTTGGACTTTCAGAAGGCTTTCGACAAGGTCCCACACAAGAGATTAATGTGCAAAGTTAAAGCACATGAGATTGGGGGTAGTGTGCTGATGTGGATTGAGAACTGGTTGGCAGACAGGAAGCAAAGAGTATGAGTAAATGGGTACTTTTCAGAATGGCAGGCAGTGACTAGTGGGGTACCGCAAGGTTCTGTGCTGGGGCCCCAGCTGTTTACATTGTACATTAATGATTTAAACGAGAGGATTAAATGTAGTATCTCCAAATTTGCGGATGACACTAAGTTGGGTGGCAGTGTGAGCTGCGAGGAGGATGCTATGAGGCTGCAGAGTGACTTGGATAGGTTAGGTGAGTGGGCAAATGCATGGCAGATGAAGTATAATGTGGATAAATGTGAGGTTATCCATTTTGGTGGTAAAAACAGAGACAGAATATTATCTGAATGGTGACAGATTAGGAAAAGGGGAGGTAAACGAGACCTGGGTGTCATGGTACATCAGTCATTGAAGGTTGGCATGCAGGGACAGCAGGCGGTTAAGAAAGCCAATGGCATGTTGGCCTTCATAGCGAGAGGATTTGAGTACAGGGGCAGGGAGGTGTTACTACAGTTGTACAGGGCCTTGGTGAGGCCACACCTTTGTGTACAGTTTTGGTCTCCTAACTTGAGGAAGGACATTCTTGCTATTGAGGGAGTGCAGCAAAGGTTCACTGGACTGATTCCCGGAATGGCGGGACTGACATATCAAAAAAGACTGGATCAACTGGGCTTATATTCAATGGAGTTCAGAAGAATGAGAGGGGTTCTCATAGAAATGTTTAAAATTCTGATGGGTTTAGACAGTTTAGATGTAGGAAGAATGTTCCCAATGTTGGGGAAGTCCATAAGAACATAATAATTAAGAACAGGAGTAGGCTATCTAGCTCCTCGAGTCTGCTCCGCCATTCAAAAAGTTCATGGCTGATCTGGCTGTGGACTCAGCTCCACTTACCCGCCCGCTCCCCATAACCCTTAATTCCCTTATTGGTTAAAAATCTATCTATCTGTGATTTGATCCAGAACCAGGGGCACAGTCTAAGGATAAGAGGTAAGCCATTTAGGACCGAGATGAGGAGAAACTTCTTCACCCAGAGAGTGGTGAACCTGTGGAATTCTCTACCACAGAAAGTTGTTGAGGCCAGTTCACTCAATATATTCAAAAAGGAGTTTGATGTAGTCCTTACTACTAGGGGGATCAAGAGGTATGGCAAGAAAGCAGGGATGGGGTACTGAAGTTGCATGTTCAACCATGACCTCATTGAATGGCTGTGCCGGCTCGAAGGGCCGAATGGCCTACTACTGCACCTATTTTCTATGTTTCTATGTTACTGTCTTTAGTTAAGAAATGTGTCCTGAATGGGGACTGGCAGCCATGTACAGGGCATGCCCGAGGAATTTAAATTGTTTCATCGGCGCAAGGATGAACTCTCGATTCAAGCCGATTGCCTACTGTGGGGAAACCGAGTAATCATGCCCCAGATGGGCAGAGAGGTGTTTATCAGAGAACTTCACAATGAGCACCCGGGCATTGTCATGATGAAGGCAATTGCCAAGTCACACGTTTGGTGGCCAGGGATAGGTGCAGACCTGGAACTTTGTGTTCGCAGGTGCAACACGTGTGCTCAGCTGGGCAACGCACCCAGGGAAGCCCCCCTTAGCCCCTGGTTCTGGCTCGCCAAGCCATGGTCACGCATCCATGTGTACTACGCAGGTCCTTTCATGGGAAAAATGTTTTTGGTTGTAGCAGACACCTAATCTAAATGGATTGAGTGTTCCATTTTAAATTCAAGCACATCCTCTGCCACAGTAGAAAGTCTATGGGCAATGTTCGCCGCCCATGGTCTACCGGATGTCTTGGTCAGTGACAATGGCCTGTGCTTTACAAGCACTGAATTCCAGGACTTCATAGCAGGCAATGGAATCAACCATGTCAGAACGGCACCGTTCAAGCCGGCCTCAAATGGCCAGGCGGAACGAGCAGTGCAGATAATCAAACAGGGGATGCTCAGAATCCAAGGGGGTTCCCTACAAAGCCGCTTATCACGCCTCCTGTTGGCCAATAGATCCCGACCACACTCGCTCACAGGGGTTCCACCCTCAGAGTTGCTAATGAAAAGGAAGCTCAAAACCAGGTTATCCCTTATACACCCTACTATGAAAGAAATTGTTGAGAGCAGGCATCAGTCACAATGTGACTACCATGACAGGAATGCGAGGGCGTGATGTATTGACGTCAATGACCCTGTTTTTGTCCTTAATTACGCTGCAGGGCCCAAATAGCTTGCAGGCACTGTGATTGGGGAAATCATGTTTAACTAATTTACTGGAATTCTTTGAGGATATAACGAGCATGGTGGATAGAGGTGTACCGATGGATGTGGTGTATTTAGATTTCCAAAAGGCATTCGATAAGGTGCCACACAGAAGGTTACTGCAGAAGATCGAGGTATGCGGAGTCAGAGGAAATGTATTAGCATGGATAGAGAATTGGCTGGCGAACAGAAAGCAGAGAGTCGGGATAAATGGGTCCTTTTTGGGTTGGAAATCGGTGGTTAGTGGTGTGCCACAGGGATCGGTGTTGGGACCACAACTGTTTACAATATACATAGATGACCTGGAAGAGGGGACAGAGTGTAGTGTAACAAAATTTGCAGATGACATTAAGATTAGTGGGAAATCGGGCTGTGTAGAGGACTCAGAGAGACTGCAAAGAGATTTAGATAGGTTAAGCGAATGGGCTAAGGTTTGGCAGATGGAATACAATGTCGGAAAGTGTGAGGTCATCCACCTTGGGGAAAAAAAACAGTAAAAGGGAATATTATTTGAATGGGGAGAAATTACAACATGCTGAGGTGCAAAGGGACCTGGGGGTCCTTGTGCATGAATCCCAAAAAGTTAGTTTGCAGGTGCAGCAGGTAATCAGGAAGGCGAATGGAATGTTGGCCTTCATTGCGAGAGGGATGGAGTACAAAAGCAGGGAGTTTCTGCTGCAACTGTACAGGGTATTGGTGAGGCCGCACCTGGAGTACTGCGTGCAGTTTTGGTCACCTTACTTAAAGAAGGATATACTGGCTTTGGAGGAGGTACAGAGACGATTCACTTGGCTAATTTCGAAGATGAGGGGGTTACCTTATGATGATAGATTGAGTAGACTGGGTCTTTACTCGTTGGAGTTCAGAAGGATGAGGGGTGATCTTATAGACACATTTAAAATCATGAAAGGGATAGACAAGATAGAGGCAGAGAGGTTGTTTCCACTGGTCGGAGAGACTAGAACTAGGGGGCACAGCCTCAAAATACGGGGGAGCCAATTTAAAACCGAGTTGAGAAGGAATTTCTTCTCCCAGAGGGTTGTGAATCTGTGGAATTCTCTGCCCAAGGAAGCAGTTGAGGCTAGCTCATTGAATGTATTCAAGTCACAGATAGATAGATTTTTAACCAATAAGGGAATTAAGGGTTACGGGGAGAGGCCGGGTAAGTGGAGCTGAGTCCACGGCCAGATCAGCCATGATCTTATTGAATGGCGGAGCAGGCTCAAGGGGCTAGATGGCCTACTCCTGTTACTAATTCTTATGTTCTTATGTTGCCAAAGAGGGGAATAAGGTTTTGCTAGTTAAACTTACCAATGGACAAATCTGCCGCAGACACGTGGATCAAACTAAAAGAACGTTCAACAACCCCATAGAAGAAGCAGCGGAAGAACACAACGTAGAGTTTATTCCACCACAGGTGACCGAACACTGGAACCAAGCAGAGGAGAGCCCAGTCACTGTGGGCAGTCCGGACAGCCCTGAGGCATCGCAAACAGCAGACACTCAGGCCAGCGCCCAACAACTGGAGCCCCAACTCAGGCGCTCTACAAGGGAGCGTAAACCACCAGAGAGACTTAACCTGTGATCCCAATAAGACTTTGGGGAGGAGGTGATGTCATGTATTCAACTATCATTGTAACCCATGTATAAGCTGACCTAAGTTGTACACCTTGAGAACATTGACCACAAGCGGGTGAACTTGTGGGAGACACTCCTAACCTGGACTTTCAGGTATAAAAGGGGAAGCTCCACCCACCTTCATCACTTGAGGTCTTGGTAATAAAGGTAACTGGTTACAGAGTGATCTTCTCTCAAGTATGGGCCTCATGTGCATATATACTGTATAGTAAGGACATATCAGACAGGTTAGATGCAGGAAGAATGTTCCCGATGTTAGGGGAGTCCAGAACCAGGGGTCAGTTTCTAAGGATAAGGGGTAAGCCACTTAGGACCGAGATAAAGAGAAACTTCTTCACTTAGAGAGTTGTTAACCTGTGGAATTCCCTACCGCAGAAAGTTGTTGATGCCAGTTCATTGAATATATTCAAGAGGGACTTGGATATGGCCCTTACGGCTAAAGGGATCAAGGGGTATGAAGAGAAAGCAGGAAAGGGGTACTGAGGGAATGATCAGCCATGATATTGAATGGTGGTGCAGGCTCGAAGGGTCGAATGGCCTACGCCTGCACCTATTCTCTATGTTTCTATGTTTCTAACCATCCGTGGCTAACTAAAGAAATAAAGGACGGTATCCAATTAAAAATAAGGACATACAAAATGGCCAAAACTAGTTGGAGGACAGAAGACTGGGAAACTTTTAAAAGCCAGCAAAGAATGACTAAAAAAATGATTAAGAAAGGGAAGATAGACTATGAAAGTAAACTAGCACGAAATATAAAAACAGATCGCAAGAGTTTCTATCGGTATATAAAAAGGAAAAGAGTGGCTAAAGTAAATGTTCGTCCCTTAGAGGACGAGACCGGGGAATTAGTAATGGGGAACATGGAGATGGCAGAAACTCTGAACAAATTTTTTGTATCAGTCTTTATGGTAGAGGACACAAACAATATTCCAACAGTGGATAGTCAAGGGGCTATAGGGGGGTGGGGGGAGGAACTTAACATAATCACAACCACTAAGGAGGTGGTACTCAGTAAGATAATGGGACTAAAGGCAGATAAATCCCCTGGACCTGATGGCTTGCATCCTAGGGTCTTAAGAGAACTAGCGGCAGGAATTGTGGATGCATTGGTTGTAATTTACCAACATTCCATGGATTCTGGGGAGGTACCAGCAGATTGGAAAACTGAAAATGTAACACACCTATTTAAAAAAGAAGGCAGACAAAAAGCAGGACACTGTAGACCAGTTAGCCTAACATCTCTGGTTGGGAAAATGTTGGAGTCCATTATTAAAGAAGCAGTAGCAGGACATTTGGAACAGCAACATTCGGTCAGGCAGAGTCAGCATGGATTTATGAAGGGTAAGTCATGTTTGACATGTTTGCTGGAGTTCTTTAAGGATGTAATAAACAGGATACAGGGGAACCAGTGCATGTGATGTATTTGGACTTCCAGAAGGCATTTGACAAGGTGCCACATAAAAGATTACTGCACAAGAAGAAAGTTCATGGGGTTGGGGGTAATATATTAGTATGGATAGAGGATTGGCTAACTAACAGAGAACAGAGAGTCGGGATAAATTCTCTGGTTGACAACCAGTAACTAGTGGGGTGCTGCAGGGATCAGTGCTGGGACCCCAACTATTTACAATCTATATTAACATTTTAGAAGAAGGGACTGAGTAGCCAAGTTTGCTGACGATACAAAGCTGGAAGGAAAAGCAATGTGTGAGGAGGATACAAAAAATTTGCAAAAGGACATAGACAGGCTAAGTGAGTGGGCAAAAATTTGGCAGATGAAGTATAATGTTGGAAAGTGTGAGGTCATGCACTTTGGCAGAAAAAAATCAAAGAGCAAGTTATTATTTAAATGGAGGAAGGTTGCAAAGTGCCACAGTACAGCGGGACCTGGGGGTACTTGTGCATGACACAGAGAGGGATAGTATGCAGGTACAGCAAATGATCAGGAAGGCCAATGGTATCTTGGCCTTTATTGCAAAGGGGATGAAGTATAAAAGCAGAGAAATCTTGCTCCAGTTGTACAGGGTATTGGTGATGCCATACCTGGAATACTGCGTGCAGTTTTGGTTTCCATATTTACGAAAGGATATACTTGCTTTGGAGGCAGTTCAGAGAAGGTTCACTAGGTTGATTCCAGGGATGAGGGGGTTGACTTATGAGGAAAGGTTGAGTAGTTTGGGTCTCTATTCATTGGAATTCAGAAGAATGAGAGGTGATCTTATCGAAACGTATAAGATTATGAGGGGGCTTGACATTGTGGATGCAGAGAGGATGTTTCCACCAGAGGGCATGATCTTAGAATAAGGGACCGCCCATTTAAAACTGAGATGAGAAATTTCTTCTCTCAGTAAATCTGTGGAATTCGCTGCCTCAGAGAGCTGTGGAAGCTGGGACATTGAATAAATTTAAGACAGAAATACACAGTTTCTTAAATGCTAAGGGGATAAGGGGTTATGGGGAACGGGCGGGGAAATGGAGCTGAGTCCATGATCAAATCAGCCATGATCTTATTGAATGGCGGAACAGGCTCGAGGGGCCATATGGCCTACTCCTGCTCCTATTTCTTACGTACTTATGTTCTTATAACCCCCAATCCTATGAGCCCTCATTTTGTTCAATAATTTCTTGTGTGGCACCTTATCAAATACCTTCTGAAAATCCAAATACACCACACCCACTGGTCCCCCCCTTATCTATTCTATGAGTTACAATCTCAAAAAACTCTTAACAGATTTGTCAAACCTGATTTCCCTTTCACAAATCCGCCCAATCCTATTATTATTTTCTAAGTGCCCTGTTACGATGTCCTACTGATGTCAGGCTAACTGTTCTGTATTTCCCTGTTTTATCTCTCCCTCCTTTGTTAAATAGCAGGGTTACATTAGCTGCCTTCCAATCTGTAGGAACTATGGAATTTTGGAAGATGACAACCAATACATCCACTATCTCGATAGCCACCTCTTTCAAAACCCGAGGATGGACGCCATCAGGTCCAGGGGATTTATTGGCTTTCAGTCCCATTAATTTTTCCAGTACTCATTTTTACTAACACTAATTTCTTTCAATTCCTCATTCTTGCTAGACTCCATTATTTCCAGGAGGTTTTTATGTCTTCTTCCATGAAGACAGACAGAAAGGGGCCAAAATTCAAGCACGCCAGAAAGCTGGTGCACCTCACGACTTTTTCGGTCAATTACCGCTGATACTTTTGGGTCGGGCCCCTGACCGAAATTCAGCGGAAAAAAGAAAAATTGCCTCCAGCATTAATGAGTGGCTGTTAAAGCCACTTTGCAATGGGATCACGACAGAGAAATTCGGCATGGAGGTAAGTGGTGTTGAAATCTCGACCTCCGAAAAGAATGACTCCGACACTTACAGCTCCGGTAGAAGTTTCTTTAATTTACTTGCTCGCAAGGGGTAGGTTACACTCAGTCAAGGGCTAAGTGAACACCTCCGCAATGGTTCAGTTTAACAAGATATTTATACAGTAAAACCCAAGTTATGGCCTCTCCCTGTGTATTGCTCTGTCTCACAGTCAGTGAATACAGATAAAGAGTTAATTACTATATCCTGGTCCTGACATGGTATCCAGATATTTCCTTTTGTCAGGGTTATCAGTTGGCCAGCCGGCCATTACTCCATGAGTCATAGGTAATGGGCTATCACCTGTCTTGTATTGTGTCAGGATTGTTCCAATTTCCTGGTCAGTTTATCTGTTTGCATCAAATGGATGAGGTCTCAGAAAGAGATAATGGCTAGAAGATAAGGGTGGGGTGACATGGAACTCCTGTAGTGTAGACAATAGGAAAGCACCATGGGGGGGTACTTGTCTCAGCATGACTTGTTTCCTAGCTGTCTGATGGCCATCAGCCATCTCAAACCAGGTTTAGCTGTTTATGCAAGCTGACTGCTAAAATGCAGAAAGTTCTGGAAGTGGCCAGGACTCCATTTTGATCAAAAGGCACACAAATACCGTATGGTATCAGCTTAGATAAAAATACATTTCCACAGTGGACAAATGAGCCAGCTGCTCCCTTGCCTTCTTACAGGCCAGTATTTGCAGCTAGGCCCTGAGGGGTGAAGGAGGTTTGTGGAAGGATGGCTGGTATTGAAAGAGGAAGAAGGGCCAGTTGTTTTACCTCTGCGGAGCTGGAGACCCTGATACAGGGTGAAGAGGGAAGGAGGCACCTCTTATAACCTGATGTTGGCAGACTAAGCAGGGAGGGTTTCTGTAATGCATGGAGGGAGATTGCGGGGGAGGTTTCAGACACCTCCATTCACAATAGCATGCCGACACAATGTAGAAAACGCCTGAATTACATCATACGGATGATGAAAGTGAGTACCTGTTCCACCAACTGCTGAGCTGCATCTGCGCGTCTCTCCTTCATAATTCTGTTAATTTACCTCCTCACTGCTTAGTCACTGAAGCAGCATGTCATTGTTGACACTCATATATAGTTATATATATGTATGTATGTATGTGTGCGTGTGTTCTTGTAATGGAGGCTCCCTTTCATCTCATATTTGCAACTGCATGTCAGGGACAAACACTCATTTCTGATGCGTCTTCACAGTGGAACTCACCAACCATTCTTTGTTTTGCAGGCTAAACTGGCACACAATCGTATGGAGCAAAGGATGACTGGGGGTGGAGAGGCTGACATCCAGGTGCTCACACCCTTGGAGGAGAGGGTTGAGGTGCTTGTAGGAGCTCATGGTGCCTTTCCCGTGGGAGTCTGCTAGTTGCAGGCTCCGTGCATCAATCCCCCCCACCTCCCCCTCACAGCAGCCCTTCTCCCATTTATGCTTGCAGATGACAGACCGAGCGGTGGCGCACACCCGAGTGCAGAGTTGCAGGAGACAGCTCGCACAACAGTTGGAGGCCTGCGCCAGACCTGTATCCATATTGTTGATGACATTTCTACAATCAGTGATGACATTGAGGCCTGCAGCACCGCTGACATCGTGGACAGTGCTCCATCATTCGTGAAAAGCACTGATGAGGAAGAGGAAGACGCTGATGGCATCAGCGCGTCACTGCTTCCGCCCACACGCGCTAGCTCAGATACTGGTGGGAGTGCACGGTGTGATATAGTTGACGTGGTAGGTGGGGTGGCACTGGGTGTTGCACCGGGGCCTAGCGGGCTGCAGCATGGTGACGGGGCTCAGCAACCTCAGCTGCCTTCTCTCCGGGGGGCGCGAGTCCAGATCGGATGACAGCGATGACCAAATGATGACAGCGATGTAGCAGCTTACGAGAGAAGGGTGGAGGCCATGCATTCCCAGATGTTGGGGGCAGAGAGGCTGTTGGAAGTGGTCAGGAGTGTGGAGGAGTCCGCCTCCTGAATACTCAACAGCTCTGCACGCACACCATGGAGCCCAACATTACCAGTGTGCAGGCGACGATGAGTTTCCAGACTGATCGTGCGGATCCAGCTGTGATGCTGCAACTGCTATCTCAGCAAAGATGTGAAGGAACAAGTGCATCGGTGTTGGATTGACATGAATGGCTGTGGCCCTGAAAGCTCAGAATGCTCTTATGCACACTGGGCAACACACCATGGAACGTCTTAGTGCTGCCATGAAGCGTCAAACTGTTGCCATGTCTGCTGGCTTTGAGACTCTGGCTGCTCTCGTGCAGTCTCAGCTCGATGCCATCCGACACCCCGGTGTTGCATTCACGGCTGTGTCTACCACGGGCCATGGGGGACCTTCCGGTCTCACGCCACACCACCAACCTGACCTCCCTCAGATTGTTGGCGGTGGTAACGTGCTCCCCCCCGGTGAGTGACTCAGGCTCCTCTGACCAGGATCCTGATGATGTGCTCTCTCGGGATCGCAACATTCCTGGCCCCAGACCTGCCACTCCGCCAGTGCCTCCATGCATGACCTCACCCAAGCCAAGCCAGACTGAACCCTCCCAGGACGGTGCTGCCCAGTCTGCACCCACTCTATCAGGCTCAAAGATGTTCGAGGATGTCCAATAAGGACATCTGTAGCTCCCACCCAACAACCACAGCAGCTTTCCCAGGCCTATGATGCAGCCACAGGGGAGACACTTGGGCGTAGTGTTAGGATAGGCACGTGTAAGAGGTATTATAAGGACATGCACTGGGGTAAAAATTGATTATTTGTGTTAATTTATGGTCGTCTTTTTGTTTCTGTTGTGTTTTTGCACTGACTAGCATCATTTTTGTTTTTATTCGCTCACAGGATGTGGATGTTGCTGGTAAGGCCGGCATTTATTGCCCATCCCTAATTGCTCGAGAAGATGGTGGTGAGCCACCTTCTTGAACTGCTGCAGTCCGTGTGATGATGGTACTCCCATAGTGCTGTTAGGGAGGGAGTTCCAGGATTTTGACCCGGCGATGATGAAGGAACAGCAATATGCTTCCAAATCAGGATGGTGTGTTGACTATGAGGGGAATGTGGAGGAGGTGGTGTTCCCATGTGCTTGTTGCCCTTGTCCTTCTAGATGGTAGAGGTCGTGGGTTTGGGAGGTGCTGTCGAAGAAGCCTTGGCGAGTTGCTGCAGTGCATCTTGTAGATGGTACACACTGCAGCCAGGGGGCGCCGTTGGTGGAGGATGTGGATGTTTAAGGTGGGGGATGGGGTGCCAATCAAGTGGCCTGCTTTGTCAAAAGCAAAATACCGCGGATGCTGGAATCTGGAATAAAAACAGAAAATGCTGGAAATCTCAGCGGGTCAGGCAGCATCTGTGGAGAGGAAGCAGAGTTAACGTTTCGGGTCGATGACACTTCGTCAGAACTGGAGAGTGTTCGAAAAGAACTGATTCTTAACAAGCACTGAAAGGGGGAGGGGAAAAAAGAATAAAAGGGAAGGTCTTTGATAGGTTAGAAGACAAAAGAGTTTAGAGAGACAAAAGGGATGATGGCACAAATTCAAATGGTAATGCCAGGAGTTAGAAAAACATTAGTCAAGATAGGGAGTGAATGATGGGATAATGACCAGCTGCCATTAGAGACAAGGAGAAAAAAAGAAAGAAACATGCACAGAGGGGGGCGGGGCGGGGGGGGGGTGGAGGGGGAGGGGCGGGGGGAGGGGCGGGGGGGAAAAGGGAGCCAAAGATTGGCAGTGGTTACGCTCTGAAATTGTTGAACTCGATGTTGAGTCCAGAAGGCTGTAAAGTGCCTAAACAAAAGATGAGGTGCTGTTCCTGGTGCTTGCGTTGAGCTTCATTAGAACAGTGTAGGAGACTGAGAACAGAGCGGTCAGAATGGAATGCAGTGGAGAATTAAAGTGACAGGCGACTAGAAGCTCGGGGTTACACTTGCGGACTGAACGGAGGTGCTCCGCAAAGCGGTCACCCAATCTATGCTTGGTCTCCCCAAGGCTGCTTTGTCCTGGATCGTGTCGAGCTTCTTGAGTGTTGTGGGAGCTGCACTCATCCAGGCAAGTGGAGAGTATTCCATCACACTCCTGACTTGTGCTTCTAGATGGTGGAAAGGCTTTGGAGAGTCAGGAGGTGAGACACTCGCCACAGAATACCTAGCCCCTGACCTGCTCTTTATGCCACAGGCCCGGCGGCACCAACCTGTGAGGAAACACCAGCGGCAGGTCGGGGCCATAAAAGGAGCGGCGTACGGTGGCCCCTGGACATCGTGGCAGCTCCGACCTGCGAGAGACCATCAGTGGCAGGTCAGGGTTAGAAAATGAGCATATCACTGCAAGGAACAGTGCGAGCTGGTCCTGGAGGGCGATGACTGTGAAGAGGGCGACTGAATTGGACGTCACCATAACTCAGGTCAGTGATTGAGCGTGGGCAGTTACAGCAGGAGTGGCGAGGTCGGGGCGAAGGAGTGGCGAGAGATTGCAGAGTGATGTGATTGGGGCCCAGGAGAGGCGTGAGTTCAGGGCTGAAGAGAGGCATGGGCCGATAGGCAGCACAGGCCAGCTCACACTGTGATATGTGCGTGCACTCGGTCCGAGCAGCAGAGCTGGTCTCCAGTCATCTTGGTTAATCCTTGCCACTGGACCAAGACCTAGCTCTGTCAAGCCCGTGTGGTGGCTGGTGTGCAACGGCCACCACGCGTTAAAAAAATCCACGCACAGGCATCTTCAACCTTTCAATATGCAGTTCTGGACCTGGAATATTAGATCCGTCATTGAAGCACCTGCGAACTCATCCCTTTTTGGCATGGAAGCAAGTCATCCTCGATATGAGGGACTGCCGAAGAAGAAGATTTATGTGGCTGGTCCAGTTAAGTTTGTCATGTATGTAAACTTTACTCGTGTGTAAGACTTGCCATCAGGGGGCGCACCTGTGGGAGACCCAAGGGTCACCTGCATACCCCGGGCAAGCAGGTATAAAAGGCAGTCTACCATGCTGCTTCCTCACTCTGGAGTTACATTAAAGAGACCAAGGTCACAACAGTTTGAACTTACAGTATACAGTCTTGTGGAGTTATTCTGAACAAAACAAATTTTCTGGTCAAAGGTGACCCCCCAGGATGTTGATGGTAGGGGATTTGGCGATGGTAATGCTATTGACTGTTAAGGGGCAGTGGTTAGACTCTCGCAAGGGGATTTGAGTACAGGGGCAGGGAGGTGTTGCTACAGTTGTACAGGGCATTGGTGAGGCCACACCTGGAGTATTGTGTACAGTTTTGGTCTCCTAACCTGAGGAAGGACATTCTTGCTATTGAGGGAGTGCAGCGAAGGTTCACCAGACTGATTCCCGGGATGGCGGGACTGACCTATCAAGAAAGACTGGATCAACTGGGCTTGTATTCACTGGAGTTCAGAAGAATGAGAGGGGACCTCATAGAAACATATAAAATTCTGACGGGGTTAGACAGGTTAGATGCAGGAAGAATGTTCCCAATGTTGTGGAAGTCCAGAACCAGGGGTCACAGTCTAAGGATAAGGGGTAAGCCATTTAGGACCGAGATGCGGAGGAACTTCTTCACCCAGAGAGTGGTGAACCTGTGGAATTCTCTACCACAGAAAGTTGTTGAGGCCAATTCACTAAATATATTCAAAAAGGAGTTAGATGAGGTCCTTACTGCTAGGGGGATCAAGGGGTATGGCGAGAAAGCAGGAATGGGGTACTGAAGTTGAATGTTCAGCCATGAACTCATTGAATGGCGGTGCAGGCTAGAAGGGCCGAATGGCCTACTCCTGCACCTATTTTCTATGTTTCTATGTTTCTATGTTTCTATGTTTGTTGGAGATAGTCATTGCCTGGCACTTGTGTGGCGCGAATGATACTTGCCATTTATCAGCCCAAGCCTGAATGTTGTCCAGCTCTTGCTGCATGCGGGCATGGACTACTCCATTATCTGAGGAGTTGCAGATGGAACTGAACACTGCAGTCATCACCGAACATTCCCACTTCTGAACTTACGATGGAAGGAAGGGCATTGATGAAGCAACTGAAGATGGTTGGGCCTAGGACACTGCCCTGAGGAACTCCTGCAGCAATGTCCTGGGACTGTGATGATTGACCTCCAACCACCATAACCATCTTTCTTTTTGCCAGGTATGACTCCAGCCACTGGAGAGTTTTCCCCCTGATTCCTATTAATTTCAGTTTTACTAGGGTTCCTTGATTCCACACTCAATCAGGAGAGGGACCTACATGTATTATGCAAATGGCTCTTGTTATGTTCATAATAAAGTAATGTTACTGAGTACTGTAGACGTGAGTAAGTGTGACCTTAGTTCCTTTATTCTAACTCCAGAGTGCTCTTACAGCATGGGAGGCCTGCTTATATACAGTGCTCCCAAGGGTTGCTGGGATCCCTTGGGACTCCAACAGGTACGACCTCTGGTGGCAGTATAATACTGGTTACATAGGGTTGCATACATAACATCACTCACTCTAACAGGGTGAGACGATCTGGGGCCTTTCGCTCCCTAGTCGATCGTCTCGGTACAAATGCAGGTGTGGGTGAGTTGGTTGGTTATTCGCTGGGCTCTGTGCAGATGGTCTTGCTGGGCTGCTGGGGATGGCGAGTTCAGCTTCGTGGTCAACCGTGATGTCGGTTTCCACCTGTGTGTGTGTTGGAGGGTCGAAGTTGGTGGTGTCCTCTTCGGGTTGCTCGTGGCTGTCTGTGAATCGCAGTTTGATTTGGTCTCAATGCTTTCTGCAAGTTAGTCCATTGGCAAGTTTGATCTGGAACATCCTACTCCCTTCTTTGGCTATGACAGTGGTCGCAAGCCATTTGGGACCATGTCTATAGTTGAGTACAAATACAAGGTCATTGACTTCAATATCGCGTGAGAAATTTGCGCTATCATGGTACATGCTCTGTTGACGCCGCCTGTCCTCGTGTGATCATGGAGATCAGGGTGGACAAGAGAGAGCCTTGCGTTGAGTGCCCTTTTCATGAGCAGCTCGGCTTGGGGAACCCCGGTGAGCGAGTGGGGTCTGGTGCGGTAGCTGAGCAGGACTCTGGACAGGCGGGTCTGCAAGGAGCCTTCCGACACGTGTTTCAAGCTTTGCTTGATGGTTTAGACCGCCCGTTCTGGCTGGCTGTTGGATGCAGGCTTGAATGGGGCAGATGTGACGTGTTTGATCGCATTGCGGGTCATGAATTCCTTGAATTCAGCACTGGTGAAGCACAGCCCATTGTTGCTGACAAGGACATTGGGCAGGCCGTGCGTGGCAAACATGGCTCGTTGGCTATCGATGGTGGCAGTGGACATGCTTACAGACATTATTACACACTCAATCCATTTTGAATAAGCATCCACGTCAACCAGGAACATTTTGCCGAGAAACGGGCCAGCGAAGTCAACGTGGATCCTAGACCATGGTTTGGAGGGCCATAACCACAAACTTAGCGGTGCCTTCCTGGGTGCATTGCTCAGTTGAGAGCAAGTGTTGCATTGGCGCACACAAGATTCCAAATCTGAGTCGATGCTGGGCCATCACATATGGGATCTGGCTATAGCTTTCATCATTACTCTGCCTGGGTGGGTACTGTGTAGGGCGCATAAGAATGTTTCCCTGCCTTTCTTAGGCAAAACCAAGCGATTACCCCACAAAAGACAGTCTGCCTGTATGGACATTTCGTCTTTGCACTGCTGGAACGGCTTGATCTCTTCATGCATCTCCGCTGGGACGCTGGACCAGTTCCCATGGAGGACACAGTTTTTTTTACAAGGGACAGTAAAGGGTCCTGGCTGGTCCAGGTCCTGATCTGGCAGGCCGTAAAGGATGACTTTTCATTTTCAAATGTATCCATCACCAAGTGCAAGGCTGTGCCATTTCTACCTTGGTGGTGGGCAATGGTAGCCGACTGAGATCATCAGCGCGGTTGTCTGTGCCTGGTCTGTGGCGGATTACATAGTTATGTGCAGACAACGTGAGCGCCCATCTTTGGATGCAGGCAGAGGCATTGGTATTAATCCCTTTGCTCTCTGAGAATAGCAATCTGAGCGGCTTATGGTCAGTTTCTAACTCAAACTTAAGACCAAACAGATACTGGTGCATTTTTTTTACCCCGTAAATGTATGCCAGAGCTTCTTTTTCAATCATGCTGTAGGCCCTTTCGGCCTTAGACAAATTCCTGGATACATAGGTTCCCGATTTGTTTGCTTGTTATAACACACACCTGACCTCATACAAAGACTCATCACAAGCTAGCACTAAACGTTTGCATGGGTCATACAGAACAACCAGTTTGTTGGAACGTAACAGATTTCTGGCTTTCTCAAAAGCAGCCTCTTGTGATTTCCCCCATACCCAGTCATCTCCCTTGCATAGCAACACATGTAGAGGTTCTGGTAGGAAATTACCAAAATAATTGAGACAGTCTCAGGAACGACCGCAGCTCCGTCACGTTCTGTGGTCTCGGCGTGTTCTTGGTGGCCTCCGTCTTGGCGACGGTGGGTCTGATGCCGTCTGCCGCGATTCTTCTCCCTAAGAACTCCACCTCTGGTGCCAGGAAAACACACTTCGAGCGTTTCAGTCTGAGTCCCACATGATCTCACCGGCTTAGAACCTCTTCCAGGTTATTCAAGTGTTCGATGGTGTCCTGACCTGTGATCAATATGTCGTCCTGGAACCACGGAGCGCGGGAACGACTTTAGCAGGCTCTCCATGTTCCTTTTAAAAATAGCCGCGGCCGATCGAATCCCAAACGGGCATCTATTGTAGATGAACAGATCTTTGAGCGTTTTGATACAGGTGAGGCCTTTCGAAGATTCTGCCAGCTCCTGCGTCATGTCGGCCAAGGTCAGGTCCAACTTGGTGAATGTCTTCCCTCTTGCCAGCGTCGCAAATAGGTCGCCTGCCTTGGGTAGAGGGTATTGGTCCTGCAGCGAAAAACGGTTAATCGTTACTTTATAGTCTCCACAAATTCTGACCGTGTCATCGCCCTTGAGGACCGGAACAATCAGACTGGCCCACTCGTTGAACTCCAGTGGCATGATGATGCCTTCTCGTTGCAGCCTGTCCAGCTCGATCTCCACTTTCTCTCGCATCATATATGGCACCGCCCATGCCTTGTGGTGGATGGATTGTGTACCGGGAACCAGGTGGATCTGCACCTTCGCCCTCGAGAAACTTCCGATGCCTGGCTCAAATAATGACGGAAACTTGCCCAGAACCTGGGCACATGAGGCGTCGTCGACAGACGAGAGCGCTCGGATGTTGTCTCAGTTCCAGCGGATTTTTCCCAGCCAGCTTCTGCCGATGAGTGTGGGGCCATCTGGTACAATCCATAGTGGGAGTTCGTGCACTGCTTTATCATAGGAGACTTTTACTGCTACGCTGCCAATTACAGGGATCAGCTCTTTAGTGTAAGTTCTTAGCTTGGTGTGAATAGGGCTCAGCTTGGGCCTGTGGGCCTGTCAAAGGCCTTTTTGCTCATGGTAGACTGACTTGCACCCGTGTCCAGTTCCATGGATAATGGAATTCCGTTCAGTTTGACTTTTAACATGATCGGTGGACATTCCGTGGTGAAGGTGTGTACCCCATACACTTCTGCCTCCTCGGTTTGAGTCTCCAGTTCAGTTTGATCCGCCATGGATCGGTCTTCCTCCGCAACATGGTGGTTTACATAGAAACATAGAAAATAGGTGCAGGATTAGGCCATTCGGCCCTTCGAGCCTGTACCACTATTCAATATGATCATGGCTGATCATGCAACTTCAGTACCCCTTTCCTGCTTTCTCTCCATACCCCTTGATCCCTTTAGCCGTAAGGGCCACATCTAACTTCCTTTTGAATACATCTAATGAACTGGCCTCAACAACTTTCTGTGGTAGAGAATTCCACGGGTTCACAATTCCCCGAATGAAGAAGTTTTGCCTCATCCCTGTCCCAAATGGCTTACCACCTATCCCCAGACAGTGTCCCCTGGTTCTAGACTTCCCCAACATCGGGAACATTCTTCCTGCATCCAACCTGTCCAATCCTATCAGAATTTTACATGTTTCCACGAGATCCCCTCTCAATCCTCTAAACTGCAGGGTTTGCAGCTCATCTGCACACTCGCTGGAGATGTCCCATTGTCCCACGGCCTTTTCACGCAATGTTTTAAGCGTCATTGATGGACTCGCTGATCGCCTCCGCAGCGCCAACAAGGTGTCAACTGCCTCGCATTAACGCTTGATGACGGACTCTGGGTCATCTGAGGTCGTGCAGCTGCTGGCGTGTACATTCTGCCATATGCATTCCTGCCTGAAAACGATGTTACTTTGAGTACAGTACTTGCCGAAACCTCTTTAGGCTGCAAAATTTGTTTGGTGTTATCGCTGGTGGATATAAATGTCTGGGCTATCATTATGGCTTTGCTCAGGTTTGGTGTTTCAACAGTCAATCGTTTGCGAAGGATAACCTCATGACCAATGCGAAGCATGAAAAAGTCTCTTAGCATTTGCTCCAGGAATCTATCGAATTCGCAATGTCCTGTAAGACGCCTTAGTTCGGTGACGTAGCTCGCCACTTCCTGGCCTTCAGACCGTTGATATGTGTAAAATCGATACCTTGCCATCAGAACGCTCTCCTTCGGATTTAAGTGCTCCCGGACCAGCGTACACAGTTCTTCATATGATTTGGCTATTGGTTTCACTGGAGCGAGAAGATTCTTCATGAGGCCATAGGGTGTTGCCCCACAGACGGTGAGGAGGATCGCCCTTCGTTTGGCAGTGTTCTCGTCCCCTTCCAGTATTGGTCAAGTCACTCCACGATAACCTCCCAATCGCCCCCTTCTGAGAATTTCTCCAGGATACCAACAGTTCTCTGTATTTTTGCGTGATGGTTCGTTATCTCGTCGCCAGTTGTTATGTTCATAATAAAGTAATGTAACTGAGTAGTGTAGACGTAAGTAAGTGTGACCTTAGTTCCTTTATTCTAACTCCAAAGTGCTCGTACAGCATGGGAGGCCTGCTTATATACCGTGCTCCCAAGGGATGCTGGGATCCCTTGGGACTCCAACAGGTATGCCCTCTGGTGGTGGTATAATACTGGTTACATAGGGTTGCATACATAACAGCTCTGACCCTGGAAAATTAGATGGGATACATTGTGGATTTCAGGACTTCTGCCACAACCATGATGTAATGAGATTCCGCCAAATTTGCATTCTATATTTAAATTATTTTAACACGGGTTTTATTTTTATTTTCACTAACATCATTAATTGAATGAAGCAAGGTTAACTTGATGACATCACAAATAGTCTGACTGCATCACTCATTGTATTGTGTGTCATAAAGCCATAAAGCTTTAAGTATGACAACATGGGGAGGATTGTCCACCTTAGACTTTTGGTCAAAACCGTCATTCGCGAATTTAGCGTTAGCCAGAGGAGGAGTAAAATATGGATAGTGTCTTTCAAACGTGCCCGAATGTCAGTGGTGCAGGTGAGTACCTGAGACCAGTTTTTCTGTAACTAGAGTTTGATGTGTTACTATTTGTCTCCAACTGCACAATTGGAGCCAATCTTTCAGCATTTATGTTTTGTTCTCTGAATTTCCTTACTCAACCCCCTTTGCCGTGTCATCTTTCGCTGCCTTTAAAAGCCATCTAAAAACCTTTCATTTCCCTCTTTAGGTTTGTCTACATTTTGCTTCATGTTCACTTCTCCAACTTTTAAAGTGCACTGAGACGGAAGTTGTTGACACCAATATTTATGAGGGCCACTGTTCTGTTCGGACCTCTAGAGTTCATTCAATTTTGTACAGTAAAACATAGAAATTGGATCTTGGTGCCCCTGTTTTGCGGGCATGATATGGGGCCAACAAGAGCCAATGTCAGAGACCAATGTGCCACATTAAACTGATGCTTGAAAGATGTTAAACCGGATATTGGCTGTGGCATTTGGACCCTTACATATGTAAATGTGGGGTATAATTCCTGTTTCAAGCCCACTCTAAGAAACTGGATATTGCAGAGTGGAGCAGGAGCTCTGGATTCTTCAGTGGCTGCTGTATCCAGTATTCCGATCGCTACCATCCACTGTGCCCATTCCACCCTTACTCCAGTACTTATCTTCAAGCAAAGTAACTGGTCCAAAATTCAACTTTTTAAAATGAGTGAGCTGGAGACCTGTTAGGCAGCAGCAGCTTGCCCAGATAATGTGAATGATTCTCGAGGCTCAATTTCGGGCCAAACTCAGGCTGGGTGCATGCTGTTTTTTTTTAACTGGATGGCTGTTTCCAGTGGGGTGTTCCGCAAGGCTCAGAACTAGGTCTTTTTTTTGTGGTATAGATCAATGATTTGGATTTAAACGTAGGAGGTATTATTAAGAAGTTTGCAGATGATACAAAATTTGGCTATGTGGTTGATAATGAAGAAGAAAGCTGTGGACTGCAGAAAGATATCAATGAGCTGGTCAGGTGGGCAGAGCAGTGACAAATGGAATTCAATCTGGAGAAGTGTAAAGTAATGCATCTAGGGATAGCTAACAAGGCAAGGGAATACACATTAAATGGTAGGGCACAGAAGTGTAAAGGAACAAAGGGACATTGGAGTGCATGTCCACAGATCCCTGAAGGTACCAGGCCAGTCAGATAAGGTGGTTAAGAAAGCATACGGAATACTTGCCTTTATTAGCTGAGGCATAGAATACAAGAGCAGGGAGGTTATGCTTGAAACAGTCGCAAAGTATTCATTAAGAACCATACCCACATCTGCCGCCTCAACACACAGATGACCTTTTTGGGGCCCGAGTTTGGTCAAACCTAAGTTCCGCCCATTTACCGTTGAAAAGACCGCTAGGATCCTTACGGTACTTTGGGCAGAAATTTGGTGAAAAAATGTTAAAAAAAAATGCCCGGTGGAAAAAAATGGGCATTACACGCCGATTCTGGGCGACAGCAGGCGGTAGGTCGGATTCTGGACGGCAAATGCAATCCTCCGCAAAGTAACGCTGAGGCTATCGTTGGGCTCAGGGATGGGGGGAATGGGAAAAAAAATTTCAACAAAATAAAAAACAAATAATGACAAAGCCTTCAGAGGACCCTATCAAACAAAATCGCTGCAAAAGAAATAAAGCAAACCGTCTCACTAACCTTTTCTTGCAGATCTTCATACCTACCATTCAGGCAAGACCTGCTTCCATGCAGTGGTCTTTTCACTTGCTGCAACAGAGGACTGCTCGTATGACTCTCGGGCGGGACTGGGCGGGGGGACTTTTTTCGGCGTTGCATGCCGTGCACGTCAGCGGACGTTCCTCAGTGGTCTTTTTAAACCGCCAGTGTGAGGGCCTCACCAAACTCGCTCGGAGGTGAGAGCGCTGAAAAAACAGGTAGACCACCGAGTTTTCTCGGCGGCAGCCGGCGGTTTGTTGACCAAATTCGTGCCCATGGTCTCTAATAGGCCCTACTCTTTCTTTAATTATCCTCTTGCTCTTAATGTATTCATAAAACATCTTTATGTTTTCCTTGATTTTACTTGCCAAAATGTTTTCATGGTCTCTCTTTGCTTTCTTAATTTCCTTTTTAATTTCACCTCTGCACTCCCTATACTCCTTTAGGCTTTCTGCAGTATTGAGCCCTCGGTACCTGTCATAATCCTCCCTTTTTTCTTTATAGTACCCTATATGCCCCTTGACATCCAGGGGGCTCTAGATTTGTTAGTACCACCCTTTTTCTTTAAGAGAACATACTTGCTCTGAACCTTCAGGATCTCCTCCTTGAATGCCTCCCCACTACTCTGATACTGATTTACCATCAAGTAGCCGTTTCCAGTCCACTTTGACTAAATCACATCTCAGCTGAGTAAGGTTGGCTTTTCCCCAATTGGGAACTTTTAATCCTGGTCTATCTTTGTCCTTTTCCATAACTACACGAAATCTGACTGAATTATGATCACTAGCACCATCATCATCATCATCATGGGCAGTCCCTCGGAGTCGAGGAAGACTTGCTTCCACCCTAAAAATGAGTCCTTAGGTGGCTAGACAGTCTAATATGAGAACCAGATTGAGACAGATAGTCGTTGAGGGAATATAAGAACATAAGAACATAAGAATTAGGAACAGGAGTAGGCCATCTAGCCCCTCGAGCCTGCTCCGTCATTCAAAAAGATCATGGCTGATCTGGCCGTGGACTCAGCTCCACTTACCCGCCCGCTCCCCGTAACCCTTAATTCCCTTATTGGTTAAACATCTATCTATCAGTGATTTGAATACATTCAATGAGCTAGCCTCAACTGTTTCCTTGGGCAGAGAATTCCACAGATTCACAACCCTCTGGGAGAAGAAATTCCTTCTCAACTCGGTTTTAAATTGTCTCCCCCATATTTTGAGGCTGTGCCCCCTAGTTCTAGTCTCCCCCACCAATGGAAACAACCTCTCTGCCTCTATCTTTTCTATCCCTTTCATTATTTTAACTGTTTCTATAAGATCACCCCTCATCCTTCTGAACTCCAACGAGTAAAGACCCAGTCTACTCAATCTATCATCATAAGGTAACCCCGTCATCTCCGGAATCAGCCTAGTGAATCATCTCTGTACCCCCTTCAAGGCTAGTATATCCTTCCTTAAGTAAGGTGACCAAAACTGCACGCAGTACTCCAGGTGCGGCCTCACCAATACCCTGTACAGTTGCAGCAGGACCTCCCTGCTTTTGTACTCCATCCCTCTCGCAATGAAGGCCAACATTCCATTCGCCTTCCTGATTACCTGCTGCACCTGCAAACTAACTTTTTGTGTTTCATGCACAAGGACCCCCAGGTCCCTCTGTACTACTTTGTAATTTTTCTCCATTTAAATTATAATTTACTTTTCTATTATTTCTGACAAAGTGGATAACCTTACATAATCTGTCTGTCAAATTTTTGCCCACTTACTTAGCCTGTATATATCCTTTTGCAAATGTTTTGTGTCCTCCTCACAATTTGCTTTCCCACCCATCTTTATATCATCAGCAAACTTGCCTACATTACACTCGCTCCCTTCATCCAAGTCATCAATATAGATTGGCCCTGAAATTCCGATGTCCCGGGTCCATATGAAATTTCTACGAACCTGGGAAGACATCGGAAAAGCTGGGTTTCAGTACGCAATGCGCATGCGCTGAAAAACGGCTTTTCCGATCTGTCAGGTTTCTGGCTTGACAGATCTCGTGCATATCGGGAGCGAGGACACTTGCAGGGCAAGATTTCCGATATTTACGAATATCTTGCCCTGCAAATGTCCTTTAAAATCTTGCGCCTGAAAAAGCAGGCATATAGCATACTTTTACAGGCGCAAGTGTTTAAAAATACAGAAACATTTTAAAGTAAAGTTATAAAAACACATTTTATTTTTAAAAACTCTCCCCACTATGGTAAGTTTATTTTAAAGCTGAATTAAAAAAAACTTAAAATATTTTTTTATAAGAACTTTAATTTGAATAAATGTTAAATATGTAGTTTATTTTCTATTTTTTATTGTGTTTTGGGTGTTTTGGGGGTTGTTTCTCATTCATTGTAATAGGAGTTCCGGACTTACGGAACTCCTATTAATATGAATGAGAAAATATACTAACCTGATTGGCTGCTGTCCCCAGCTCACGGCCTGCGCACGTCCCCACGTGCAAGCGCTGTGACGCACAGTCACAAGAGGCCTCACGCTTGGAAGTTCGAACGGGCGCAGCAGCAACAGGTAAGTGTGCATCTTTTTTCCCTATTTCACACTTTGCGCGTGGGAATATCAGGCCCATTGTAAATAGTTGAGGACCCAGCACCGATCCCTGTGGCACCCCACTAGTCACTATTTACCAACTGGAAAATGACCCATTTATCCCGACTCTCTGTTTTCTGTTAGTTAGCCAATCCTCCATCCATACTAATATATTACCCCCAACCCCGTGAGCTTTTATCTTGTGCAGTAACCTCTTATGTGGCACGTTATCAAATGCCTTCTGGAAATCCAAATACACCACATCCACTGGTTCCCCCTTATCCACTCTGCTCAAAGAACTCCAGAAAATTTGTCAAACATGTTTTCCCTTTCATAAAACTATGCTGACTCAGCTTGATTGAATCATGCTTTTCGAAATGTCCTGCTGCTGCTTCCTTAATAATGGACTCCAGCATTTTCCCAATGCCAGATGTTAGGCTAACTGCTCTATAGTTTCCTGCTTTTTGTCTGCCTCCTTTTTTAAATAAGGCTGTTACATTTGCGGTTTTCCAATCCACTGGAAGCGCCCCAGAATCCAGGGAATTTTGGTAGATTACAACCAATGCATAGGAGCGGCAAGAGTTCGTAGAGGAATGTGATGGTGCACAGGAGAGGGGTGAGTTCGGGGCCCAGAAGAGGCGAGGGACCAGGGCAGCACGGACCAACCCACACTACGATATGTGTGCGCATTAGGTCCGTTCAGCAGAGCTGGTCTCCAGTCGTCTTGGTTAACCCTTGCCACTGGACCTAGACCTAGCTCTGTCAAGCCCGTGTGGTGGCTGGTGTGCACAGGCCACCTCACGTTAAAAAAATCCACACACAGGCATCTTCCTCTCCTCAGGATGTAGTTCGGGATCCGGAATATCATTGAAACACCTGTGAACTTATCCGTTTTCGGCGTGGAAGCAAGTCATCCTCGTTTCGAGGGACTGCCTATGATGATGATGATGATGATATCTCTGCAGCCACTTCTTTTAACACCCTAGGATGTAAGCCATCAGATCCAGGGGATTTATCTGCCTTTAGTCCCATTATTTTACAGAGTACTACTTCATTAGTGATAGTGATTGTATTACGTTCCTCCCTCCCTATAGCCCCTTGACTATCCACTATTGAGATATTTTTAGTATCTTCTACCGTGAAGACCGATAGAAAACATTTGTTCAACGTCACTGCCATTTCCCTGTTCTCCATTATTAATTCCCTGGTCTCACCTTCTTGTGGACCAACATTTACTTTAGCACTCTTTTCCTTTTTATGTACCTGTAGAAACTCTTACTACCTGTTTTTATATTTCGTGCTAGTTTACTTTCATAATCTATCTTCCCTCGTTATCATTTTTTTTGTCGTTCTTTGCTGGCTTTTAAAAATTTCCCAAACCTCTGGTCTCCCACTAGTCTTGGCCACAACGTGAGTGCAAACAACAAGGTTGAAGCGTTTGCAACCATCTTCAGCCAGAACTATTGAGTGGATGATCGATATTGGCCTCCTCCTGAGATCCCCAGAATCACAGAAGCCAGTTTTCAGCCACGTGATATCAAGAAGTGGCTGAGCGCACTGAATACAACAAAGACTGAGGGCCCCATCAACATCCCGGCTGTCATGTAAGACTTGTGCTCCAGAGCTTGCCACACCTCTAGCCAAACTTTACAGCTACAACACTGCCATCTATCCAACAATGTGGAAAACTGCCCAGGTATGTGCTGTCCACAAAAAGCAGGACAAATCCAATCCAGTCAATTACTGCCCCATTTGTCTCTTTCAATCCTCAGCAAAGTGATGGAGGGTGTCATCGACAGTGTTATCAAGCAGTACTTACTCATCAATAACCTGCTCATCGATGCCTAGTTTGGGTTCTGGCAGGAACATTCGGCTCCAGACCTCATTACAGCCTCGGTCCAAACATGGACAAAAAAGCTGAATTCCAGAGGTGAGGTGAAAGTGACTGCCCTGGACATCAAGGCAGCATTTGACTGAGTGTGGCATAAAGGAGCCCGAGTAAAACTGAAGTCAATGGGAATCAGTGGGAAAACTCTCCACTGGTTGGAATCATACTTAGCGCAAAGGAAGATGGTAGTGGTGGTTGGAGGTCAAAAATCACAGCCCCAGGACATCGCTGTAAGAGTTCCTCAGAACAGTGCCCTAGGCCAAACCATCTTCAGCTGCTTCATCAATGACCTTCCCTCCATCATAATGTCAGAAGTGGGGATGTGTGCTGAAGTCTGCACAGTGTTCAGTGCCATTCGCAACTCCTCAGATAATGCCCGCATGCTGCAAGACCTAGACGACAGTCAGGCTTGCTATGATAAGTGGCAAGTAACATTCATGCCATACAAGTGCCAGGTAATGACTATCTCCAACAAGCGACAGTCGATATTCAACAGCATTATCATCGCCGAATCCCCCACCATCAACATGCTGCGGGTCACCATTGACCAGAAACTTAACTGGACCAGCCACATAAGTACTGTAGCAACAAAAGCAGGAATATTCTTCACTTGCCTGGATGAGTGTAGCTCCAACACCACTCAAGAAACTTGACAAAGCAGCCCGCTTGATTGGCACCCCATCCACTAACTAAAACATTTACTCCTTCCATCACCGGCACACCGTGGATGCACTGCAGCAACTTGCCAAGGCTTCTTCGACAGCACCTCCCAAACCCACACCTCTACTACCTAGAAGGACAAGGGCAGCAGGCGTATGGGAACACCACCACCTCCATGTTCCCCTCTAAGTTACACACCATCATGACTTGGAGTATATCCCGTTCCTTTGTCATCGCTGGGTCAAAATCCTGGAGCTCCCTCTCTAACAGCACTGTGGGAGTACCTTCACCACAAGAACTGTAGCGGTTCAAGAAGGCGGCTTACCACCATCTCTCATTGGCAATTAGGGATGGACAATTTATGCTGGTTTTTGCTAGTGACACACAAATCCCATGAACAAATGTTTTAAAATACTGCGTTCATCTCCATATTAATTAAGGCAGGTCAAATTTTCATGTACAAAACCAAAATACTGCTTTTGCTGGAAATCTGAAATAAAAACAGAAAATGCTGGAAATATACAACAGTTCAGGCAGCATCTGTGGAAAGAGAATCAGAGTCAGACGTAAGGTTATCGGCCTGAAATGTTAACTCTGTTTCTCTCGCCACAGATGCTGTCTGACCTGTTATGTATTTCCAGCATTTTCTGTTTTTATTTCAAACTTTCCGCATCCATCCATAAGCTGTAAAACTTTAACATTCATATCCATGAATTTGTAGTAAGATTCTTGACTTACTTCAGTGAACGTCTTCTGTTACATTGCCACACAGTGCACCTCCTGACAGGAATTGTACATCAACCTTCATCTCAAAAAAGATGTTTACCAGGATCTTCAAGCCTCAGTCAGTATTCAGACTTTACAAACATTTGGTGCGGAATTTGTAAATGTTTCAGCTTTTCATACTCCACATGAGGTTAACAATTGATTTCAATATTCATACCAGCTATACTGTTCATTAGTTGCTTGAGGAGTGTGGAATAGGCATTACCTGTATTATATATGTGCCTTGATTGGCCATTTATCTGAGGCTCTCATTATCAAATATACTTTGCAAAAATCAGCCAAAGAACATTGGAAGCACATGTAATTTGAATGTTAACCATTAAGTACAATCAAAAATTTGCCTTTAATACACCTATGCTGGCTGCCCTTGATTAATCCATGCATTTCCAAATGCTCATTCATTTTATTTGAAGTTAGCAGTTGAAATTGTCCTGCGCCCAATGAGGAAGTCCCGGCCCGGCCGCAGAATTGGGCTTACCATGCCTCAAAGGAAGTGGAACACAATCTCGTGCGCTCCAATGCCTTTAAGGGCAGAACCAGCAGCACTAACTGGGTGAGATCAGGAGCTCTATGTGGAGGCTCCATGTAATGCTGACGCGCTTCAACACCCCTTTCCTTAGCTTAAATAGGAGGGCCGCTGCGCACTTTGCAAGGCCTCTGATGGCCTCCTCTGGACCATCAGGGCAGTGTGGTACTGGGCCTGCAGCCTGGCACCCAATACTGAGTGCAGGGCTGCACGATGACAGCCAGGACCATGCTAAAAAACCGGCATGGTAGCCTTCCCGAGAGTCGTCAAAAAAGTTAAGATGGTGGCGTGAGGCGCTCGCCACCTCCCCTTTAACTTCTGTCCTGAGAGCGGGTGTCAGTGCGAGCTTCGCGGGGCAATAACCTCTCCCCCAGAGGCGCTAATGGGCAATTTTGCCCCCTAAGAGTTTGCCTACAACTGACATTTGACTAACTGGTCTTTGGTTACTCAAATCCTTCTCTCCCTTTTTGAACAAGGATGTCATGTTGGCTACACCCAATGCCACAATTTGGACATTAAGGAGGACTGAAACATTGTAGCCAGGCCGCTGCTAACTCTTCCGTAACTTCGGTCAACAGCCTACCCGGCATGCCATCAGAGCCCAGTGACATATTCATCTTGAGTCCTGTTCATGATCTTCAGAAACAATTCCTTCTCTACTGTAATCTCTAACAATTGTTTCACTTCCTCTTCTAATACATCGATATTTTCAGTTCCACCATTATTTGTAATATCTTCATCCTCTATGATTAGATTGCCTTCCCCTTCACCCATTTCATCATTCTTATACTTTTTATTTGCTGAGAAAAACTCTTACTATTTTCATTTATATTACGCATCAGCTTTTTAGGGACTGCAATTCGAGTCAAGTCTAAGCATGGATACCAGGTAAAAGTTCATTTGCCTGCGGCCATAATTTTGGACTGGAATCGGTTCTGCTGCTCTTTCCTTGTCTTATCATTTTCCAGGATTGAGGGGGACAGCGGAGGTCTGTCCGTATCTTCCACCCTATGTGAAGATGGTGTGTCTGGGGTGTGCCCTCGGAATTCACTGCAACTATTGCCAACTCAGAGCAAGCATAAGTACTGTTGAGATCTTTTCAAAGCTTTGAGACCTTACCGAGACTAATGTAATAGATCCCAGAATGCATCAATTACCTGCTGTCTGAAGACAAAATGGCTTCTTTCAAAGAAGAAGCCTGTTGCACTGTTATCATTTTCTTTTTTGGTCTTCAAGGACTGCTGGGCACGCCAGAGCAATTCTCGGCCACTCCACCATGCATGGATGTATTAGGGTGGGTGCTGCTGACCATGCAAATGACTCCATCCCTGCAAGTTGGAATAGGTTCGATGCCTCTGTGGTTGGGTGGGTGGAGATTTCACTCCACCATATTTTCAACGATGCAGCAGGACACCCAGAATTTCAGTTATGAAACATCTCATTGTGCATAAGCGTCTCCAAACCAAAATACCTAAAGATCCATACAGGTAGAGTTTCTGCTTGCCCATATGGAAAGCATTCTCTCTCCCACTTAGTTTAATCACAAGAGCCAAAGCCAAGTGAATCATTAAATGTCTTCAGGGCTACCACTGGAGTTCAACCCATCAAACGGGGTAGCCTGGAGGAGGAATTCATAGAATGCATACGGGATTGTTTCTTAGAATAGTATGTTACAGAACCTACAAGGGAGCAAGCTATTTTAGATCTGGTCCTGTGTAATGAGACAGGAAAAATAAACGATCTCCCAGTAAAAGATCCTCTCAGAATGAGTGGTCACAGTATGGTTGAATTTGTAATACAGATTGAGGGTGAGGAAGTAGTGTCTCAAACGAGCATACTATGCTTAAACAAAGGGGACTACAGTGGGATGAGGGCAGAGTTGGCTAAAGTAGACTGGAAACACAGACTAAACGGTGGCATAATTGAGGAACAGTGGAGGACTTTTAAGGAGCTCTTTCATAGTGCTCAACAAAAATATATTCCAGTGAAAAAGAAGGGCGGTAAGAGAAGGGATAACCAGCCGTGGATAACCAAGGAAATAAAGGAGAGTATCAAATTAAAAACCAATGCATATAAGGTGGCCAAGGTTAGTGGGAAACTAAAAAATTTTAAACATCAGCAAAGAATGACTGAGAAAGCAATAAAGAAAGAAAAGATAGATTACGAGGGTAACTTGCGCAAAACATAAAAACAGATAGTAAAAGCTTTTACCGATATATAAAACGGAAAAGAGTGACTAAAGTAAATGTTGGTCCCTTAGAAGATGAGAAGGGGGATTTAATATGGGAAATGTGGAAATGGTTGAGACCTTAAATAATTATTTTGCTTCGGTCTTCACAGTGGAAGACACAAAAATTATGCCAAAAATTGCTGATCACAGGAATGTGGGAAGGGAGGACCTTGAGACAATCACTATCACTAGAGGGGTAGTGCTGGACAGGCAAATGGGACTCAAGATAGACAAGTCTCCTGGTCCTGATGAAATGCATCCCAGGGTATGAAAAGAGATGGCGGAAGTTATAGCAGATGCATTCGTTATAATTTACCAAAATTCTCTGGACTCTGGGGAGGTACCAGCGGATTGGAAAGCAGCTAATGGAACTCCTCTGTTTAAAAAAGGGGGCAGACTAAAGGCAGGTAACTATAGGCCGGTTAGTTTAACATCTGTAGTGGGGAAAATGCTTGAAACTATCATTAAGGACGAAATAGCGGGACATCGAGATAGGAATAGTGCAATCAAGCAGACGCAACATGGATTCATGAAGGGGAAATCATATTTAAATAATTTACTGGAATTCTTTGAGGATATAACGAGCATGGTGGATAGAGGTATACCGATGGATGTGGTGTATTTAGATTTCCAAAAGGC
The DNA here is from genome assembly GCF_044704955.1 of Pristiophorus japonicus. Classification (NCBI taxonomy): domain Eukaryota; kingdom Metazoa; phylum Chordata; class Chondrichthyes; family Pristiophoridae; genus Pristiophorus; species Pristiophorus japonicus. Next base: position 292,373,906 of record NC_091981.1, on the reverse strand, counting down.
ATTCGATAAGGTGCCACACAAAAGGTTACTGCAGAAGATAAAGGTACGCGGAGTCAGAGGAAATGTATTAGCATGGATAGAGAATTGGCTGGCGAACAGAAAGCAGAGAGTCGGGATAAATGGGTCCTTTTCGGGTTGGAAATCGGTGGTTAGTGGTGTGCCACAGGGATCGGTGCTGGGACCACAACTGTTTACAATATACATAGATGACCTGGAAGAGGGGACAGAGTGTAGTGCAACAAAATTTGCAGATGACACAAAGATTAGTGGGAAAGCTGGTTGTGTAGAAGACACACAGAGGCTGCAAAGAGATTTGGATAGGTTAAGCGAATGGGCTAAAGTTTGGCAGATGGAATACAATGTCGGAAAGTGTGAGGTCATCCATCTTGGGAAAAAAAACAGTAAAAGGGAATATTATTTGAATGGGCAGAAATTACAACATGCTGAGGTGCAGAGGGACCTGGGGGTCCTTGTGCATGAATCCCAAAAAGTTAGTTTGCAGGTGCAGCAGGTAATCAGGAAGGTGAATGGAATGTTGGCCTTCATTGCGAGAGGGATGGAGTACAAAAGCAGGGAGGTCCTGCTGCAACTGTATAGGGTATTGGTGAGGCCGCACCTGGAGTACTGCGTGCAGTTTTGATCACCTTACTTAAGGAAGGATATACTGGCTTTGGAGGGGATACAGAGACGATTCACTAGGCTGATTCCGGAGATGAGGGGGTTACCTTATGATGATAGATTGAGTAGACTGGGTCTTTACTCGTTGGAGTTCAGAAGGATGAGGGGTGATCTTATAGAAACATTTAAAATAATGAAAGAGATAGACAAGATAGAGGCGGAGAGGTTGTTTCCACTGGTCGGGGAGACTAGAACTAGGGGGCACAGCCTCAAAATACGGGGGAGACAATTTAAAACCGAGTTGAGAAGGAATTTCTTCTCCCAGAGGGTTGTGAATCTGTGGAATTCTCTGCCCAAGGAAGCAGTTGAGGCTAGCTCATTGAATGTATTCAAGTCACAGACAGATAGATTTTTAACCAATAAGGGAATTAAGGATTACGGGGAGCGGGCGGGTAAGTGGAGCTAAGTCCACGGCCAGATCAGCCATGATCTTGTTGAATGGCGGAGCAGGCTCGAGGAGCTAGATGGCCTACTCCTGTTCCTAATTCTAATGTTCTTCTGTAAATTTGCTGATGATACAAAGCTAGGTGGGAAAGCAAGTAGTGAGGAGAAGACAAAGAATCTGCAAAGGGATATTTTGGCCATTTTCCAATTGACAAACAGTGATTAGTAGGTAGGGTGTCGCAGGGATCGATGCTGGGTCCTCAACTATTTACAATTTATATTAATGACTTGGATGAAGGGACCGAGTATAATGTAGCCAAGTTTGCTGATGAAACATAGAAACATAGAAAATAGGTGCAAGAGTAGGCCATTCGGCCCTTCGAGCCTGCACCACCATTCAATAAGATCATGGCTGATCATTCCCTCAGTACCCCTTTCCTGCTTTTTCTCCATACCCCTTGATCCCTTTAGCTGTAAGGACCACATCTAACTCCCTCTTGAATATATCCAATGAACTGGCATCAACAACTGTCTGCGGTAGGGAATTCCACAGGTTAACAACTCTCTGAGTGAAGAAGTTTCTCTTCAGCTCAGTCCTAAATGGCCTACCCCTTATCCTAAGACTGTATCCCCTGGTTCTGGACTTGCCCAACATTGGGAACATTCTTCCTGCATCTAACCTGTCCCGTCTCGTCAGAATTTTATATGTTTCTATCAGATCCCTAAACTCCTTCTAAACTCCAATGTTTAAAGGCCCAGTTGATCCAGTCTCTCCTCATATGTCAGTCCAGCCATCCCGGGAATCAGTCTGGTGAACCTTCGCTGCACTCCCCCAATAGCAAGAACGTCCTTCCTCAGATTAGGGGACCAAAACTGAACACAGTATTCCAGGTGAGGCCTCACCAAGGCCCTGCACAGCTGCAGTAAGACTTCCCTGCTCCAATAATCAAATCTCCTAGCTATGAAGGCCAACATACCATTTACCTCATTCACCGCCTTCTGTACCTGTATGCCAACTTTCAATGACTGATGTACCATGACACCCAGGTTGCACCTCCCCTTTTCCTAATCTGCCGCCATTCAGATAATATTCTGCCTTCGTGTTTTTGCCCCAAAGTGGATAACCTCACATTTACCCACATTATACTGCATCTGTCATGCATTTGCCCACTCACCTAACCTGTGCAAATCACTCTGCAGCATCTCTTCACAGCTCACACCGCCACCCAGTTTAGTGTCATCTGCAAACTTGCAGATATTACACTCAATTCCTTCATCTAAATCATTAATATATATTGTAAAGAGCTGGGGTCCCAGCACTGAGCCCTGTGCCACCCCACTAGTCACTCCCTGCCATTCTGAAAATAACTCATTTGTCCCGACTCTCTGCTTCCTGTCTGCCAACTAGTTCTCTACCCATGTCAGTACATTACCCCCAATACCATGTGCTTTAATTTTGCACACCAATCCCTTGTGTGGGACCTTGTCAAAAGCCTTTTGAAAGTCCAAATACACCACATCCACTGGTTCTCCCTTGTCCACTCTACCAGTTACATCCTCAAAAAATTCTAGAAGATTTGTCAAGCATGATTTCCCTTTCATAAATCCATGCTGACTTGGACCGATCCTGTCACTGCTTTCCAAATGCGCTGCTATTTCATCTTTAATAATTGATTCCAACATTTCCCCACTACTGATGTCAGGCTAACCGGTCTATAATTACCCATTTTATCTCTCCCTCCCTTTTTAAAAAGTGGTGTTATATTAGCTACCCTCCAGTCCATAGGAATTGATCCAGAGTCGATAGACTGTTGGAAAATGATCACCAATGCATCCACTATTTCTAGGCCCACTTCCTTAAGTACCCTGGGATGCAGACTATCAGGCCCCGGGGATTTATCGGCCTTCAATCCCATCAATTTCCCTAACACAATTTCCCGCCTAACAAGGATATTCTTCAGTTCCTCCTTCTCACTAGACCCTCGGTCGCCTCGTACTTCCGGAAGGTTATTTGTGTCTTCCTTCGTGAAGACAGAACCAAAATGTTTGTTCAATTGGTCTGCCATTTCTTTGTTTCCCATTATAAATTCACCTGAATCTGACTGCAAGGGATCTACGTTTATCTTCACTAATCTTTTTGTCTTCACTTATCTATAGAAGCTTTTGCAGTCAGTTTTTATATTCCCGTCATACTCTATTTTCCCCCTCCTAATTAAACCCTTTGTCCTCCTCTGCTGAATTCTAAATTTCTCCCAGTCCTCAGGTTTGCTGCTTTTTCTGGCCAATTTATATGCCTCTTCCTTGGAGTTAACACTATCCTTAATTTCCCTTGTTAGCCACAGTTGAGCCACTTTCCCCATTTTATTTTTACTCCAGACAGGGTATACAATTGTTGATATTCATCCATGTGATCTTTAAATGTTTGCCATTGCCTCTCCATCATCAACTCTTTAAGTATCATTTGCCAGTCTATTCTAGCCTATTCACACCTCATACCATCGAAGTTACCTTTCCATAAGTTCAGGACCCTAGTCTCTGAATTAACTGTGTCACTCTCCATCTTAATAAAGAATTCTACCATATTATGGCAACTCTTCTCCAAGGGGCCTCGCACAACAAGATTGCTAATTAGTCCATTCTCATTACACATCACCCAATCCTCTAGTTGGTTCCTCGACATATTGGTCTAGAAAACCATCCCTAATACACTCCAGGAAATCCTCCTCCACAGCATTGCTACCAGCTTGATTAGCCCAATCAATATGTAGATTAAAGTCGCCCATGATAACTACTGTACCTTTATTGCACGCATCCCTAATTTCTTGTTTGATGCCGTCCCCAACTTCACTACTACTGTTTGGTGGTCTGTACACAATTCCCACTAGTGTTTTCTGCCCTTTGGTATTCTGTAGCTCCACCCATACCGATTCTACATCATCCAAGCTAATGTCCTTCCTTACTATTGCATTCACTTCCTCTTTAACGAGCAATGCCACCCCACTTCCTTTTCCTTTCTGGCTATCCTTCCTAAATGTTGAATACCCCTGGATGTTGAGTTCCCAGCCTAGGTCACATTGGAGCCATGTCTCTGTGATGCCAATTACATCATATCTGTTAACTGCTATCTGTAGTTAATTCGTCCACTTTATTCCGAATACTCCTTGCATTGAGGCACAGAGCCTTCAGGCTTGTCTTTTTAACACACTTTGCCCCTTTAGGATTTTGCTGTAATGTGGCCCTTTTTGCTTTTTGCCTTGGGTTTCTCTGCCCTCCACTTTTACTTTTCTTCTTTCTATGTTTTGCTTTTGCTCCCATTCTGCTTCCCTCTGTCTCCCTGCATAGGTTCCCATCCCCCTGCCATATTAGTTTAACCCCTCCCCAACAGCACTAGCAAACACTCCCGCTAGGACATTGGTTCCGGTCCTGCCCAGGTGCAGACCGTCCGGTTTGTACTGGTCCCACCTCCCCCAGAACCGGTTCCAATGTCCCAGGAATTTGAATCCCTCGCTTCTGCACCACTCCTCAAGCCACGTATTCATCTGAGCTATTCTGTGAATTCCAATCTGACTCGCACGTGGCACTGGTAGCAATGCTGAGATTACGACTTTTGAGGTCCTACTTTTGAATTTAGCTCCTAGCTCCCTAAATTCATCTCGTAGGACCTCATCCCATTTTTTACCTATATCTTTGGTACCTATATGCACCACGACAACTGGCTGTTCTCCCTCCCTTTTCAAAATGTCCTGCACCCACTCCGAGACATCCTTGACCCTTGCACCAGGAAGGCAACATACCATCCTGGAGTCTCAGTTGCAGCCACAGAAACGCCTATCTATTCCCCTTACAATCGAAGCCCCTATTACTATAGCTCTCCCACTCTTTTTCCTGCCCTTCTGTGCAGCAGAGCCGCCCACGGTGCCATGAACTTGGCTGCTGCTGCTCTCCCCTGATGACTCATCCCCCTCAACAGTACCCAAAGCGGTGTATCTGTTTTGCAGGGGGATGACTGCAGGGGACCTCTGCACTTCCTTCCTTTCACTGCTCTTCCTGTTGGTCACCCATCCCTATCTGGCTGTGTACCCTTTACCTGCAGTGTGGCCAACACACTAAACGTGCTATTCACGACATCCTCAGCATCGTGCATGCTGCAGAGTGAATCCACCCGCAGCTGCAGTTCCGCAATGCGGTCTGTCAGGTGCTGCAGGCGGATACAGTTCCCGCACATATAGTCGTCAGGGACGCTTCCCACATAATACAGGAGGAGCATAACACGTGTCCGAGCTCTCCTGCCATGACTTAACCCTTAGATGAACTTAATCTGGCAACAACAATGCTAAAGGTTACTTACTGATAAAGAAAAGAAAAAGAAAAACTACTCACCAATCACCGGCCAATCACTTAAACCCTTGGGTGTGACATCAGCTTTTGATTTCTTTCCACTTCTTTGTTTACCTTATGCCTCTGCTGCAGCTGCACCAGCTGGCTTCGAACTCCCCGCTCGAACTACCGTTGGGCCTTTTTATAAGCCTCTCGTCCGACGTCCCGGACCACTGCCTCACGAACACCCTGCTCGATCTGCCGCTGGGCCTTTTTATAGGCCTCTCTTAGTACTTAAGGAAGTGGCCCTAGAAATAGTGGATGCATTGGTGATTATTTTCCAACAGTCTATCGACTCTGGATCAGTTCCTATGGACTGGAGGGTAGCTAATGTAACACCACTTTTTAAAAGAGGGAGAGAGAAAACGGGTAATTATAGACCGGTTAGCCTGACATCAGTAGTGGGGAAAATGTTGGCATCAATTATTAAAGATGAAATAGCAGTGCATTTGGAAAGCAGTGACAGGATCGGTCCAAGTCAGCATGGATTTATGAAAGGGAAATCATGCTTGATGAATCTTCTGGAATTTTTTGAGGATGAAACTAGTAGAGTGGACAAGGGAGAACCAGTGGATGTGGTGTATTTGGACTTTCAAATGGCTTTTGACAAGGTCCCGCACAAGAGATTGATGTGCAAAATCAAAGCACATGATATTGGGGGTAATGTACTGACGTGGATAGAGAACTGGCTGGCAGACAGGAAGCAGAGAGTCAGGATAAACGGGTCCTTTTCAGAATGGTAGGCAGTGACTAGTGGAGTGCCGCAGGTCTCAGTGCTGGAAGCCCAGCTCTTTACAATATATTAACGATTTAGATGAAGGAATTGAGTGTAATATCTCCAAGTTTGCGGATGACACTAAACTGGGTGGCGGTGTGAGCTGTGAGGAGGACACTAAGAGGCTGCAGGGTGACTTGGACAGGTTAGGTGAGTGGGCAAATGCTTGGCAGATGCAGTATAATGTGGATAATTGTGAGGTTATCCATTCTGGGGGCAAAAACACGAATGCAGAATATTATCTGAATGGCGGCAGATTGGGAAAAGGGGAGGTGCAATGAGACCTGGGTGTCATAGTTCATCAGTCACTGAAAGTGGGCATGCAGGTACAGCAGGTGGTGAAGAAGGCAAATGGTATGTTGGCCTTCATAGCTAGGGGATTTGAGTATAGGGGCAAGGAGGTCTTGCTGCAGTTGTACAGGGCCTTAGTGAGGCCTCACCTGGATATTGCATTCAGTTTTGGTCTCCTAATCTGAGGAAGGACGTTCTTGCTATTGAGGGAGTGCAGCGAAGGTTCACAAGACTAATTCCAGGGATGGCTGGACTGTCACATGAGGAGAGACTGGATCAACTGGGCCTTTAAAGCAGTGGAGTTTAGAAGGATGAGAGAGGATCTCATAGAAACGTATAAGATTCTGATGGGACTGGACAGGTTAGATGCGGGAAGAATGTTCCTGTTGTTGGGGAAGTCCAGAAGCAGGGGACATAATCTTAGGATAAGGGGTAGGCCATTTAGGACTGAGATGAGGAGAAACTTCTTCACACAGAGAGTTGTTAACCTATGAAATTCCCTGCAGCAGAGAGTTGTTGATGCCAGTTCATTGGATATATTCAAGAGGGAGTTAGATATGGCCCTTACGGCTAAGGGGATCTAGGGGTAGAGAAACAGGAAAGGGGTACTGAGGGAATGATCAGCCCAGATCTCATTTGAATGGCGGTGCAGGTTCGAAGGGCTGAATGGCCTACTCCTGCACCTATTTTCTATATTTCTATGTTTCTCTCCTCTGACATCCCCGGGCTTCCGCCTCACGAACTCCCCGCTCGAACTGCCGCTGGGCCATTTTATAGGCCTCTCCTCCGACGTCCCCGGACTCCCGGCTCTCCATACTCCCTGCTCGAACTGCCGCTGGGCCATTTTATAGGCCTCTCCTCTGACGTCCCTGGACTCCCGCCTCTCTGAACTCCCCACTTGAACTGCTGCTGGGCCATTTTTTAGGTCTTTCCTCCGACGTCCCCGGACTCCCGCCTCTCCGAACTCCCCGCTCAAACTGCCGCTGGGCCTTTTTATAGGCCTCTCCTTTAACGTCCCCAGGCTCCCGCCTCTCTGATACAAAGATGGGTGGGAAAGCAAATTTTGAGGACACAAATAATTTGCAAAAGGATATTGACAGGCTAAGTCAGTGGACAAAAATTTGGCAGATGGAGTATAATGTGGGAAAATGTGAGGTTATCCACTTTGGCAGAAATAATAGAAAAGCAAATTATAATTTAAATGGAGAAAAATTGCAAAGTGCTGCAGTACAGAGGGACCTGGGGGTCCTTGTGCATGAAACAATTAATTAGTATGCAGGTACAGCAAGTAATCAGGAAGGCAAATGGAATGTTGGCCTTTATTGCAAGGGGGATGGAATATAAAAGCAGGGAAGTCCTGCTACAACTGTATAGGGTATTGGAGAAGCCATACCTAGAGTACTGCACACAGTTTTGATCTCCTTATTTAAGGAAGGACATACTTGCATTGGAGGCAGATCAGAGAAGGTTCACGAGGTTGATTCCGGAGAAGATGGGGTTTGACTTATGAAGAAACGATGAGCAGGTTGGGCCTCTACTTACTGGAGTTTAGAAGAATGAGAGGTGATCTTATTGAAACATATAAGATATTGAGGGGGCTCGACAAGGTAGATGCAGAGAGGATGTTTACACTCGTGAGGGAGTCTAGAAATGGGGTGGCATAGTTTAAGAATAAGTGATCACCCATTTAGAACTGAGATGAGGAGGAATTTCTTCTCTGAGTGTCATAAATCTGTGGAATTCTCTGCCTCAGAGAGCTATGGAGGCTGGGTCATTGAATATATTTAAGGTGGAGATAGACACATTTTTGAACGATAAGGGAGTAAAGAATTATGGGAACTGGACAGGGAAATGGAGCTGAGCTCAAGATCAGATCAGCCATGATCTTATTAAATGGCGGAGCAGGCTCGAGGGGGCAAATGACCTACTCCTGCTCCTATTTCTTATGTTCTTATGTACATTACACTCGGTCCCTTCATCCAAGTCATTAATATAGATTGTAAATAGTTGAGGTCCGAGCACTGATCCCTGTGGCACCCCACAAGTTACAGTTTGCCAACCTGAAAATTATCCATTTATCCCGACTCTCTATTTTCTGTTAGTTAGCCAAACCTGTATCCAAGCTAATATATTACCCCATCCCCGTGAGCTCTTATCTTGTGCAGTAACCTTTTATTTGGCACCTTATCGAATGCTTTCTGGAAATCCAAATGCACGGCATCTACTGGTTCCACTTTATCCACCTTGTTCGGTACATCCTCAAAGAACTCCAGCAAATTTGTCAAACATGATTTCCCTTTCATAAAACCATGCTGACTTTTCTTGACTGCATTATGATTTTCAAAATGTCTTGCTGCTACTTCCTTAATGGTGGACTCCAGCATTTTCCCAATGACAGATGTTATGCTAACTGGTCTTTCGTTTCCTGCGGTTAGGGGCGTTACATATGCGGTTTTCCAGTCCGCAGGGATACCTCCAGAATTCAGGGAATTTTGGTAGATTACAACCAATGCATCCACTATCTCTGCTGTCATGTATGTACTTTTGGGATGACTAGCCACGAGATGGCGTCACTGTTAGAGACCATTGGGCTGCATGCACATGTGTGCAGCCCAAGTATAAAAGACCAGCCATTTTGTATATTAGCCTTAATAAACCAGAGCTTAAGCAGCACTCAGTCTAACAGTTATTGCATACACAACATTTGGCGACAAGGCAAAAAGAACCTTTGCATGCAAAAATTAGCACAATTGGATTGTTGGAGCGATTTGTGGAAGGAGAAGATTGGGCAGACTTTGTGAGCCATTTGAGCCAATACTTCGTGGCCAACAAAATGGAGGAGGTTGGCGATGCAGATCGGCGCCGGGCGATGTTCCTCACGGTTTGCGGTCCAAAAATTTATGGTCTGATAAAGAATCTACTCCTGCCTGTGAGTCCAACAGAGAAGACGTATGAAAAATCATGTACACTGGAACAGTATCAACTTAAGCCAGACGAAAGCATCATCATCTCGAGATACAGCTTTGACATGCATGGTCGCTCAAAGGGCCAGAATGTGGCGGAATTCGTTGCCGACCTGAGACGTCTAGCAGGACCGTGTAAGTTTGGGGCTGTGTTGGCAGACATGCTGTGGGACTTCTTTGTAATTGGCATCAACCACGAGGTGATCCTGAGTAAACTACTGGCGGTGGAGATGTTGGACTTGAACAGGGCCATCACGATTGCTCAGTCGTGCATGACATTGGATAGAAGTGTAAAGCAGATTATCAGTGAAAAATCGAAACTCGGCAAGTAATGTAAGTATGACTGATTTGGCGTTCAGCAGAGCGGCACATGGCAGGGCCTACCCGACTGCGTACGCGAAACCTATGGCTGCTCAAAGTCCGCCGACGGGAATGCATCCAATTTCTCCGTGTTGGCTTTGTGGGGGAAATCACCGGCACCAGCAGTGCCGATTTAAGCAATATAGTTGCAAAGGCTGTCTGAGATTGGGGCATCTCCAGCGCAAGTGTCCGTAGATGAGCAAGCGTGCTGCGACACGCCACATGGAGGATGATGGTCAGGCTAGCGCGGATCCGGATACGTAATCTGAGATACCAGAGGAGGAAGTGTATGGACTGTACTCATTCCTAACTAAGAGCAAACCGATAATGATCAACGTGAAATTTAATGGGGTGCCGGTATCGATGGAACTGGACACGGGGACGAGTAAATCGATAATGAGCCAGTGGGCATTCGACAAGCTGTGGGATACTAAGGCTGTGAGGCCCAGGTTGAGTCCAGTCAAGGACAAGTTGCGCACGTACACCAAAGAACTCATAACGGAGATTGGCAGTGCCACAATTAAAGTGTCGTATGACGGTGCAGTTCACGAGTTACCGCTATGGATTGTCCCAGGCAGGAATTGGCTGAAAAAATCAGATGCGATTGGAACAACATCAAGGTGTTGTCTTAGGAGAAAGATACATATGTCCAAGTACTGAGCAAGTTCCCTTCGCTGTTCGAACCAGGCAACCGTATCTTCACGGCAGCCAAGGTGCGGATCCACGTGGATTCGCATGCAAGACCCATTCGTCATACATAGAAACATAGAAACATAGAAAATAGGTGCAGGAGTAGGCCATTCGGCCCTTCTAGCCTGCACCGCCATTCAATGAGTTCATGGCTGAACATTCAACTTCAGTACCCCATTCCTGCTTTCTCGCCATACCCCTTGATTCCCCTAGTAGTAAGGACTACATCTAACTCCTTTTTGAATATATTTAGTGAATTGGCCTCAACAACTTTCTGTGGTAGAGAATTCCACAGGTTCACCACTCTCTGGGTGAAGAAGTTCCTCCGCATCTCGGTCCTAAATGGCTTACCCCTTATCCTTAGACTGTGACCTCTGGTTCTGGACTTCCCCAACATTGGGAACATTCTTCCTGCATCTAACCTGTCTAACCCCGTCAGAATTTTAAATGTTTCTATGAGGTCCCCTCTCATTCTTCTGAACTCCAGTGAATACAAGCCCAGTTGATCCAGTCTTTCTTGATAGGTCAGTCCCGCCATCCCGGGACTCAGTCTGGTGAACCTTCGCTGCACTCCCTCAATAGCAAGAATGTCCTTCCTCAGGTTAGGAGACCAAAACTGTACACAATACTCCAGGTGTGGCCTCACCAATGCCCTGTACAACTGTAGCAACACCTCCCTGCCCCTGTACTCAAATCCCCTTGCTATGAAGGCCAACATGCCATTTGCTTTCTTAACCGCCTGCTGCACCTGCATGCCAACCTTCAATGACTGATGTACCATGACACCCAGGTCTCTTTGCACCTCCCCTTTTCCTAATCTGTCACCATTCAGATAATAGTCTGTCTCTCTGTTTTTACCACCAAAGTGGATAACCTCACATTTATCCACATACAGCTCGGGCAGTTCCGTATATGAGGAAGGAGAAGGTCATAATCGAACTGGACAGACTCCAGCGTGAAGGGATCATATCACCAGTTGAATTTAATGAATGGGCCAGCCCCTTTGGTCCTGTGCTGAAAAGTGATGGCATAGTCAGAATCTGTGCTGACTACAAGGCTACGATCAACAGGGTTTCGAAACAGGATCAGTACCCGTTACCGAAGTCCAATGACTTGTTTGCAATGCTAGCCGGGGGGAAAGTCGTTCACCAAACTGGACTGGACGTCGGACTACAAGACACAGGAGCTGGTTGAGACGTCAGAGAGACTTACATGCATTAACACACATAAAGGACTGTTTATTTATCACAGGTGCCCTTTTGGAATTCGCTCGGCTGCAGCAGTATTTCAGAGGAACATGGAGAGTCTACTGAAGTCTGTTCCCAGAACTGTTGTGTTCCAAGATGACATCCCGATCACAGGTTGTGACTCCGAGGAACATCTAAGAAACCTGGATGAGGTTCTACATCGTCTTGTCAAAGTGGAACTCAGACTGAAACGCTCAAAGTGCGTCTTCATGGCACCAGAGGTCGAATTCCTGTGGAGGAAAATTGCTGCTGACGGCATCAGGCTCACGGACGCGAAAACCAAGGCCATCAAGAATGCACCCAAGCCGCAGAATGTGATGGAGCTGCGTTCGTTCCTGGGTCTACTCAACTACTTCGGTAACTTCCTACCTAAATTGAGCACCTTATTGGAACCACTGCACATGCTGCTAAGAAAAGGCGCCAACTGAGACAAGTGGGGTGCGTCTCAAGACAGAGTTTTTGAGAAAGTCACTAATCTGCTTTGCTCTAACATTTGCTGCTGGTACATTTTGACCCAGGTGAATGTTTAGTATTGGCCTGTGGTGCTTCATCATATGGAATTGGTTGCTTACTCCAACAAGCTAATGATTCGGGTAAACTTCAACCTGTTGCGTATGCTTCAAAAAGTTTGTCGAAAGCTGAAAGAGCCTGCAGAATGGTAGAGAAAGAAGCACTAGCCTGTGTGTATGGGGTTAAAAAGATGCATCAGTACCTATTTGGTGTTCAATTTGAACTGGAGATAGATCACAAGCCGCTCATTTCACTGTTCTCTGAAAACAAAGGTATCAATACCAATGCTTCATCCCGCATCCAGAGGTGGCCGCTGACATTATCCGCTCATGATTATGTCAATCGCAATAGACCTGGCACCGAGAATTGTGCCGATGCGTTGAGCCGTCTGCGGGTGCCCACACCGGAGGTGGAAACGCCATAACCGGCGGACCTATTGTTAGTTATGGATGCTTTTGAGAATGAAGGAACCCCTGTTACGGCTCAACAAGTTAAAACCTGGACCAGCCGGGACCCGATTTTATCAGTGGTGATGAGCTGTATCCTCAAAGGTGATTGGTCTGCCATACCCAAGCAAATGTGCGAGGAGATCAAACCTTACATTCATCGCAAAGACAAACTGTTTATTCAGTCGGATTGTATACTGTGGGGCAATCGTGTTGTTATTCCCAAGAAAGGGAGAGAAAAATTTGTACGTGAGCTACACAGCACACAACCCGGCATTGTAATGATGAAAGCCATCACCAGGTCTCATGTATGGTGGCCTGGAATTGATTCTGAGCTGGAATCATGTGTGCATCAGTGCAACACTTGTATGCAGCTCAGCAAAGCACCAGCGGATTCGCCGCTGAGTCTGTGGTCGTGGCCGTCTAAACCATGGCCCAGGATCCACATAGACTTTACAGGTCCCTTCCTGGGGAAGATGTTTTTAGTTGTGGTGGATGCATATTCGAAGTGGATAGAGTGTATAATCATGTCAACCAGAACATCCACAGCTACCATTGAGAACCTCAGTGTCATGTTCGCGACACATGGTCTGCCTGACATCGTTGTTAGCGACAACGGATCGTGCTTCATCAGTCAGGAGTTTCAAGAGTTCATGAAACTCAATGGTATCAACATGTAAGGTCAGCACCGTTCAAACCTGCATCCAATGGGCAAGCAGAACGTGCTGACCAAATCATACAGCAGAATATGAAGCGAGTTATCATCATAGGCAGTCCCTCGGAATCGAGGAAGACTTGCTCCCACTCCCAAAGTGAGTCCTTTGGTGGCTGAACAGTCCAATGCGAGAGCCACAGACCTTGCCACAGATGAGACAGACATTCATCAGTGGAAGGGGGAGGGTGGGACTGATTTGCCGCACTTCCTTCTGCTGACTGCGCCTGACCTCTTCACACTCGCGGCGTTGAGATTCGAAGAGCTCAAAGCCCTCCCAGATGCACTTTCCCCACCTAGGGCAGTCTTCGGCCAGGGACTCCCAGGTGTCAGTGGGGATGTCGCACTTTACCAGGGAGGCTTTGAGGATGTCCTTGTAACGTTTCCGCTGCCCACCTTTGACTTGTTTGCCATGAAGGAGCTCCGCATAGAGCAATTGCTTAGGGAGCATCGTGTCTGGCATGCAAACTATGTGGCCTGCGCAGTGAAGCTGACCGAGTGTGGTCAGTACTTGAATGCTGGGGATGTTAGCCTGGGCGAGGACACTGATGTTGGTACGCCTATCCTCCCAGGGGATTTGCAGGATCTTGCAGAGACATCGTTGGTGATATATCTCCAACGACTTGAGGTGTCTTCTGTACATCGTCTATGCCTCTGAGCCATACAGGATGGCAGGTATTACTACAGCCCTGTAGACCATGAGCTTGTGGTAGATTTGAGGGCCTGGTCTTCAAACACCCTTTTCCTCAAGCGGCCAAAGGCTGCAATGCCGCACCGGAGGCGATGTTGAGTCTCCGCATCAATGTCTGCCTTTGTTGATAAAAGTTTCCCGAGGTATGGGAAGTGGTCCACGTTGTCGAGGGCCGCGCCATGAATCTTGATGACTCGGGGGCAGTGCTGTGCGGCGAGGACAGGCTGGTGGAGGACCTTTGTCCTACGGATGTTAAGCGTATGCCTCGGTGAATACATCTACTATATCCTGGAGTTCAGCCTCAGAATGTGCGCAGACGCAGGTGTACTGCAGTTCAACGACAGAGGTTGGGGTGATCTTGGACCTGGCCTGGAGGTGGCGTAGGTTAAACAGCTTCCCACTGGTTCTGTAGTTTAGTTCCACTCCAGCAGGGAGCTAGTTAACTGTGAGGTGGAACATGACAGCAAGGAAGATTGAGAGAGTGTTGGAACGATAACGCAGCCCTGTTTGACCCCGGTCCGGATGTGGATTGGGTCTGTAATGGAACCACTGGTAAGGATCACGGCCTGCATGTCGTCGTGGAGCAGGCGAAGGATGTTGTCAAACTTTTTGGGGCATCCAAAATAGAGAAGGATGCTCCATAAGCCCTCACGGTTGACAGTGTCAAAGGCCTTTGTAAGATCGAAAAAGGCCTTGTATAAGGACTGGTGCTGCTCCCTGCATTTTTCCTGCAGCTGTCGCGTTGCAAAGATCATGTCCGTTGTGCCCCCCCCCCACTGGGACACGTGGCCAGCAGCTGTGAAGCACACAGCTTTTGACTAGAGATAATAAGGGGTCCTGGCTTGTCCAGGTTTTGATCTGCCAGGCAGTGACTCGTGATTGCTCACTCTCAAATGCTTCCATGACTATGGCTAGATCTGCGGGCTGCGCCATTTCCACCCCCGTGGTGGGCAATGGCAGCCTACTGAGAGCATCGCCGCAGTTTTCTGTGCCTGGCCTGTGGCGGATGGCGTAGTTGTATGTGGACAACGTGAGCGCTCATCTCTGGATGCGGGCCAATGCGTTGGTATTTATCCCTTTACTCTCGGAAAACAGGGATATAAGTGGCTTATGGTCAGTTTCCAATTCGAATTTTAGCCCAAACAGATATTGATGCATTTTCTTTACCCCATAGACACACGCTAACGCTTCTTTTTCAATCATGCTGTAGGCTCTCTCAGCCTTAGACAGACTCCTAGAGGCATAAGCAACCGGTTGCAGTTTCCCGAAATCATTAGCTTGTTGCAATACACACCCGACACCATATGACGACGCATCACATACTAGTACTAAATGCTTACATGGATCATACAACACAAGCAATTTATTTGAGCATAACAATTTTCTCGCTTTTACAAAGGCATTTTCTTGGCTTTTGCCCCAAACCCATTCACCCCCTTTTCATAGTAAGACATATAGTGGTTCTAGCAGGGTGCTGAGACCTGGTAAGACATTACCAAAGTAGTTCAAGAGTCCCAGAAACGACCGCAGCTCCGTCACGTTCTGTGGCCTCGGTGCGTTCTCGATTGCCTCCATCTTCGCGTTGGTGGGCCTGATGCCATCCACCGCAATCCTCCTTCCCAGGAACTCCACTTCAGGCGCCAGGAAAACGCACTTCGAGCGTTTTAACCTGAGCCCCACGCGCTTGAGTCGACTAAGAACTTCCTCCAGGTTCTGCAGATGCTCGACTGTGTTCCAACCTGTGACCAAGATGTCATCCTGGAAGACCACGGTGTGCGGGACCGACTTCAGTAAACTTTCCATGTTTCTCTGGAATATCGCCGCCACTGATTGGATTCCAAACGGGCATCTGTTATAAATAAAAAGACCTTTGTGCGTGTTGATGCAGGTGAGGGCCTTCGATGATTCCTCCAGTTCCTGCGTCATGTAGGCTGAGTTAAGATCCAGCTTCGTGAACGTCTTTCCTCCCAGTGGCGTTGCAAAGAGGTCGTCGAGCTTTGGTAGTGTGTATTGGTCCTGCAGGGAGAAACGATTGATAGTTATTTTGTAATCGCCACAGATTCTGACGGTGCTGTCTCCCTTGAGGACTGCGACAATAGGACTGGCCCACTCGCTGAACTCGCTCGGTGAAATGATGCCCTCTCTTTGCAGCTGGTCTAGCTCGATCTCTACCCTTTCTCTCATCATGTACGGTGCTGCTCTCACCTTGTGATGGATGGATCGCACCCTCGGAATTAGGTGGATCTGCACTTTTGCACCTTGGAATTTCCCGATGCCTGGTTCGAACAGTGAAGGAAATTTGTTTAAAACCTGGGCACACGAAGTATCGTCAGCGGACGATAGCACTCGGACGTCGTCCCAGTTCCAGCGTATCTTTCCCAGCCAGCTCCTGCCAAGCAGCATGGGACCATCACCCGGTACCACCCAGAGTGGTAGCTTGTGCACCGCTCCATCGTAGCAGATCTTTACGGTAGCACTGCCGATTACAGGAATCAATTCTTTAGTGTAAGGTCTTAGTTTCGTGTGAACTGGAGTTAAGACTGGCCTTGAGGCCTTGTTGCACCACAACCTTTCGAAAGTCTTTTTGCCCATGATGGACTGGCTCGTGCCCATGTCCAGCTCCATTGACACCGGGAGTCCATTTAGTTCAACATTCAGCATTATCAGGGGACAATTCGTGGTGAATGTGTGCGCCCCGTGTACCTCTGCCTCCTCTATGTAAGGCTCTGGTTCGTCATGATCCTCCGTGGATCTGTCCTCCTCTGCAGCATGGTGGTTTGCAGGTTTAACAGGCTTTGCAGCTTGTCTGCACACTCGTTGGAGATGTCCCATTGTTCCACAGCCCTTGCAAACGTACTCTTTGAATCGGCATGAATGGAAACGATGATCACCCCCGCAGCGCCAACGAGGTGTTATTGGCCTTGCATTCATCACCCTTGGTGGTGGACTTAGACATCTGCGTAAATGCAGCTGCAGGTATGTGTGACCTGCCCTGTTCATTGCGATTCAAAAACAACATCACTTTGTTCACAGTACTTGTAGCAACACTTGTGTGCTGAGAGATTTGCTTCGTACTGTCACTGGTGGCAGTGAATGCCTGGTCTATCGCCATGGCCTTACTCAAGGTTGGAGTCTCTACAGTCAAAAGTTTGCGAAGTATGGTTTCGTGGCCAATGCCAAGTACGAAGAAGTTTCTGAGCATATGCTCCAAATTTCCTTCAAATTCGCAATGTCCTCAAGGCGTCTCAGCTCGGTGACATAACTCGCCACCTTCAGACCTTTTGTAGGTGTAGAACCGATACTTTGCCATCAGAACGCTTTCCTTCTGGTTCAAATGCTCTCGGACCAGTGTGCACAAATCATCGTACGATTTCTCCGTGGGTTTCGCTGGAGTGAGCAGATTCTTCATGAGGCCATACGTTGGTGCCCCACAGACGGTGAGGATCGCCCTTCGTTTGGCAGGGTACTCTTCCCCATCTAGCTCATTGGCCACGAAGTATTGGTCGAGTCGCTCCACAAAAGTTTCCCAATCATCTCCCTCTGAGAATTTCTCCAGGATGCCCACTGCTCTCTGCATCTTTGGGTTCGCTATCTGTATCTCGTCACCAGCTGTTGTGTATGAAGAAGGAGACGGAGTGAATACTGTGAGCTCAAAGTAAAGTGTGACCTTATTCTTTTATTGCAGGTCTCCAGAATACCTCTCCAACCTGTGAAGCCTCCTTAAATATCTATGCTCCCAAGGGATTATGGGATCCCTTGGGACTCCAGGGGATGAGCCCTCTGGTGGCTGTACAGAGTAAATACAAGTCCACATATATAACACTATCCTTTTGTGTTTCATGCACAAGTACCCCAGGTCCCGCTGTACTGCTGCACTTTGCAATCTTTCTCCATTTAAACAATAACTTGCTCTTTGACTTTTTTCTGCTAAAGTGCATGACGTCACATGTTCCAACACTATACTCCATCTGACAAATTTTTGCCCACTCACTTAGCCTGTTTATGTCCTTTTGCAGATTTTTTGTGCCCTCTTCTCTGCGTTGCTAGGTTAGTTTAAACCGCGAATCAATTTTGTTGATCTCTTCTGAACCTTTTCCAAAGCCTCAATATCACATGAGGGGACCAAAACTGGACACATTATTTTAAATGAGTTCTAACTAAGGTTTTCTACATGGAAAAATGGAATGTTTAGTTTTATATTGAATAGGCTTGTGAATGTAGCCCATTAGACTAATGTTTTAGCTATAGCATCACAACATTGTTCGTGAACCTCTCGAGAGCTATGAGCTATGATACCAAGGTCGTCGCCACAGGAGGCCTGGTCGTCGTCACCGGTGGGTGGTGTGGTGGCAAGCCTGAGGTAGGCCCGAACTTGTGAGATTCGCAGGGTTGGGTTTAAAGTTAGGGTTTCAGTGTTTAAGACCCTCCATTCGGGTCTCTTAGGGCTAGAAGAAGTTTAGACAGTGGGAGGGGGAGGTTGAGGGTGGAAGGTTGCCGGATGGTAGAAGATGGAAGTTGTTTAGCAGGGCAGCTTCCTAGGGAGCTGCCACCCTGGCAGCCACCTTAGAGCCTACAAAGGTCCTCCAGCAGCCTGTCCTCGCTGCACAGCACTGCCCCCGAATCATCAAGATCCATGGTGCGGCCATGGACAATGTGGACCATTTCCCATATCTCAGGACCCTCTCTTATCAACAAGATAAGACGACGAGATTCAACACTGCCTCCAGAGCGCCAGTGCAGCATTCGGCCACCTGAGGAAAAAAGAGTGTTTGAAGACCAGGCCTCCAAAACTGCAGGGCTGTAGTAATACTCGCCCTCTTGTATGGCTCAGAGACATGGACCATGTGCAGTAGACACCTCAAGTCACTGGAGAAATACTACCAATAATTTCCCCACAAGATCCTACAAATCCCCTGGGAGGACAGACGCACCAATATTAGTGTCCTCGACCAGGCAGACATCCCCAGCATTGAAGCACTGACCACACTTGATCAGCTCCGCTGGGCAGGCCATATTGTTAGCATATCAGACACAAGACTCCCAAAGCAAGCACTCTACTCAGAACTCCTTCACGGCAAATGAGCCAAAGGTGGGCAGAGGAAACGTTACAAGGACACCCTCAAAGCCTCCCTGATAAAGTGCAACATCCCCACTGACACCTGGGAGTCCCTGGCCAAAGACCGCCCTAAGTGGATGTTATGTATGAAATAAAGGTTCAAACTGAGTCCTGTTTAACTAAGCAAGGTACAACCTTGCTTCTGCTTTATTCTGGCCCAAAGTGTCTGACTCACAAAATGGCTGGCCTTTTATATCAGAGCAGCAACATGTACGTGTTGCTCAGTGGCCTCCAGCAATTACACCATCTGGTGGCTACAAACAGCATGTACATACATGACAATACCCTCCTCTGAAATCTTATCACAGTCTTTCACAGATTGAGACGGTCTGATGCTTTATGCTACTGGGTTGACCGTCTCAGTTCGATTCCGGCCTTGGGTGAATGTGCGGAGTCTGTTGTGGCTGATGGCTGGATGGCTGACTTGTTGGGGGTAGCAGTGGCCATGTCAGGAATTGTTAGTCCATTTTATTGAACAAGTCCGTGATGGAAATTCCAGATTCACTGATGACCCGTGAGTCCACTGAAGGCTGCTGGTAGGTTGGTTGGTCGTCGACGGTTTCTTCGTCCGACCGCTCTGGTTCGTCTGTGTGCCTCAGCTTTGTTTGATCCATGTGTTTCCTGCAGGTTTGTTTAGCTTAAAACAAATACTCTGTTGCCCTCCTTGGCCATGCTGGTCCAGTAATCCATTTGGGACCCTGACCATAATTCAACACATATACAGGATCATTAACAGAAATCTCGCGTGACACTTGCTGACTCTGTCTTCTGTATTCACCATGATTACTTAAATCCGGGTGTACAAGAGATAATTTGGTCTTAAGACCTCTTTTCATGAGTTCAGCAGGCGAGACCCCTGTGAGTGTGTGGGGTCTTGTCCTGTAACTCAGCAGTATGCAAGACAAGCGGGTCTGCAGTGACCCTTGGGTTACTCTCCTCATGCTTTGCTTGATAATTTGTACTGCACAGTCTGCTTGCCCGTTGGATGCATGCTTGAATGGTGCTGACTTTACATGTTTTATGCCGTTAAGTTTTACAAACTCCTGAAACTCCTGACTGGTGAAGCATGACCCATTATCGCTCACCACTATGTCAGGTAGACCATGTGTCGCGAACATGACATTGAGGTTCTCTATGGTTGCCGTGGACGTACTGGATGACATGATTATGCTTTATATCCACTTCAAATAAGCATCCACCACCACTAAAAACATCTTGCCCAGGAAGGGACCTGCAAAATCTACATGGATCCTGGACCAAGGTTGGGATGGCCATGACCACAGACTCAGCGGCGATTCCGCTGGTGCGTTGCTGAGCTGCATGCAGCTGTTGCACTGATGCACGCATGCTTCCAGCTTAGAAACAATTCCTGGCCACCATACATGGGACCTGGCGATGGCCTTCATCATTACTATACCAGGATGTGTGCTGTGTAACTCTGAGGAAAAGAGTGTTTGAAGACCAGGCCCTCAAAACTGCCACCAAGCTCATGGACTATAGGGCTGCAGTAATATCTACCTCCTGTATGGCTCAGAGACATGGATCATGTACAGTAGACATCTCAGGTTGCTGGAGAAATATCACCAACGATGTCTCCGCAAGATCCTACAAATCCCGTGGGAGAACAGGCGCACCAACATCAGCGTCCTCTTTCAGGCTAACATCCCCAGCATTGAAGCACTGACCACACTTGATCAGCTCCGCTGGGCAGGCCACATAGTTCGCATGCCAGACACGAGACTCCCAAAGCAAGTGCTCTACTCGGAGCTCGTTCATGGCAAACGAGCCAAAGGTGGGCAGCGGAAACGCTACAAGGACTCCCTCAAAGCCTCCCTGATAAAGTGCAACATCCCCACTGACACCTGGGAGCCCCTGGCCAAAGACCGCCCTAAGTGGAGGAAGTGCATCCGAGAGGGTGCTGAGCACCTCGAGTCTCAACGGCGAGAGCATACAAAAATCAAGTGCAGGCAGCGGAAAGAGCGTGCGGCAAAACAGTCCCACCCTCCCCTTCCCTCAACGACTATCTGTCCCACCTGTGACAGAGTCTGTGGCTCTCGTATTGAAATGTTCAGCCACCAAACAACTCACTTCAGGAGTGGAAGCAAGTCTTCTTCAATTCCGAGGGGCTACCTATGATGATGATGATGATGATGATGATGATATGATGACCAGGATGTGTGCTGCGTAACTCACGCACAAACCTCTCTCTCCCTTTCTTAGGCATTACAGCTCGATTGCCCCACAATATGAAATCTGCTTGAATAGACACTTCGTCCTTGTGACGAATGTACGGTTTGGCCTCCTCACACATTTGCTTATGGTATGGCAGACCAATCCTCTTTAAGGATGCAACCCTTTACCACCGATAATATCGGGTCCTGGCTGGTCCAGGTCTTAACTTGTTGAGCCATGACAGGGGTACCTTCATTCTCAAAAGCATCCATGATTAACATTAAATCTGCCGATTGTGACGTTTACACCTCCGGTGTGGACAACAGCAACCGGCTCAAAACATCGGCACAATTCTCTGAGCCAGATCTGTGGCGAATGTCAGATAATGTCACAGAAACATAGAAACATAGAAAATAGCGGCAGGAGTAGGCCATTCGGCCCTTCGAGCCTGCACCACCATTCAATATGATCATGGCTGATCATTCACCTCAGTACCCCTTTCCTGCTTTCTCTCCATACCCCTTGATCCCTTTAGCCGTAAGGGCCACATCTAAATCCCTCTTGAATATATCCAATGAACTGGCATCAACGACTCTCTGCGGCAGGGAATTCCACAGGTTAACAACTCTCTGAGTGAAGAAGTTTCTCCTCATCTCAATCATAAATGGCCTACCCCTTATCCTAAGACTATGTCCCTGGTTCTGGACTTCCCCAACATCGGGAACATTCTTCCCGCATCTAACCTGTCCCGTCCTGTCAGAATCTTATACGTTTCTATGAGATCCCCTCTCATCCTTCTAAACTCCAGTGTATAAAGGCCCAGTTGATCCAGTCTCTCCTCATATGTCCGTCCATCCATCCCTGGAATCAGTGTTGTGAACCTTCGCTGCACTCCCTCAATAGCAAGAACATCCTTCCTCAGATTAGGAGACCAAAACTGAACACAATATTCCAGGTGAGGCCTCACCAAGGCCCTGTACAATTGCAGCAGGACCTTCCAGCTCCTATACTCAAATCCCCGAGCTATGAAGGCCAACATGCCATTTGCCTTCTTCACCGCCTGCTGTACCTGCATGCCAACTTTCAGTGACTGATGAACCATGACACCCAGGTCCCGTTGCACCTCCCCTTTTCCTAATCTGCCGCCATTCAGATAATATTCTGCCTTCGTGTTTTTGCCACCAAAGTGGATAATCTCACATTTATCCACATTATACTGCATCTGCCATGCATTTGCCCACCTAACCTGTCCAAATCACCCTGCAGCCTCTTAGCATCCTCCTCACAGCTCACACCGCCACCCAGTTTAGTGTCATCTGCAAACTTGAAGATATTACACTCAATTCCTTCATCCAAATCATTAATGTATATTGTGAAGAGCTGGAGTCCCAGCTCTGAGCCCTGCGGTACTCCACTAGTCACTGCCTCCCATTCCGAAAAGGACCCGTTTATCCCGACTCTCTGCTTCCTGCCTGCCAACCAGTTCTCTATCCACGCCAGTACATTACCCCCAATACCATGTGCCTTGATCTTGTACACCAATCTCTTATGTGGAACCTTGTCAAAGGCCATTTGAAAGTCCAAATACACCACATCCACTGGTTCTCCCTTGTCCACTTTACTCGTTACATCCTCAAAAACTTCTAGAAGATTGGTCAAGCATGATTTCCCTTTCATAAATCCATGCTGACTTGGACCGATCCTGTCACTGCTTTCCAAATGCGTTGCTATTTCATCCTTAATAATAGATTCCAACATTTCCCCACTACTGATGTCAGGCTAACCGGTCTATAATTACCCGTTTTCTCTCTCCCTCCTTTTTTAAAAAGTGGTGTTACATTAGCTACCCTCCAGTCCACAAGAACTGATCCAGAGTCGATAGCCTGTTGGAAAATGATCACCAATGCATCCACTATTCCTAGGGCCACCTCCTTAAGTACTCTCAGATGCAGACAATCAGGCCCCGGGGATTTATTGGCCTTCAATGACAGTGCCCACCTTTGAATGCGAGATGAAGCGTTGGTATTGATACCTTTGCTCTCGGAAAACAAACTAAATGAGCGGCTTGTGATCAATCTCTAATTCGAACCTCAGACCGAACAGGTATCAATGCATATTTTTGACACCGAACACACACGCTAAAGCTTCTTTTTCTACCACACTGTAGGCTCTTTCTGCTTTAGACAAACTTTTGGATGCATACGCGACAGGGTTGAAGTTTCCCCGACTCATTGGCTTGTTGTAACATGCAACTAATTCCATATGACGATGTAACAGGCCAAAACTAAATGTTTACAAGGGTCATAATGTACCAGCAGCTTGTTCGAGCAAAGCAGATTGGTGGTTTTCTCGAAGGTCCAGTTGTTGCCTTTTCTCAATAGCATATGCAGTGCTTCAAGTAAGGTGCTCAATTTAGGTAGGAAGTTACCAAAGTAGTTGAGTCGACTCAGGAACTAACACAGCTCCGTCATGTTCTGTGGCTTGGGTGCATTCTTGATGACTTTAGTTTTCACGTCCGTCGGTTTGATGCCATCAGCAGCGATTTTTCTCCCGAGGAATTCGACCTCCGGTGACATGAAGACGCACTTCGAGTGTTTAAGTCTGAGTCCCACTCTGTCCAAATGCAGTAGAACCTCTTCGAGGTTGTTCAGATCTTCCTTGAAGTATCGACCGGTGATCAGGATTTCATCTTGGAGCACGACGGTTCGGGGAACAGACTTCAGTAGACTTTCCATATTCCTCTGGAATATTGCTGCAGCCGCACGAATTCCAAACGGGCACATGTGGTAAATAAACAGTCCTTTGTGCGTGTTAATGCACGTAAGTCTCTTCGATGTCTCGACCGACTCCTGTGTCATATAGGCCAATGTCAAGCTCAGTTTTGTGAACGACTTCCCTCCGGCTAGCGTCGCAAACAAGTCATCAGCCTTTGGTAACGGGTACTGATCTTGTTTCGAAACCCTGTTGATCATAGCCTTGTAATCTCAAGATTCTGACTGTGCCATCACCTTTCAGCACAGGAACAATGGGGCTGGCCCATTCATTAAATTCGACCGATGATATGATCCCTTCACGCTGGAGTCTATCCAGTTCAATTTCGACCTTCGCGCTCATCATATACAGCATTGCCCGAGCTTTATGATGGATGGTCTTGCATCTGAGTCCATGTGGATCTGCACCTTGGCTCCCGTGAAGTTGCTGATACCCGGTTCGAACAGTGAGAGGAACTTGCTCAATAATTGGGCACATGTTTCTTCCTCCGACGACAACACCTTTATGTCGTTCCAGTCACATCTGATTTTCTCCAACCAGCTCCTGCCGAGCAGCGTTGGGCCATTGCCTGGAACAATCCACAGCGGTAACTCGTGAACCGCACCGTTATACGACACTTTAATTTGTGCACTGCCAATCACCTTTATCACTTCTTTGGTGTACGTGCGCAGCTTGGCATTAACAGGGCTCACAGTCTTAGTATTATATAGCTTATTAAATGACCTCTCATTCATGATCGATTGAATCGCCCCTGTGTCCAGTTCCATCGACACCGGTACCTCTTTAAACTTCACATTCATCAAAATTGGTTTATTCTTGGTTATGAAAAAGTACAGTCCGTGCACGTCCTCTTCTGACATCTTGGATTGCGTATCCGGATCCGCGCTAGTCTGGCTCTCATCCTCCACGTGGTGTGTCGCAACTCGCTTCCTCATATGTGAACACTTGCGCTGGAGATGCCCCACTCTCAGACAGCCTTTGCCAGTATATTGCTTAAATCGGCACTGCTGGTGCCGATGATTTCCCCCACAACGCCAACACGGAGAAGTTGGATACATTCCCACTGGTGGACTTTGGGCAACCACAGGTTTCGCGAACGCAGCCAGATAGGCACTGCCATGTGCCGCTCTGTCGAATGCCGAATCAATCGTATTTACAGTACTTGCTGAGGTTTGATTCTTCATCGCTATTTGCTTTAGAATCCTGTCCGTCGTCATACATGATTGAGCGATCTGGATGGCCCTTTTTAAATCCAACTCCTCCACCGCCAGAAGATTGCGCAGGATCACCTCGTGGTTGATACAGATAACAAACAAGTCCCGCAGCATGTCTGCCAACACCGTCCCGAACTTGCACGGTCCCGCTAGACATCTCAGGTCGGCAACGAATTCCGCCGCGCTCTGGCCCTCCGATCGAGCGTGTGTATCAAACCTGTATCTCGAGATGATGATGCCGTCATCTGGCTTAAGGTGCTCCCGTACCAATGTACACAACTCCTCGTACGTTTTCTCTGTTGGATCACTAGGCATGAGTAGATTCTTTATCAGACCATAGATCTTTGAACCGCACACAGTGAGGAACACGGCCCAGCGCCGATCTCCATCGTCGACCCCCTTCATTTTGTTGGCCACGAAGTACTGGTTCAAACGGCTCACAAAGTCTGCCCAATCTTCTCCCTCCACGAATCGCTCTAAAAATCCAATCATGCTCATTTTGAAAACAGAGGTTCTTGTATTTTCATTGCCAAATGTTATGTATGCAATAAAGGTTCAAAATGAGTACTGTTTATTCTGGCCCAAAGTGTCTGAATTCACAAAATGGCTGGTCTTTTATACCAGAGCAGCACCATGTGCGTGCTGCTCAGTAGCCTCCAGCAATGAAATCATCTGATGGCTACAAATAGCATGTACATACATGACAGTGGAGCAGGTGCATCCAGGAGTGTGCTGAGCACCTCGACTCTCATCGCCGAGAGCATGCAGAAATCAAGCGCAGGCAGCGGACAGAGCGTGCAGCAAACCAGTCCCACCCATCCTTTCCCCCAATGACTATCTGTCCCACCTGTGACAGGAACTGTGGCTCTCGTATTGGACTGTTCAGCCACCCAAGGACTCATTTTAAAAGTGGAAGCAAGTCTTCTTCGATTCCGAGGGACTGCCTATGATGATGATGATTATACCAAAATGATTTTCTTTCTCCACAGGCTTCAGTTCTGTTCTCAACAAGGTGCATGTTGTTATGTTTTCAGTACGAGCTCACAAGCACACACAGCTTTAAGATGGCTGATAACTTTAGGAAGCCAAATCAGGTGACTCCCTCTTTATTGTTATAAACACCAATGGCTGCAGTGCCACAGTAGTCCACCAGGAGGAGCTATATTTTCTGTTAGAAAGTCATCCACTTTATCAGATCCAGAAAATAACATGATTTAAATTCCTGTAAGTAGTCTTTTTAAGAGTTCAACGCAAATAGTTATTTCTTCCATCTTGCTGTATTTGAACTTTGTTAATAAGTTTAGGGCTTTCATATTTTTTAATGTGGACTATTTGAAATAAGTATATCTGATCTTGGTGAACATAAAAGATCTCATGACGATATTCAAAGAAGAGCAGGGGAGTTCTCCCCGGTGTCCTGGCCAATATTTATCCATCAATCAACATCACTAAAACAGATTATCTGGTCATTATCTCTTTGCTGTTTGTGGGCAATAAAGAAAGGAAAGATAGATTACGAAGGTAAACTTGCGCAAAACATAAAAACAGATAGTAAAAGCTTTTACAGATATATAAAACAGAAAAGAGTGACTAAAGTAAATGTTGGTCCCTCAGAAGATGAGAAAGGGGATTTAATAATGGGAAATGTGGAAATGGCTGAGACCTTAAACAATTATTTTGCTTCGGTCTTCACAGTGGAAGACACAAAAACCATGCCAAAAATTGCTGGTCACAGGAATGTGGGAAGGGAGGACCTTGAGACAATC
This sequence comes from Pristiophorus japonicus, assembly GCF_044704955.1. Lineage (NCBI taxonomy): Eukaryota > Metazoa > Chordata > Chondrichthyes > Pristiophoridae > Pristiophorus > Pristiophorus japonicus. The sequence goes on along the minus strand of NC_091981.1, from coordinate 292,346,742 downwards.
ACTATCACTAGGGGGGTAGTGCTGGACAGGCTAATGGGACTCAAGGTAGACAAGTCCCCTAGTCCTGATGAAATGCATCCCAGGGTATTAAAAGAGATGGCAGAAGTTATAGCAGATGCATTCGTTATAATCTACCAAAATTCTCTGGACTCTGGGGAGGTACCAGCGGATTGGAAAGCAGCTAATGTAACGCCTCTGTTTAAAAAAGGGGGCAGACAAAAGGCAGGTAATTATAGGCCGGTTAGTTTAACATCTATCGTGGGGAAAATGCTTGAAACTATCATCAAGGAAGAAATAGCGGGACATCTAGATAGGAATAGTGCAATCATGCAGACGCAGCATGGATTCATGAAGGGGAAATCATGTTTAACTAATTTACTGGAATTCTTTGAGGATATAATGAGCATGGTGGATAGAGGTGTACCGATGGATGTGGTGTATTTAAATTTCCAAAAGGCATTCGATAAGGTGCCACACAAAAGGTTACTGCAGAAGATAGAGTTACGCGGAGTCAGAGGAAATGTATTAGCATGGATAGAAAATTGGCTGGCGAACAGAAAGCAGAGAGTCGGGATAAATGGGTCCTTTTTGGGTTGGAAATCGGTGGTTAGTGGTGTGCCACAGGGATCGGTGCTGGGACCACAACTGTTTACAATATACATAGATGACCTGGAAGAGGGGACAGAGTGTAGTGTAACAAAATTTGCAAATTACACTAAGATTAGTGGGAAAGCGGGTTGTGTAGAGGACACAGAGAGGCTGCAAAGAGATTTGGATAGGTTAAGTGAATGGGCTAAGGTTTGGCAGATGGAATACAATGTCGGAAAGTGTGAGGTCATCCACCTTGGGAAAAAAAACAGTAAAAGGGAATATTATTTGAATGGGGAGAAATTACAACATGCTGAGGTGCAGAAAGACCTGGTGGTCCTTGTGCATGAATCCCAAAAAGTTAGTTTGCAGGTGCAACAGGTAATGAGGAAGGCGAATGGAATGTTGGCCTTCATTGCGAGAGGGATGGAGTACAAAAGCAGGGAGGTCCTGCTGCAACTGTATAGGGTATTGGTAAGGCCGCACCTGGAGTACTGCGTGCACTTTTGGTCACCTTACTTTAGATAGGATATACTAGCCTTGGAGGGGGTACAGAGACGATTCCGGAGATGAGGGGGTTACCTTATGATGATAGATTGTGTAGACTGGGTCTTTACTCGTTGGAGTTCAGAAGGATGAGGGGTGATCTTATAGAAACATTTAAAATCATGAAAGGGATAGACAAGATAGAGGCAGAGAGGTTGTTTCCACTGGTAGGGGAGACTAGAATTAGGGGACACAGCCTCAAAATACGGGGGAGCCAATTTAAAACCGAGTTGAGAAGGAATTTCTTCTCCCAGAGGGTTGTGAATCTGTGGAATTCTCTGCCCAAGGAAGCAGTTGAGGCTAGCTCATTGAATGTATTCAAATCACAGATAGATAGATTTTTAACCAATAAGGGAATTAAGGGTTATGGGGAGCGGGCGGGTAAGTGGAGCTGAGTCCACGGCCAGATCAGCCATGATCTTGTTGAATGGCGGAGCAGGCTCGAGGGGCTAGATGGCCTACTCCTGTTCCTAATTCTTATGTTCTTATGTTCTTGTGACCTTGCTGTGTGCAAATTGGCTGCCGCACTTCCTACATTGCAACAGTGACTACACTTCAAAAGGATTGAAATTGCCCTGATAAGTGATGCTCGTTAGTGCATCCAGGGGGTGCTAACGGGGCGCAAACCAGTTTTCGCCTAGGCCCAGTTCCACGAAATTGTGAGAGAGTTAGTGCAGGTGCTGCCAACAGTAGCGCCGCATCCCAGCAGTAGCGCCCCGGACTGCGCCCCAGATGGACCGCAGCGTGCACCACCATCTTATGTTTGGCCGACTCACCGGTCAGCCCAAGCTCTGCCTCGCTTGCGTGGTCTTTCATTTTTTATTCACCATTGAATTTCTTGGTGACTATTTGATATTGATGGCCTCTAGTTTTGCTCTTCCCCACAAGTGGAAACAATCTCTCTCTATCCACTCTATCAAAACCTTTCGTAATTTTAAAGACCTATATTAGGTCACCCCTCAGCCTTCTTTTTTCAAGAGAAAAGAGACCCATTCTGTCGATCCTTTCCTGATATGTATATCCTCGCATTTCTGGCATCATGCTTAATTGGCTATAAAATGCTTTGGGATATCCTGAGGTTGTGAAAGACACTATATAAGTACTGGTTCTTTCTTTCTTTAGTTTCACAACAGCAATGTCCGAGAAGATTAAAGAGAAGATCACGGAGACAACAGCCTTCCTCCACCTGCTGTAAAGGTAATAGAACTATTTTTATGCGTCCAGACCGAAAGTCTTGATCTGAGAGATATCTAAGTTTTGTTTTGATTTGTTTTTGCCTTTCTGAAGGCTTCTCATCACAAATAAAAATCTTTATATCCATAAGATATGGCTATAGCTAAGAGTCAGCTTGGCTCAGTGGGTAGCACTCTCGCCTCTGAGTCAGAAAGTTGTGGGTTCAAGTCCCACTCCAGAGACTTGAGCCCCAAAATCTAGGCTGATATTCAACTGTCTTTCAGTGAGACGTTAAACCGAGGCCTCAGCTGGACGTAAAAGGCACTATTTTGAAGAACAGCAGGGCACTTATCCCCAGTGTCCTAGCCAATATATATACCTCAATCAACATACCAAAACCAGATTATCTGGTTATTATCACATTGCTGTTTGTGGGATTTTGCTTCCGCAAATTGGCTACCGCATTTCCCACATTACGACAGTGACTACACTCCAAACGTACTTAATTGGCTGTAAAGTGCTTTGAGACGTCCGGTGGTCATGAAAGACACTATATAAATGCAAGTCTTTCTTTCTTTCTAATTGATGGCCTCTAATGACATCTTATAAAAAGGTGTTTCTTTTCAAACCATAATATCTCTAGCTTATCACATTGTTTCCCATATCTCATCTGACACATGGGGTCAGCCTCATTGCTTGCCTCTATAATGCTTCCACGGTCTGGAACAAGAACAAAGCATTGTACAATGAGTTCTAATGGAAGCTTGGCCAAAATGGGCCAAGGTGCCAAATTGGTTATCATTGTGACCCTCTTGTTCTTGGGATACACAAATCACTGTATTCAGCACCTGTGCAAGATAGGCAAATTCACACATTGCACCAAAATCTTGGATCAAAAGAAATGTATTACAGAAAAATGCATGTTGCATGTTGGAAATGGAAATAATAGAAAAAAGGGTGGGATGGAACTTGCCAAGAGGGAGGCTGAAAGACACCTAGAATTATACCAACAGTATGAAGTGGCAAAAAAACAAAGCAACCAGAAAGCTGAGTTGTATTGCTAAATCAGTGAGTTCAAGTCCTCAGAAATCATGATGTCATTGTACAGTGCTTTGGTCAGACCTGAGTTGGAGTTCTTGTTCCAGACCGTGGAAGCATTATAGAGGCAAGCAATTAGGCTGATCCCATGTGCCAGATGAGCTATGGGAAACAATGTGATAAGCTAGGGATATTTGGGTTTGAAAAGAAACACCTTTTTATAAAATGTCATTAGAGGCCATCAATTTATAAAATATATATTTAAGGTATAAAGTAAATCAGGAACAATGCTTTCAAAAATTCCAAGAGAATAGGACGAAGGAGCATAAGCTCAGGGTTCTGAAGCAAAGTTTACATAGAGGATGATAACATTTGGGAACTCCATCACCTGCAAGTTCCCCTCCACATGCCAGGGTAAAGGACATCTCCTCCGGGCTGGAGAAGAACTTGGAGTGGGAGAGAGAGGATCTAGTTATCGTGGTACACGTAGGTACCAATGACATAGCTAGGACTAAGAAAGAGGTTCTGCTGAGAGTGTTTGAACAGCTAGGGACTAAATTGAAAAGCAGAACCACAAAGGTAATAATCTCTGCATTATTACCTGAGCCACGAGCAAATTGGCATAGGGTCAATAGAATCAGGGAGATGAATGCGTGGCTCAGAGGTTTTGTGTGGGAGAAGTTGGTTTCGATTCGTGGGCCAATATTCGGGAAAGAGAGAGCTGTTCCGTGGGGACAGACTACACCTGAACTATGCTGGGACCAGAGTTGTAGCGAATTGAATAACTAGGGAGGTAGTCAGGGTTTTAAACTAAATGGGTGGGGAGGGGGAGGATGCAGTGCAGAGAAATCTAGAATATTAAAGAGAAAAGAAAATGAAGCAATGCAGGAAAGTGATTGTGGTAAGGATAAGCAGATTATGTCAGGAAGGGACAGAGCATACAAACAAAAGAGTGCACGAACAAATAGGGTCCAGGTAAGAAAAAGTAGCGATAAGACAAATAGGGCTATAGTACAAAATAATGTTAAGATGTGTAATAATGTTAAAAAGACAAATTTAAAAGCATTGTACCTGAATGCATGAAGCATCTGTAATAAGGTAGACAAATTAACAGTGCAAATAAATGTAAATGGATAGAATATAGTTGCAATTACGGAGACATGGCTGCAGGGTGACCAGGGTTGGGAACTGAATATCCAAGGATATTCGATATTTAGTAAGGACAGACAAAAAGGAAGAGGGGGTGGTGTGGTGTTGTTAGTAAAGGATGAAATCAGAGCAATAGTGAGAAAGAATATTGGCTCAGAAAATCAAGATGTAGAATCAGTCTGGGTGGAGCTAAGGAGCACCAAGGGGCAGAAAACATTGGTGGGAGTTGTCTATAGGCCTCCCAACAGTCGTGGTAGTGTAGGGGATGGCATTAAACAGGAAATTAGAGATGAATGAAAGGGTATTACAGTAATCGTAGGTGACTTTAATCTATATATAGACCAAATCAAATTAGTAATAATACTGTGGCAGATGAATTCCTGGAGTGTGTACGAGATGATTTTTTAGACCAGTGTGTTGAGGAGCCTACTAGGGAACAGGCTATCCTAGATTGGGCATTGTGTAATGAGAAGGGGTTAATTAACAGTCTTGTTGTGTGGGGTCCTTCAGGGAAGAGTGACCATAACATGACTGAATTTCTTATTAAGATGGAAAGTGAAGTAGTCCAATCCGAAACTAGGGTCCTAAATCTAAACAAAGGAAACTACGAAGGTATGAGGAATGAATTGGCTATTCTAGATTGGGAAGATTCATTAAAAGGCATGACGGGGGATAGGCAATGGCTAATATTTAAGGAACAAATGCATGAATTGCAACAGTTATATATTCCTTTCTGGTGTAAAAACACAAAAGGAAAAGTGGCCCAACCATGGCTAACAAAAGAAATTAAAGATAGTATTAGATCCAAAGAGGAGTTATACAAAGTTGGCAGAAAAAGTATCATGCCTGAGGATTGGGAGTTTAGAATTCAGCAAAAAAGATTGATTAAGAGGGGAAAAATAGAGTATGAGAGAAAACTTGCAAGGAACATAAAAACCAACTGCAAAAGTTTCTGCAAGTACATAAAAAGAAAAAGATTAGTGAAGAAAATGTAGGTCCTTTACAGACAGAAACGGGAGAATTTGTAATAGGGAAAAAGGAAATGGCAGAACAATTAAAAAAATACTTTGGTTATGTCTTCACAGAAGAGGACACAAATAACGTCCCAGAAATGCTAGGGAACCAAGGGTCTAGTGAGCAAGAGGAATTAAAGGAAATGATAATTAGTAAGAAAATAGTGATGTAGAAACTAAAGGGACTGAAGACAGATAAATTCCCGGGCCTGATGATCTGCATCCCAGAGTACTAAAAGAGGTAGCCATGGAGATAGTAGATGCTTTGGTTGTCATCTTCCAAAATTCTTTTGATTATAGAACAGTTCCTGAAGATTGGAGGGTGGCAAATATAACCCCACTATTGAAAAAGGAGGGAGAGAGAAAACGGGGAACTACAGATTGGTTAGCCTGACATCAGTAGTAGGGAAAATGCTGGAGTCTATTATAAAGGATGTGATAACGGCACACTTAGATAATAGCAACGAGATTAAACAAAGTCAACATGGATTTATGAAAGGAAAATCATGTTTGACAAACCTACTGGAGTTTTTTGAGGATGTAACTGATAGAATAGATAAGGGAGAACTAGTGGATGTAGTGTATTTGGATTTTCAGAAGTCCTATATAAGAGGTTAGTGCGCAAAATTAAAGCACATAGGATTGGGAGTAATGTATTGGCATGGATTGAAAATTGGTTAACTGACAGGAAACAAAGAGTAGGAATAAACAGATCTTTTTTGGGCTGGCGGGCAGTGACTAGTGGGGTACCACAGGGATCAGTGCTTGGGCCCCAGCTATTCACAATATATATAAATGATTTGGATGAGGGAACCAAATGTAATATTTCCAAGTTTGCTGATGACACAAAACTAGGTGGGATTGTGAGTTGTGAGGAGGATGCAAAGACTTTGCAAGGTCATTTTGAGTGAGTGGGCAAGCACATGGCAGATGCAGTATAATGTGGATAAATGTGAAGTTATCCACTTTGGTAGGAAAAACATAAGGACAAAGTATAATTTAAATGGTGCTGGCTTGGGAAGTGTCGATGTACAGAGGGACCTGGGTGTCCTTGTACACCAGTTATTGAAAGCAAACATGCAGGTGCAGCAAGCAGTTAGGAAGGCAAATGTTATGTTGGCCTTCATTGCAAGAGGATTTGAGTACAGGAGCAAGGATATATTTTTGTTAAAAACTGAGGGAGAGCCACTTTTTAGGTGCTATACAGCACCTAATGCTCAAAAATAAGGTAGCCAAAAATCGAGCCGGTGTCGCAACCAGGGCTCCATCGAGCGTCCTGCTGGGACCGCCTGTGGAAGTTGGTGGTCTGTGCTGTAGCAGCTGCAGTCGGGTAAGTAATGTCGACCTCAGGTCAAATGTGATTGTTTTTTTATAAGTTTTCGTGATTTATGTTGTGATGGTGTGTTATTTATTGAGAATGTTTTTGGTGGTGTTTTTTCAGGTTTATCCCCCCCCCACAGCCTCCCCCACCCAAGCCTCTCTTAGAGCGCTCCAAAGCTGGCTGTTTAGCTTGGGATTTTCACTTGTGCCCTAAAAGAGGTATGTAATGCCTCTCTTAGCACTCCGCCCCACACTCAGGGCCCAGTTGATTAATTTTGCTGACTGAGGCGCAAACTTTACCCCCCCCCCCCCACCGCCATTACTGCCCTGAAATGAGCAGAACTGAAAATCCAGCCCAGACTGTTTCTAATGGCTGAAGGGTCGATAACCAGGGGGCACTGATTTAAGGTGATTGGCAAAAGAAGCAGAGGCAACGTGAGGAAAACCTTTTTAAGCAAAAGAAGTGGTTAGGAATTGGAATGCATTGTCTCAAAGAGTGGTGAGAACAGATTCAATATTAGCTTTCAAAAGAAAACTGGTTAAATACTTGAAGGAGAAAAACATTGCAGGGATATGAACAAAGAGTTTGGGAGTGGAACTAACTGGATTCCTCTTTGAAAGAGCCAACACAGACCTGATGAGCTGAATTGCCCCTTTCTGTTCTTCACACTCCCAAGTCCTGTCTAAGACGAACCATACTTTATGATTTCAACTAACCATATTTTGCTGCCTTTTGACTTTGTTTTGGTAGCATTGGAATAAGTTTGTGTGGCCAGTCTGGTTCTGTAACAATCCTTCTCTTCCAGTTTTTATGTATCACGGATCTTGCCACTATGAGGCAGGATAGTTCTCGCCTTGCAAACTCTTTTCCCCCCACAAACTCTTTTCCATGATCTTTGGGGCTTCAGTCGCTGACCCTGGCCCGAACCTCCATGCAGACTGCACCTCCACAGGGATTGGGATCCAGTGTATGATCAGCGCTGGAACATTTGGTCAGTTGTACTTGTGCCACTTTGTGTGCTGGGCTCCAACTGAGTGGGAACTCCTGATTAGGGTGCCCAGCCAAGTTTACAGCCATTCCAGCAAACTCATGCAGAAGTCCACCAAAGTGGCTATGCAATTTTGGGGATGAAGCATTTAAAAGTCAGGTACAGTTAAAGCTCATGCAAGATCAGTTCAGTTTGAAACTTCTCAAACAATGTAAACATATAAAAGCATTCCACAAAGGAATAGTCTAGTATTAGTTTAAAGCCTTTTATTTGAAGGAATGAAAATTTCTAATGTAAATATATGTCTATTATGTCACTGTTAGTTATTCATTTATTCATCATTTGTAAAATAAATTTGCTTAATAATTTGAACTAAAACGATGTCTGATGTTGTGAAACATTATTGTGCACTGAAGATTGGAGGGTGTGCATATGTAAAAATGAGTATAATTTCAATAACTAAAAGCAATTAACAGGTATTTTGTTCTGTTTGTTATCCTGGGCATGTTACTGAAAGCTCACCTAGATATTTAGGCTAGTGAAGGTAAGTTCAAAGACATAGGTAGTTGGGTCACACAAGTAAGAGCATTTTATAATAGGATAGCCAAAAAATCTAGAGGGTAAATAAGACTCAAAAATATAATGGGCCCATTTGTTCTACTCCTTCCAGAATATCAATCTGTACACTCATGAATGTACTTAGCTGCTTTTAATTATTTTTTAATTAGTTTCGGGATGTGGGCATAGCTAGCAAGGCTAGCATTTATTGCCCCTCTCTAATTACCCTTGAGAAGGTGGTCATGAGCCGCCTTCTTGAACCGCTGCAGTCTGCGTGGTGAAGGGACTCTCACAGTGCCTTTACTGTGACCTAGCGACGATAAAGGAACAGCGATATATTTTCAAGTCAGGATGGTGTGTAACTTAACATAGAAACATAGAAAATAGGAGCTGTTCGGCCCTTCGAGTTTGCAGTGCCATTCAATATGATCATGGCTGATCCTCTATCTCAACACCATATTCCCACTTTTTCCCCATACCCCTTTTGTGATGCCTTTTGTTTCTAGAAATCTATCTATCTCCCTTTTAAATATATTCAGTGACTTGGCCTCCACAGCCTATCTGTGGTAGAGAATTCCACAGGTTCACCACCCTCTGAGCAGCAGATCCACCCATGGGCTGCTGCCCTCCCCGATGAGTCATCCCCCCCCCCCCCCCCCCACCAGCAGCACCCATCTGTATCTGTTTTGGAGGGGAATGACCGCAGGGGATCCCTGCACTACCTTGTGTACTCCCGCACCGCTCCTCTCGCGATGCTAGCCTCCCCCCGCATTACACACGGCGATGGCATCAAAATCTCCGGAGATCGGATCGCAACGCTGTTGCACCACTGCTAAACTCCCGCAAAATTTAGCGGGCGTTGTTAGCAGTGTGGCGGCTGCTTGGAGCAGCGGCAATCGGGAGGAGGCCACCTGGTGCAGGGGCTGAAGGTAAAACAAAGAAGTAGAAAGAAATCGAAGGGTGACGTCACAGCCAAGCGGGTAAGTGATTGGCTGGTGGATTGATGAGTATTTAATCTTTTTTTTTTTCTTCTTTTTGTTTCCTTATCAGTAGATAACCTTTTGACACTGTTGCCAAATTAAGTTAATCTAAGGGTTAAGTCATGGCAGGAGAGCCCAGACCCGTGTCATGCTCCTCCTTTGCTGTGTGGGAACTCAGGGATGCTTCCGATGTCCCTGACCGACTGCATGTGCTCGGTCACAAAGTCGTTTGCACCTCGTTAGTGCCCCTCAAGCACGCTAATGGGAGGCGCAAATGACCCAAATTTCTCCCCTTTGGAATTGTTACATGTTTTCCTATCACTACCACTATTTTCATAGCTTCCGACAGCATCAAAACCTTTCAATTGAATAGGAGCTTTATAACTACTCCCACAGAAACAGAGGGGGCAATTCTAATCTCGGAGTGACTGTTGCCAACGACTGGGAGCTGCGCAGAAGCGTACTGTGCATTAATCTGGAACCGGAAGTTTCTCTATTTTTTTCAAGGTGCTCACTCTCTCCCCAGCATTTTTTCCTCAGAACTCCCGCCCTCCCTGGCATTTTTTTCCCCAGAGACCGCTGTACAAGGACCCCCAGATCCCTCTGTATCGCAGCATTTTGTAATCGCTCCCCATTTAAATAATAATTCTACCAAAATGAATAACCTTACATTTTCCCACATTATACTCCATCTGCCACATTTTTGCCCACTCACTTAGTCTATCTATATCCCTTTGCAGATTTTTGTGTCCTCCTCACAATTTGCTTTCCCATCTATCTTTATACAATGAGCAAATTTGGCTACATTGCACTTGCTCCCTTCATCCAAGTCATTAATATAGATTGTAAATAGTTGAGGCCCCAGCACTGATCCCTGTGGCACCCCACTAGTTATATATGGCCACCCCCTGAACTGGGAGGGAGCACCACCACCGGTGGACGAAGATAAAGAGGAGCAGCCCAGGTCCAGTACAGAACACCAACCTGCCGACCTGGGAGGGAGCACCACCACCGGCGGCCGAGGATAAAGAGGAGCAGCGCAGCCCCAGCAGGGAGCAGCGCGAGCAGCTCAGAGAGGGCGACAAAAACAAAGAGGAGGTCTGCATTCAACATCACTGGAGCCCAGGGAGTAGATTGGTGAGGTGTCGTGAGGCGAGGCCGAGCTCAGCGGAGGGGTCGGGACCCAGGAGTCGTCGGAGGTCAGAGGTCGGAGCCAAGGAGGAGTCAGAGGTCGGGCCCAGGAGAAGTCGGAGGTCGTCCCCAGGAGGAGTTGGAGACCGAGCCAAGGTGGAGTCGGTCGGGGCCCAGGAGGAGTCGGACGTCGGGGCCCAGGAGGAGTCGGAGGTCGGGGTCCAGGAGGTGACCGATGTTGAGGTCCAGGAGAAGTCGAAGGTTGGGGCTCAGAAGGGAAGGAGAGGAGATCGGGACCCAGAGCGGAGGTCGGAAGTCCAAGTGCATGAGGTCGAGGCCCAGGAAAGGAACAGCACGGGCCAACAGCAAGGACTATACTGTGAATCTCAAGGAGAGAGTTCCTGTGAAAGGAGGAAGAAGGATGGTAGGAGTATGCGTGCGTGTGTGAACTAGGCCCATACAGCAGAGCCATGGATCCCCTTGCCACTGGACCATGTGGTAGCTGGTATCCAACAACCACCCCAAGTTAAAAGAATTCATGCACAGGCATCTTCCACACTTCAGGATGAAATTCAGGACCTGGAACGTCAGGACCCTCATGAGCAACCCCAACAGCAACAGACTGGAACGTCGTACTGCTATCGCTGCCCGGGAATTCAGGTGCTTCGACATAGACATCGCCGCCCTAAGTGAGACCCAGCGGGCAGGGGAAGGCCAGCTCAAAGAACAAGGTGGTGGCTACAACTTCTTCTGGAAAGGCAAACCAGAAGTAGAAAGCTGCCTCCATGGAGTAGGCTTCACCGTAAAAAACAAGATAGTGGGCCATCTCAGAGACTCCCTTGCAGGATAAGCAAATGCCTCATGACTCTTCGGCTCACACGAGCCCAGAACCAGTGCACTACGGTCTTCAGCGCGTATGCCCCAACACTGGAAGCTACAGACAAGGCCAAAGAGGAATTCTACTTCAGCTTCGAGCAATCCCTGTCCTGAGTCCCAACGGGCGACAAGCTGATCCTCCTCGGCGACTTCAACGCCAGAGTTGGAAAGGACACTGACCTCTGGGGAGGTGTGATTGGCAGAGAGGGAGTAGGGAAAGCCAACTCCAATGGCATCATCCTCCTGGCGAAATGCTTAGAACATGGCATCGTTGTAACTAATACCTTGTTCTGTCAGAGGGACAAATATAAAGCCTCATGGCAACACACTCACTCCAAGCACTGGCATCTGCCAAACTATGTCATCGTCCGAATGAGGGACCACAAAGACATGTGCATCACCCGCGCCATGAAAGGAGCTGACGACTGCTGGACAGACCACCACCTTATTCGCTCTGTCATCACCATTAACACTGCCCCAAAACAATGATGGCAACAGAAACAATGCTGCAGGAAAATCAATGTCGGAGCACTCAAAGATCCTGCAAAGAAAGCCCTACTCAGCCAGCATCTCGCTATCAACTGGATGACTCAAAGTGACCCAGAGACGCAGAGTGTCCACAGTGCCTGGACTGCCCTAAAGGCTTCCATAATTAGCACCTGCGAAGAGACACTCAGTCACTTAACCAGGAAACACCAAGACTGGTTGGACGAGAACGACTACGAGGTCCGGGAGCTAATATGCCGCAAGCGCAATGCATTCTTGGACTGGAAACAGCAACGCAGCTCGAGGACGAGAAAGCAGCTGTCTGAAGGCCGAGGTCCAACAGAAAACCTGCGACCTATGAACAGATGGTGGGTGCAGAAAGCACGACGTGCTAAGTATTCTTTAGCGCAGTCAAGACCACCTACGGCCCAAGCACCCAAGGCCCTAACTGCTGGCCAAGAATGGAGAGGTGCTCATCAAGGACAGAGAGGCAGTCAGTGGCCGCCGGAAGGAGCACTTCAAGGACCTCTTTAACCGAGACTCTGTCTTCAATGTGCGTGTCCTTGACTTCTTCCCACAGCATGCCACGCGCCACCAACTCAGTACAACCCCAACCGAGGTTGAAAAGGCCATCCAATAACTGAAGAACAACAAGGTATCAGGAGCAGATGGAATCCCCGCTGAAGCACTAAACATGGCGGCGAAGCACTAGTGGCGCGGATTCATGACCTCATCTCTATTATCTGGAAAGAGGAGATCATGCCAGGATATATCAGAGATGCTGTAAATCATGACCATCTTCAAGAAAGGTGACAAGTCCGACTGCGATAACTACAGAGGAGTCTCCCTACTGTCGACCACCGGGAAAGTCATCACAAGAATCCTCCAGAATCACCTTCTTCCTGTGGCTGAAGAGCCCCTCCCAGGGTTGCAAAGCGGATTCCGCCCACTAAGGGGCACAATGGACATGATCTTCACTGCGCGGCAGATACAAGACAAATGCAGGGAACAGCACTAACGCTTGTACATGACCTTCTTTGACCTCACAAAAGCCTTCAACATTGTCAGTATTCTACATGTTGATCCGTGATCCTGACCAATGGATCCACCACAGACCCATTCCATGTTCGGACCGGGGTCAAGCAGGACTGTGTCATCGCACCAACGCTCTTCTCGATCTTCCTTGCTGCAATGTTCCATCTCACTATCAGCAAGCTCCCTGCTCAAGTGGAGCTAAATTACAGGACTGTAAGATACACCTATTTTTCTTGGAACAAGGCACAGGTAGAGGCCATAAACAAACTATTTTAAAGTAAAGCAAACTGTTTTAAAGTAAAAACCTTTGGACTACCTGGGAGGGGAACAGGCGCCAGCCTGAGGCTAGTGATGACTCATCACCCATTAAAAACAATCTCTGTGATCAAGGATGAAACTTGGTTATGCATACAGACAAAGACATCAATACCCTAGAGACTACAAGTCTGCAAGAAAACCAGGACTACAAAGGACCCTATGAAATACACATTTTGGATAACAGAGTTATCTTTTGCACTGTCGACTCCGTGTGCAAATTAGTAGCCATTCAAACTCATCACCACAGCCAGTTAAACAAATCACCACATCAATCCAGATGCATTAATCGGACCCCGGCCCAGCGGGAAACGTATTCATACTATGGATATAAATATACGGACACAGAAACACAAGCAGACACGGAAAAGAAGGAACAGAAGCAGGAGGAAGAACGAAGGAAGAAGGACAAACAGAGAGACAGAAGGACATGAAAGGAACAGCACTGCAGAGAATGGCCAGAAGAAGAACCAACAAGTCACGGAATCAACGGCCACGAACCTACAATAGCTACAGCCAGAGCTGGTGATTGTATGTCTTAAGTCAATTTCTCTCAGAAGTCTAGTTCTGTAGTTTTAGTTGGTTTAAGCCTAAAATTTTGTGCCATGTGTTGTCCTTTCCCACTATAAGTTCCGTGGTCTAAGAATCAGAGTAGAGTGAAAAACAAACACCCTACAGACAAACGGAAACCTGTTCAACCTCCGCCACCTCCAGGCCAGATCCAAGTCCATCCCATCCTCTGTCATCGAATTACAGTACACAGATGACGCTTGCGTCTGCGCACACTCGGAGGCTGAACTCCCAGCTATCCTCAACACCTTCACCGAGACATACGAGACCATGGGCCTTACACTAAACATCCATAAGACAAAGATCCTCTACCAACCTGTTCCTGCCACACAGTACTGCTCCCCAGTTATCAAGATTCACGATGAGGCCTTGGACAACGTGGACCATACCTCGGGAGCCTACTGTCAACAAGGGCAGACATCGACGATGAGGTCCAACACCACCTTCAGTGTGCCAGAGCAGCCTTTGGTCACCTGAGGAAGAGAGTGTTTGAAGACCAGGACCTTAAACCCGGCACCAAGCTCATAGTCTATAGATCATTAGTGATACCCACCCTCCTACATGGCTCAGAGACATGGACTATGTACAGCAGACACCTCAAAACACCGGAGAAGTACCACCAACATTGCCTCCGTAAGATCCTGTAAATCTATTGGCAGGATAGATGCACCAATGTCAGTGTTCTCGCTCAGGCCAACATCCGCAGCATCGAAGCATTGGCCACGCTTGATCAGCTCCACTGGACGGGCCACACCGTCCGCATGCCTGACACGAGACTCCAAAAACAAGCGCTCTACACAGCAAGCAAGTCCCAGATGGGCAGAGAAAATGCTTCAAGGACACACTCAAAGCCTCCTTGAAAAACTGCAACATCCCCATCGACACAAAAGAACATAAGAAACAGGAGCAGGAGTAAGCCATTTGACCCCTCGAGCCTGCTCCGCCACTTCCCTGCCCTGAGTCCATGATCAGATCAGCCATGATCTTATTAAATAGCGGAGCAGGCTCAAGGGAATCCCTGGCCTAAGACCGCCTAAAGTGGAGGAAAAGCATCCGGGAAAGCGCTGAGCCTCTTCGCCGAGAGCAAGCTGGAGCCAAGTGTCGACAGCGGAAGAAGGAAGAAGCGCGCAGCGACCTTGGCTAAACGGATCAAGGGATATGGAGAGAAAGCAGGAATGGGGTTCTGAAGTTGCATGATCAGCCATGATCATATTGAATGGTGGTGCAGACTCGAAGGGCTGAATGGCCTACTCCTGCAACTATTTTCTATGTTTCTATGTTTCTAACCCAGGCACCACAACCTCCCGTTCCACCAATCACCATCTGCCCCACCTGTGACAGAGATTGAAGGTCCTGCATCAGACTCTTCAGTAACCTGAGGACTCATTTTTAGTGTGGAAGCAAGTCATCCTCAACTCCGAGGGCCTGCCTAAAAAGAAGGGAGGAGGATATTGTCAACCTGGAAAATGACCCATTTATCCCGACTCTGTTTACTGTTAGTTAGCCAATCCTCTATCCATGCTAATATAACTTGGCACTCACTTTTAATTTGGTCATCTACACGATCAGTGAGATCTGACAAAAACAGAGAATGCTGGAAATCTCAGCGGGTCAGGCAGCATCTGTGGAGAGAGAAACAGAGTTAGCGTTTTGGGTCAACGACCCTTCATCAGACCTGCCGAATGTTTGAAAAGAGCACATTCTTAAGCACTGAAAGGGGGACGGGAAGCGAGAACAAAAGGGAAGGTCTGTGATAGGGTGTAAGGCAGGCGAGAATAGAGAAACAAAAGGGATGATGGGCTGAATTAAAATGGTAAAGTCAAAATTTTTTAAAAGTTTAATCTGGATAGGGTGTGAATAGCAGACAAGGAGAAAAAAAGAGAAGATAAAAACATAAGAATGGGGTGGCGGGGGGTGGGGGGGGGGTGGAGGGAATGGAAGCCAAAGATGGCCAAAGATTATGCTCTGAAATTGTTGAACTCAATGTTGAGTCCAAAAGGCTGTAAAGTGCCTAAACAAAAGATGAGATGCTGTTCCTCGCGCTTGCGTTGAGCTTCGTTGGAACAGTGCAGGAGTCCAAGGACAGAGATATCAGATTGGGAATGGAGTGAAGAATTAAAGTGACAGGCAACCGGAAGCTTAGGGTCACATTTACGGACTGAACGGAGGTGTTCAGCAAAGCAGTCACCCAATCTATGCTTGATCTCCCCAATGTAGAGGAGACCACATTGTGAGCAGCGAACACAGTATACTAAATTGAAAGAAGTACAAGTAAATCGCTGTTTCACCTGGAAGGAGTATTTGGGGATCTGAATAGTGGGAAGGGAGGAGGTAAAAGCGCAGGTGTTACATCTCTTGCGTTTGCACGGGAAGGTGCTGTGGGAAGGGGAGGAGGTGCTGGGGATGACTGCGGAATGGACCAGGGTGTCGCGGGAGGGTGCTGTCCCTTCAAAACGCTGAGAGAGGAGGGGAAGATGTGATTGGTGGTGGGATCACGCTGGAGATGGCAGAAATGGCAGAGGATGATCTGTTGAACATGGAGGCTGTTGGAGTGAAAGGTGAGGACAAGGGAAACTCTGTTGTGGTTCTGAGAGTGAAGGGAAGGGGTGAGAGTAGGGCTGCGGGAAATAGAACTGACACGGTCGAGGGCGATGTTAATCACGGCACAGGGGAATCTTCGGTTGAGGAAAAGCACAGATGCTGCCTGACCCGCTGAGATTTCCAGTATTCTCTGCTTTTATTTCAGATTCCAACATCCACAGTATTTTTCTTTTGTATTACTGAGAGCTGACACACTGGATGACAAAAGACTGCTCTTGCAGAACCTTACCTCTACATAGGGTGCTGTCTATAATTGTGATGATAGCCCCCGATAAGGATTTCACGCTGCTTCACTTGATTCCTTGGCAGTGTCTCCAACATTGTCCTCTTGATCTTTGTAGCCTTTCTCTTACGCTTTTCAGAAAGCTTAGATGAACATGGCGGTTAAATCGATGTCACTGGTGCTGAACTCACTGCTCTTGCAATCTGGCCAGTTGGTCTTTGTACAACAAGGAAGTCCTTCATTGTGATAAGGAATAACTCATTATGAAGTCAACATTGGCCCTTTCAGTTGAATCAGATGAACACATGAACAATGATGAGCAGGTAAAGAACATCTGGTCCGTCGAGCCTGTCCCACACAATTGTGATACCTTGTTTATCACAACATGTACACTCCACCCCACCTGAAATCATATGATCTCCTGGAAGAGGCAAAAAAATGATGAAAAACCCAAGCCAATTTGGGAAAATAAAACCTGGGAAAATTCTCTCCAACCCATCAAGGCGATGAAAACTAATGCAGGAGATTGCTGTGGCCCTGAATTCCCTGCAGTACCTATCTTCTATAAGAGGTGATCTCCTCCAGAGCCAGAAACAGGTCCAGGTCCAGCTCTCACTTGGAGGAATTCAGCTAACCAGCATCCACCACAGCAGACAGCAGCCAGTTCCAGAGGTGCACTATTCTCTGGGAAAAGAACCACCTCCTGATTATCCGCAGTTGTGATAATATTAATATACCATCAGAGAATAACAGAAGGTACTGACTGTGAACAGAAATAAAAACATAAATTGATACTGCAATTCTGCAAGGGTTCTTCTGTTGTAACTTTGGGGGGAAACCAACACAATTGCCCCCCCCCACCCGATCCGCCCCCTCTCCCACCCCCAGGGGAATAGCGTAAACAGAATTTCAAGGGCCAATGTTCACCTTCCGAAGACTGTAACTGCATTTTAAACTTTATTCAAAATCTTGGGCAAACAAAATGGTAAGCAGCTAGATGGACTGATGAAAATCAACTTGCAAGAGCACCTGTTTAAAAAATTATTTCAATAATTATTTGGTCAATATTGTACTTATGCATTGAGGATTTTTTTTGATTTGCAAAGTTTAAACTCTGCTTTTATTTTCAGTACATAGGACAAATAAGCCATCTGAGTTTCTGGCTGGTGCAAGGGCACAAGAGATTTGTGAGTGTTGGAAAGAAAATATGTAAACTATATTTTTTAAGGTGGTTTTATGGTGCAATACATGGTTTTGGGTGGGGTTGGGAATGTATATATTGTGGGACAGGCTTTTTGAACCACATGGTATTTTCTTGTCCGTCATTGTTCGGATGTTCATAGATCTAACACAGTGTGCTAATAAGTTATCTCAAGCCGGGCGACTGTCCCACATTTGCTCTCCCACAGGGGAGATTATAATCCTGCACCTGAGGATCACAAGCTCCGTTGTGTGTGAAATATGGCATTTTGATTTTTTTCTCCACTAACAGAAAGCATGAAAACACAATAGAGCTGGAGCTATCCCAATAAAGTCATTATAAAAAACATTCTATTACAGCTAGAGGCCCTCGACGAAAAATAAACAAGAGAAAATACTTGCAATTCCCTCAGGTGGGCTGTGAAGAGAGAAAGAGAAACTGAAAATAGAGAGAAACATAGAAACATGGAAAATAGGTGCAGGAGTAGACCACTCGGCCCTTCGAGCCTGCACCACCATTCAATAAGATCATGGCTGATCATTCCCTCAGTACCCCTTTCCTGCTTTCTCTCCAGACCCCTTGATCCCCTTAGCCGTAAGAGCCATATCTAACTCCCTCTTGAATATATCAATGAACTGGCATCAACAACTCTCTGCGGCAGGGAATTCCACAGGTTGACAACTCTCTGAGTGAAGAAGTTTCTCCTCATCTCAGTCCTAAATTGCCTACCCCTTATCCTAAGACTAGGTCCCCTGGTTCTGGACATCCCCAACATCGGGAACATTCTTCCCTGCATCTAACCTGTCCAGTCCTGTCAGAATCTTATACGTTTCTATGAGATCCCCTCTCATCCTTCTAAAATCCAGTGAATAAAGGCCCAGTTGATCCAGTCTTTCCTCATATGACAGCCCAGCCATCCCTGGAATTAGTCTGGTGAACCTTCGCTGCACTCCCTCAATAGCAAGAACGTCCTTCCTCAGATATGGAAACCAAAACTGAACACAATATTCCAGGTGAGGCCTCACTAAGGCCCTGTACAACTGCAGTAAGACCTCCCTGCTCCTATACTCAAATCCCCTCGCTATAAAGGCCAACATACCATTTGTCTTCTTCACCGCCTGTTGTACCTGCATGCCGACCTTCAATGACTGATGAACCATGACACCCAGGTCTCGCTGCACCTCCCCTTTTCCTAACCTGCCGCCATTCAGATAATATTCTGCCTTCGTGTTTTTGCCCCCAAAATGGATAACCTCACATTTATCCACATTATACTGCATCTGCCATGCATTTGCCCACTCACCTAACCTGTCCAAGTCACCCTGCAGCCTCTCAGCGTCCCCCTCACAGCTCACACCGCCACCAAAAGACAGGGAAAAGTAGACAAAAAAAAGAAAAATATACGAAAGTCCATGTGGCAGACATAGTTTGCACTTTTAGGCATGTTTATGTTTGGACATGAATGGCTGAAGTATATTTGTCATGAGTGAGAGCCTCATGCTGAGGAACAATCCAATATTGGCAGTTCTGGGCAGGTTATCCACTTCATCACCATCATAGGCAGTCCCTCGTATCGAGGATGACTTGCTTCCATGCCAAAAAGGAATGGATTCGCAGGTGTTTCAATGAATATTCCAGGTCCCGAACTACTTGTTGAAGGGTGGAAGATGGCTGTGCGTGGATTTTTTTAACGTGAGGTGGCCGTTGCACACCAGCCACCACACGGACTTGACAGAGCGAGGTCTTGATCCAGTGGCAAGAATTAACCAAGGCAACTGGAGACCAGCTCTGCTGCACGGACCTAGTGCACACACATATCGTTGTGTGGGCTGGCTCGTGGTGCCCCTGGGCCCTCTCCTCTTCTGGGCCCCAAACTCTCGCCTCTCCTGGGCCTCGATCACGTTGCACCACAATCACTCGCCGCTCCTGCTGTACCAGCCCACGCTCCAATCAGCAACCTGGACCTTGGTGACGTCCAATCCAGTCACCCTCTTAACAGCCGTCGCTCTCCAGCACACGCTGTACCTTGAAGTGGTATGATCCTTTGAAGGCGCGACCTGCTGATGATCCTTGCAGGTTGGGGCCACCGTGCCTAATGCTGAAATTAGGAAGCTTCGTTTAAAGGTAAGGTGTCATCATCCCTCATTCCTCTTATCCTAACACAGAAAGTTGCAGATCTGGGTTATATCATCAAAAAAGGAAAAGCAGACGGTAATGTGTTATTTTTATGTCATATAATTGTTTGTGTTCCTAACAATCTGACATCAAACCATAAGAGGGAAAAACAGGAGCATTCTACAACTCACTATTACAAACTCTGACTTGCTGTGTATTAGTACCACTGATGTTCAGGGAATGTCTCTTAATTATCCTACTCAAATGGATATATGATATCAGAGAACTCATCCCACATTTCATCCCCCAGTTGAAGAGTAGCAATGGCAAGGCAGAGGCCTGCTAGATTTCTTGACGAGGGTTAGTACATGCTGAAGTTGGGGAGATAAGAGAAAATAAAATTTAGTGAAAAAGTATACATTCAAAATGAAACGCAATTAAGTAGTTTTACTGTTTTTGCACGATAGGAAATTCAACCAGGCATGTAAATATCAGACACATCTTTAAAAGGGGCCAAGTTAGGAAGAATAGCCTAATGTATGACTTGTCTGTTGATGCTCTTCTGTAAACGTTCTCAGTGGAGCTATCAGGGAAATTGATTTTTCCTTCGTGCTTTGGCTGTATTTTCTATATCCCAATTTAAAGATGCTGGTTTTATAAATTTCACAAGACATAGGGAACACGATAAAACTTTTAAAACATAAAGCAAAATACTGCAAATGCTATCATTCTGAAACAACTGAAAATGTTGGAAACGCTCAGCTGGAAAGAAAGAAAAAATGTTAACAGCCAGTAAATTCTTCTCTGCTGCTCTTGCTATGCTGGCATTACTTCACTGGAAGTGTGGTGGAAACTCTGTTTACGTGCTTACATGTGCATCTCTGAGGTATTTCCAGACCAACATTTCAGGTGTCACCTTTCAATCATTTAAGCTGTTCATCTGTGATAACTTCCAGCTCTGAACGTTAGCTTTTTCATTTTGTTTACAAATGCTGCCTGACCAGAATGACACTTTTGTATAATACAAGCAATGATGCCCGTAGATGCACAGTGACTACCAGAAACTCAGCAAAAAGTAACTATGAACTATTTCCACTAGCCGGAAGTGTGAAAATGCTTTTTGCCTGCCATTTTTGGGGGCCTCATGTGTTCAGCAGCATCCAAAAAACAATACATTTTCTAGGCCTATTCTTTGATAGATACAATCAGTACCTTGTTTTTTTTTATATTCATGCCTTGAATTAAATCTTTCTATGGTGCCCCACGATGCAGCCTCCTGGTCTCATTCAAAGGGTACCAAAAGTAGCTGGTCCATGTAAGTTGAAAATACAGAAAAACTTGAATTGAATGAAATTGACCTTTTTTTTAAAAAAAGAGGGAAACGGTGCATTAATTGCTTTAGGTAGAATCTCCATTCTTTATCTAAATTTAACTTCCATTTGCAATTAAAAATGCATTTCATCCCATCGGAAAACACCTCTACGGATGCTATCGCATGATAAGAAATATGTGTTTCTGGTTTCAGGTGATCCTTCCCCCATCTGTTCCATCACCGAGCCACTTTGTGGCTGATCCCCTTTTTCCTTCAACATTGGAAACAAGTATGTCTTGTTTTACAACATCAGACTCTAACAACTCCTTTAATATTTGGTTTTTGGACATTATTCAACAGTTTTTTTCCCGAATTCTTCAAATAAAGTGAGCAACTGCTGATTCTTTCCTCGGTTTTTATTGAGTTTCACTTTGGCACTGTTCAGTCAATGCCCCTCGGAACAGAGGTTTCATTGATCAGTTCTGCTATTGGTTGCTGCCACTGCCCAGCTTCAACATATATTAAGTGATATAGGTCCTTTTTCATGACAAACACCCGTGTTGCTTGTTTATGAGGCTTCCCTGCATCACAATATCGTTCCATTATGAATCTTGCTAGAGACTCAGCTGTGGGGTTCAAATAGATCATTTAAATAGATCATCAATCAGGTGCCTTCAGATAATCTACATTCAACTAATTCTGACACTGGGAGGTCATGGAATTCATTAAGATCCATTTAAACTTTGGCCTAAAAATTCAGAGGTTTAGCGCCACCCATTACCGCCAGATTCAGAGAAAAGAAGTGGCAGCCGTCGCATTATAACGCGCTGCCGGCAGGTCCCGCAGCAGCCGCTGTTTTCAGCAGGTCGGCAGCGCTGCTGTTGCCGAAAGTACTCCATTGCAACATTTGAAGATCACCTTTGATAAGATCACTTTTATCTTTATGATAGCATCATCAGAACGTGACCCTCTCGCAAATCTGGAATCAACTGCTGAAGATTTTAAGGGATTATAATTCATTCATTCAAAATTCCATACCTAATTATTTATCAAATCATTATTTTGTGTCAAGTATGCAAGATCCACTAAAAGCTGGCAGGATTGCTACACATTTAAACATTTTCAGGAGCAATAATTGGGGAAAGATTAATGTTACAGAGAACGCAGATGCATTCATTTCAAAACCTAAAAAAAACACCAAATACATTCCCAATAAATAACTCACGCCACCACAACATAAATCACAAATAAAAAACAATCACACTTACCTGAGGTCGACATTACTTACCTCACTGTGACCACTACAGCTCAGACCACCAACTTTCACAGGCGGTCCCAGCAGGGCGCTCAATGGAGCACTACGGATCGGGCAGTAGCCAAAAATCGAGCCGGTGTCACAACCAGGGGAGTGCACACCAGCTTACCTCTTCCGGATGGTAATGCTCCGCTCCCCGTCGAAACTGGCCCTGAATGTCCCGGCGGGACGCTGGAAGCTATAACAATCGCTGAATCAGTATTCTGTATTTTCTTTATTTATGAACAAGATTTGATTATCTCTATGCTTACTCAACAGCATCACGAAAATGCGAAGCAGAACAGAATGGTGAGTTATAGAAACAGGACAAATGTTGGCCATTTAAAAAAATATACTGTATTGCTTTATAACAGCACATGGTATTGTTTCCACTTGCACTGTTTATTGACAGAATGTCCTGATTAAAAATACTAAGAGGGGTATGTTTGCTTGAAAAAATTTAGGGTGGAAATTGGTTATAGCCCATTTTCAGGTCCATATCAGTGGCATGCTAACAGCGCATGCCCCAACTGGGGGCCCAAGGATATTCGTTTTCAGGCATCATTTGGTTAATTTGAATGAGCACCTAATGCTCAAAAATAAGGTCTGAGATGCACGAGCTCACTTCTGATGGGAAGTGTGCAGGTTACCACCTTGGTAAAGTGGTTTGCACATAAAGAGCACCAGAAAGAATGAACCGCGATCCCCATGCTTGTTTCCAGGGGTTAGTCAACTTCAACCCTTACTTTTTGGTGGTGGTCACTGCCTAGGACGCAGCATCTACTTAAGAATTCTGAGCAGAGCAGGTACGGCTGCAGACCATTTCCTACAAGGGGGCCTAAAACAGACATTAGGTAGTTGCCCACGGTGCATGTAAAGTCACCTTTAGCAATATGCAGGCGCCTGTAATGCAGGCGCAGATCAGGCATAGAATGTTGCGTGCAAAATTAACCCCTTTTGCCCCTGTTCTTCCACCGGGAAAACAGATGCAATGAGGACCGATTTCTACCCCGCAGTATTTTGATATATTTGATGCATAGGTTTCAACAAGTTTTTCTATTCTCCATTCACAGATCAGTATATGCGTAACTTGGAAGCCAAAGCTGGTAAGTTGAAAGATAAAGAAAGATTTTGCTCAGATTTAAATTAACTGCGGCACTCCGTGCTTGTAGCATTGCCAACTCTAGTTGGAACCATCACCACTGTGCTCGTTGACCTACATTGGCTCCTGGTTAAGTAACTGATTAAAATTAGATTTTAAAATTCTGATCCTTGTTTTCAAATCCCTCCATAACCTCGCCCCTCCCAATCTCTGTAATCTCCTCCAGCCCCACTACCTGCCGTGGTATCTGCGCTCCTCTAATTCCGGACTCTTGCTCCACCATTGGTGGCTGTGCCTTGAGCTGCCAAGGCCCATGTTCTGGAATTCCCTCCCTTAACCTCTCCACCTCTCTATCTCTCTTTCATCCTTTAAGACCATCCTTAAAACCTACCTCATTCTGCCCTAATACCTCCTTATGTGGCTTGGTGTCAAATTTTATTTGATAATGCTCCTGTGAAGCACCTTGAAATATTTTACTACGTTAAAGGCACTAAATATAACTTGTTGTTGGTGTTGGACAGCTTCCTGAAGATTTCATTACACGACCCCCACCATCAAACAGACTAATTTTTAATGTTCAATGAAAATGAAATAAACCCCCACAATTTTCATTAATCCTGCTGCGACTTCTGTCTCAGGTTACTCACAGCAAGTGTCCAGAAGTTTAATCTTTAATTCCTGGAGGTTTGGCAAACTTAAATCCTTGAGATATAGTTTTTTGATTTGCAGAGTTTCTACCAAGTGCTCTTATTTTTTTATCAACAGGATTGATTACGGCTGAATCAGCACAGCGTCTTCAAAACAGTACGTGTGTAGAATGAGAAAGATTTGATCTGTATGATAATAGGGGCTAAATATTCGGGTACAGAATTCTTGCCTCTGATGAGAAATTGGGGATACCTCCTGTTAGCGTTAGTGTTTTCTCTGAAGAATCACTCAACACTCAGAGTCGGTTCCAAAGCCTGGCGGCCTTTATTACGCTCAGCGGGGAGGAAAACTCAGGACTGTATCCAGGTTTCTCTCCACAGAACAAAGAGTTACATTCACTTTTATATGTTTCACAACAGTTACAAACAGTTTACTACAGTTACACAGCCCATTACGGCTGGACACAAGCCAATCACAATGATTATAGATTACATATACCGTATATACTCGCGTATCATGCGACTTTTGAAGACCTAAATTGGAACCTAAATTTGGGGGTTCGCATGATACGCGAGATACAAAATTTTCGGGTGTGAAGTGCTGGCCAAGATTAGGCTGTTAGGCTGTTAAGCAGACCGTATCCACGCTGAATCTCGGCAGGTATCTCCTGGGCTGGATTGCAGCCTCTATTGTCGCTTGTACTGTATCGGGGGACAAGAGAGTCGCGGAGATCGGGGGGGGGAGAGAGAGTCGCGGAGGTCAGGGGGGGGGAGGAAAGAGACTGGACCGGATCCGACCTGACCCCCGCTCTCCCTACCCCGGCGACCCGACCTCCGCTCCCCCAACTCCACCCCCACCCGGCAACCCGACCTCCGCTTCCCCCCGGTGACCAACCCGACCTCCTCTTCACCCCCCCCCCACCCCCCGGCGACCCGACCTCCGCCACCCACAACTCCCTCTGAAGTTTGCTGCATTATTAGAGGCTCCATCTATCTCAGCCCATGCTTCTTTTACCCGCAAACACAGTAGAGGCTGTGGCTGAACGACGCTAGTCAAGCCAGCTGGAATGATTGCTGTATCGGTGTTCGATTCGCGAACAGCTTTCACAGCAGAATCCACTCGATGTTTCATGTTAAGGTCTGTATTCGATCTCAAAAAAGTGACTCGCATGATACATGAGATATATGGTAAAATCATGTTTCGGGGACGAAAATTTAGGGATCGCATGATACGCGAGATCGCAGGATACGCGAGTATATACGGTAGGTTCTTTTAACCCAATAGAATTCCCCGTATGTCTCAGGAACCATGTGTTCGTCTCTTGTCAGCTTGGGCTGATTGATAACTTTACTACAGGAGATTAGTGGTTCTCTCACTAGTTCTTTCTTCTGGGAGAAATAATTGGTTTATAACCTTGTTTACAGAAGATGGGTTCTCTTATCTCTTTCTTCCTGGGGAATTAATTGGTTTATGGCCTTGAATACGGGAGATGGGTTCTCTCCTCATTATTCTTATCCTGCATCCAAGGCATTCCTATAGTGGGCTTCACAGGGTTATTGCTCGGTCATTGAACATTCAACAGTTCACAGCTTGACTACCTGATTTCCCATCATGCCTGGGCAGCCATTTTATGTGTGGCCACTTTAAACTTATATGCGTTTAGATATATCTAGCAGGTGCCTAATGCCTAGTATTCTGGTATATTCTAAAGGTGCCTACCTCCTACAACAATTCCCCCTTTCGGTAAAGGGACTAGTCCTAGTCCCCTTTTAACCGACCATTCGACCTTTATTAGATTTTGTGCACGGCCCGGTACTCCCTGCCTCAACGTGCTGGCCAGTCACGCGGTTTCAGGAGTCCCGGTTGCTTTAATCAAATTAACAAAGGCTAAATCCTCCTGCCCCCTTATAAAACAGGCTTGTTTAGTATCCGGGGAACGGTGATTTGTCCGTCTTCGTTGTGCGTGGTGCCTGCATGCCTGGCAGGCCATTATGCATTATGTTATTGCTAAGATCAATTGTATCCCGACCAGTATGTGTGAAATTATTCAAATCCATTGGTGGATGTTCACATTTATTCCCCAGTCCCAGACCTTTCTCCACCAACTCTGACTTTGTAAGTCTGCCTCGATATCTTCTTCCAGTACTTTGATTTTAGTTTGCAGTTGGTGGTAGAGCTTTACGGATTGACCCACTCTGAGCCTCAACTCTCGTAATACTTTGGTTTGATGTGGGATAGGGACCTGATCTGGTTCGTCATAATCCTATAAATGATCATGGAGCTGATCGGTTACCTCAATAACTTCGGACTTCCGGCGCCTAACCTGGGTGATATGCGCTTGCCCGATCGTGACAGGTCGTAGTGGCGTAAAGCAAAAGTTTGGCTGTGGTATAGGGCACTGCAGGTCATTATACTGGTATGAACGCTCTGTGGTAGAGACGCAGTATCTTCCCTTCCCTCTGTAGCCTGCCCTCGCGAAGTGCATGTGTGCGGGCACTATTTCTAGTACACACCCGTCGGTTCGGTTAAACCTGCACTCGTCTAGCTCCCCTCGGCCCACCGGGTGAGGGCATACTGTGATCTCCCCCCTTTGCTTGCAATCTGCTAGGGAAATCCCGGTAAGTATGTTGTTTCGACGAACGGCAGAGGTGGTGGTCAGGTAGTAGCGTATGGAGACATTTTCCCGTATTACTCCGATATTCTCTAGTTGGTATAGGGGGAACGGCCCTGAGTCCGGCGTGGCTATAGGGATCATCAGGACTATCCCTATCCCAGTATTCTTACCCATCTGGCAATCTGGAATTGCTGGGTATACTTGGGTCAATCCCTTCAGAGTACAATTATCCAGTGTCCCTCTTTGGTTAGCCAACTGAGCCAGATGTGAACTGTCTATCCAATCGGGTACTTCCCCACGTTGGATCTGGTCGAGATTGTGGCGGATCTGTCCCACCATCCACAGACCATAAGCGTGACAGAGTTGCCCCTGTCTTTGCTTTCCGGTATCTTCTTTTTCTCTATCAATGAGGTGATTGATAGTTTTGGCGTGAGCTTCCAGGACTGAGATGCCATCCAACTGGATTTCGGCACCCTCCTTTCCTAGGTTGGCTTGGTCTTCCTGGTTTTGCTCCACCCTCTCTAATAACCCCTTCATCACCCCTCTAAGCTGTTCCACCCTCTCATTTAACCCTTGTATGTCTATCGAGTTTACTACAGAGGTCCCTGTATTGAAAACAGTAGCAACATCATTAACTATTTCCCTCTTCATCCTGGGGGCTAACCCCTGTCCCCGGAACCTACTGGCACCCATTGCATCGGCAGCCTGCTGCATTACAACTTTACTTAATACATTGTACATTTTCCTTGACTGTTCGGTACAGTATTCCGGCATCTGGATGCCTGAAATATTGATCAGAACAGGCACAATTTCATGTTTAACATTATCATACAACAGTTCCCCTTCGTTGTACATTACAATCCCATTCTCTGGTCCCTTAGTAGTTATGGGACAAGGCAGTTCCTCGGGCAATGTAGTGGTTCTTATAGGGCGCGGTGTTGGAGGGGGTGAGAAACATACATACAATGATATTGCAGCCACCCCCGCCTCCTCGTAATACCCACACAGCCCCATTCCCTGCTTGCGGATGACCGATTGCTGGGATTGTCCCGGAGGCGCGTAAATTATGCCGAAAGTACATTCATCAGGCCCTTTGACATCCCTCCGTTTAATGCATCTGCTCCTTATACCCGTGGAGCACTGTACACATACTCTTATTCTTATTAGGATTCTTATTAGGATTCACTTGTAACCATGCATTAAAATAAGTCCTGTCCTTGCTCCAGTCCTTGGCTGCTGGGATGCACATTCCGTCCGTTAAATTAAACAAGACTCCATAGTTCATGTAGTTGTTTATTTCCAGCGTGCTCTGCTGTCCGTCGGTGTTGCCCAGGGTACGTGCCTGTCGCAGGGCTATCCATATTATGAGTAGCGCCGTTCGTATTCCCATTCCGATAAGTATTATCTGTAATTTTAAACAGACGGCCTGGTCGTCACCAGGGGTTAAGTTTTTTTGCTCTACGAGTGTCCCTGTCACCCTGCGAAATCAGAAGCACAAGGTTATAATCGAACCATTTCGAGCTGAATCTGTAGGGCGTGCGCCCATGTCTTTACCCACTTAAATATTACCCAAACTCCGATTATGACCAAGGCCAAAGCTATTCCTCCAAACATCGTTGTCTGCTTTACCGTTAGGTTGGGTTTGTGGACTACACCTACCCACCGTGGGGTACATTGGCTCTATTGCCGTAGGTGATGGTGCTATGGCTGCGCACTGCACTATCCGTCTAGTCCCGTTATCTCTTCCAGCCTGTTTATCTTAGCTTTTAACTCTTCAATTTGTTTTATTGAGTATCTATTTCATTATTGTATCAGGCAAGTATTATTACATAAGCTAGTTCTGTTTTTATTTTTGTTTCCTCTGTTAGGTGAGTCTTTTTTTTTAAGAAATCCAAATTAATAATGTTCAGTATAAAACGGCTGTCAATGGAAAGGGTTAACTCCTTTCCAGGTTTGTAAGAAGACCTGATGTCATTACGTGACTTCACGTAATCATCTGAAAAAAAGTCTTTGTGCCTTCAAAACTAGCTTCGAAATTAGGAATCCGTTAAACAGCATAAATCATTAGAGTAAACTCCAATGTTTTCTTAACTTCTAATTCAAGTACTTGCCAAAGAATTTTTTTTTTTTTTAATTGTTTTAAAACAAGACCACACATACAATAGCAATTTTGTTTACTGAAATTCAATTCTGTTTTTTTTTAATTTCTCTCTTTCTCCTCGTTATCTTCAAAACCCTCCTGCTTGTTTAGACTGTTCGGGACTTTTTTTGATAAACACTGTCCATTTTGGAAATCTTTTCAAACTACATTGAAACTTTCTCATAATTTAAAATTCGAATCCATGTAGAGTGTTTTTTACCTATTCCAATTTTTTTTTTCCTTCTAATTAAACCAATATCTTTTTCACAGCAAACATCATCTAGTAGTTAGTAAGTTATGTCTTTTTCCATTTAGTCCGTTACATCTTTTTTTTCTTTCTTCAAATTAGGTTTTGTATTTTACACGGAGGGTTCGTAACTCCATAAAGTTGTTAATTTAAAATCATTTGTTTACTTTCAAAGTGGCGTCTTTATCTTTTTCTTTTTTTTTCATAACTGGAATGGAGTCCAGCTTTGAGAGTTTGAGGGCTGCCTTTCGTTATCTCAAAATGCTCCAGTTTCAAAGTCGTTACTAAAGCTTGCTGTTTTTAACATTTTCCAAAAGTTCCTTTTACACCTTCGCAGGTAGCTCGCCACTTGCCCAGGAGTTTGACCTGATCAGATTTAATTTAATCTTTTTCTTTTTTTTAAATCCACCTCAGTATTTTCTGTGCCTTCTCTGAATATCTCAAAATCCCAATTCAAACTTTGTAATTTCAATCTTTATTTAAAACTTTTTTTTTTGCTAGAAGCTCTTTTTTTTTAAAGCATTCTTTATCTCATTCCGAGACTAAATTTATGTCTTTCAACCCAATCAATCATTGCATGTTTTCTTTCGACAAGTAAGTGAGCGTGTCAAATAAATCTTTTGCTCAACAAACCTATCCTTTATACATTTGTTTACTTTCCTAGTTCCGTAACTTATCATCCGAATAAATCCACACCTGCGTTTCTAACTTAAATGTCTTAAAACTTCCCACATACAGGACAACACTACAAAGGGTTAAAAAAAGACTTTCACTCTGTTTCTAAAATAAACAGACACTTGCATTCCTCTTCCAACCAGGCTTTCGGAACATGAAAACATAAAAAATTCATTCCGCAGTCAAAAATCACGCAGACACTTCTCATTTAATACAAACTTCACAAAAGTCTCTTCTTTCCTATTAATCTTTTTTTTTGCCAGCTCTATTCCTTTTCCATACTTCACTTAAGACAATCACCGTCAGTTTTTTTTAAATCTTAGTTTCCTATGTTAATTTACATGGGCTCGCAGTATCAAGACCACAGCCTTTTTTTTTTCTTTTTGACTTTCCGTTCCTTCTCCCACCATTCCCTTTGCTTTGCTGGTAGTTCCTGAGGATTCCACCCTGAGCTAATCATTTTTTTTTTCGATTAGCTTCTTTTGTTTTTTTTTCCGCCAAATGGCGGGTAATGGACCCTTCTGGTCCCCACTCGAGGTTACTTGCTTTCATGGCCATTTCTGGGTAGGACTAGTACCGTTAGGAATCTACTCTCAGAGGTCCGCTTTCTACCTAGCGTAACTTGTAGTAAACCGTCTCCTAGCTACTGTCAGGTCACAAGTTCTGCTGTTACACAGACTTATACAATTCTTAAAACGCGTTTCAGCAATTCCCGCAGTGCTCTACGTATCCTTAACGACTACCTACCACCACTCGGCCCGTTGGTCCGACCCTGTTCACAGGTTTGGATTCCGTTAGCCGCTGTACACCGCTTGGTTCTACCCCGGGGTATTTCAAATTACACTACTGGGTCCGGAAGATGTCTCTCGGTATCACGATCCCACGGTCTAAGTGTGTTCCCTACGCCTACTTGGTTCCTGGCCGTCACGTGGGACAAAAGTCCTCTTAATTCAGGCTCAGGCTAGGCGTTTGAGATATTGGACCGTCCCCTCGTGTCGATCAACCAGCTTCCACCTTCCGCACCCTTTATAATTAAACATTGTTTTTTATACTCACCCGGGTTTTTCCAAGGGCGTCCAGCGACTCCGGGAAATCCCGTCGACTACGCCATTGTTAGCGTTAGTGTTTTCTCTGAAGAATCACTCAACACTCAGAGTCGGTTCCAACGCCTGGCGGCCTTTATTACGCTCAGCGGGGAGGAAAACTCAGGACCGTATCCAGGTTTCTCTCCACAGAACAAAGGGTTACATTCACTTTTATATGTTTCACAACAGTTACAAACAGTTACACAGCCCATCACGGCTGGACACAAGCCAATCACAACGATTATAGATTACATATAGGTTCTTTTAACCCAATAGAATTCCCCTTATGTCTCAGGAACCATGTGTTCGTCTCTTGTCAGCTTGGGCTGATTGATAACTTTACGACAGGAGATTAGTGGTTCTCTCACTAGTTCTTTCTTCTTGGAGAAATAATTGGTTTATAGCCTTGTTTACAGGAGATGGGTTCTCTTATCTCTTTCTTCCTGGGGAATTAATTGGTTTATGGCCTTGAATATGGGAGATGGGTTCTCTCCTCATTATTCTTATCCTGCATCCAAGGCATTCCTATAGTGGGCCTCACAGGGTTATTGCTCGGTCATTGAACATTCAACAGTTCACAGCTTGACTACCTGATTTCCCATCATGCCTGGGCAGCCATTTTATGTGTGGCCACTTTAAACTTATATGCGTTTAGATATATCTAGCAGGTGCCTAATGCCTAGTATTCTGGTATATTCTAAAGGTGCCTACCTCCTACAACACCTCCCCCCGAAAGGAAGTGGAGTGTTAAATCAAGTGTGGCACTGCCGTGTAGGAGGGGCCCTTCCTTGAATTAAAAGGAAGGGCCCAAGCTGCAGACTCTGCAGATTTTATACACACCTACCTGGACCACTGAAGCAGAGTGCCGGGCTGAGCGATCACGGCACAGACCCCAAGTCCAAAGACGCAACAGTGAGAAAAAAAAAGCCGACATTTTTTTGACGAGCAGTCCCTTTAACTTTCGCCAGGCTAGCGGCCAGTCGCTCAGTACGTGTCCTTTGAAGCTGTCGCCATTATCACCCGCACAGCTTCAGTGGGCGATACTCAATTTAGGGTCCGGGGAGCTAACAGGGCGTTACACACGGCGATGTCGTCATAATCTCCGGAGATTGGATTGCAACGCTGTTGCGTCACGGCTAAACTCCTGCCAAATTTAGCGGGAGTCGTTGGCGCGCCGCGCTTGGTCACAAAGTCGTTTGTGCCTCGTTAGTGCCCCTCGCGCGTGCCACTGGGAGGCGCAAATGACCCAAATTTCTCCCCTTTGGAATTGTTACATGTTTTCCTATCACTACCAGTATTTTCATAGTTTCCGACAACATCAAAACCTTTCAACTGAACAGTAGTTTAGTAAGTACTCCCACAGAAACATAGGGGGCAATTCTAATCTCAAAGTGACTGTTGCCAATGACTGGAAGTTGAGCAGAAGTGTACTGCGCAATAATCTGGAACCGGAAGTTTCTCTCTTTTTTCAAGGTGCTCATTCCTCCCTGGCATTTCTTCCACAGAGACTGCTTCCTTCCCAGCATTTAATAAAGGATGCAGTTATTTGCACTGAGTTTTGGCTATTTTGCTCTCCATTATCATATGCACTTGGGCAGGACTGGAACCAATGTCCGAGGGGGAGTGTTTGCTAGTGCTGTTGGGGAGGGTTTAAACTAATATGGCAGGGGAATGGGAATCTATGCAGGGAGACAAAGGGGAGTAAAATGAGGGCAGAAGCAAAAGGCGAAAGGAAAAGTGGAGGGCAGAGAAATCCAAGGCAAATATCAAAAAGGGCCACATTACAACACAATTCTAAAAGGATAAAGAGCGTTGAAAAAACAAGCCTGAAGGCTCTGTGTCTCAATGCGAGGAGCATTCGTAATGAGGTGATAGAATTAACTGCGCAGATAGCTGAAAACGGATATGATGTAATTGTGATTACGGAGACATGGCTTCAGAGTGACCAAGGCTGGGAGCTCAACATCCAGGGGTATTCAATATTCAGGAAGGATAGACAGAAAGGAAAAGGAGGTGGGTTAGCGTTGCTGGTTAAAGAGGAGATTAACGCAATAGTAAGGAAGGACATTAGCTTGGATGATTTGGAATCTGTATGGGTAGAGCTACGGAACACCAAAGGGCAGAAAACTCTAGTGGGAGTTGTGTACAGACCACCAAACAGTAGTAGTGAGGTTGGGGATGGCATCAAACAGGAAATTAGGGATGCGTGCTGTTATGCTCATAATAAAGGATGAAACTGAGTACTGTGTACTGTGATGTATGTAGCACTCAAATCACTGATTCCACATGGTCTGGTGTTGTAGTAACTGCTGTGACCTTAATCCCTTATTGTGTAGCTCCAGAGTGACTCTCAGGTGTGGTGGGTAGCCTTTTATACTCTGTCTTGCAGGTACTTCCAGGTCTCCCACCACAGCACCCTCTGTGGTGCCCCATTGTAACCATACATTTAATGTGCCCGGACAATTCATAACATCTCACTCCGCCCCCAGTTCCAAAAGCCATTGCCGGTAACCTCGGCCTTGTTCGTCCTGGTTGATTTGTGAGTGTGAGTCCATGACCATCCACTTCCCTCTTCTCCCCCATGTAGAGATTATGCTCACGATCCAGTGCAAGCATGAGGTATTTGCAGTCCTTACATGGGTGATGAAGTACACGAGTATAACCTCCAACAGAAAGCAGGTATACATAGACAGTGCATTTGTATGGTACATATAGATGCATTGAAGAATTGCAACAAAAGGTTGCAGGTGCACTGAACAGTTATATAATCCCAGCTCCACTGAGTGAGGTACAGTGGCGGCATACAACCCCTTTT
Source organism: Pristiophorus japonicus (assembly GCF_044704955.1). Lineage (NCBI taxonomy): Eukaryota > Metazoa > Chordata > Chondrichthyes > Pristiophoridae > Pristiophorus > Pristiophorus japonicus. Next base: position 292,312,903 of record NC_091981.1, on the reverse strand, counting down.
TGCCCGAGGTAATGGGCTGCGCTAAGACAGGGTATCGCAACTAGTGCGTTGTCTCTGTTCTCAGAAAGTAGTCGCCTTTGCGGCTCACCTGCCGCCGCTGAACCATTGCATGAATCACATAAAATCGGCAATCGCATTAGTCCATTAGTCATGTTAGTCACAGATCCATTAACCCTTTTACTTGTACCTCGTGGTATTAACTCTTTTCGTAAATCATCCATCATTTTAAACACAGTAATCATTTCAGCATCAAAATATTAACTCATGTCATCATACAAATCACATTACTCATTTAGACTCGCTCTTGCCTTACAAAAGTCTCTTTGTGGGGAGCACCAATGGTGTAAGGCCCTTTTAAGTCTCCCGAGTACATTTCCCTTTTAAGATGCCATCTTGTTGTTCCCATGAGGCTTCCACTGGGCACCGCCATTTTAGTTGCTCTGCTCGCCTTTCTCTGCAGACTTCTTCTGCCACCAGGCTCACCACCATCTTGAGCTCGCTGTACCCCTTTACATTGAGACAACTGTGCCAACAGTTGCAACCGATTACAGAAAAGGAGGTTCCAAGCCAAAAGCAACGTAGTGTGCCTGAAGAAATGGTTCAGAAAAGGCGTAGGTTAAGCGCTCATTTTGTTGAGGAGGAGCTTCCTGCAATTACTGAAGCAATTGAGGATGTGAGTGGCTTGACTGCACTGCTGAGCGAGTTTGAGAAGAACAATTGTGCTGAAGCCGAAACCGCGGGACGCTTGGGTGTCCTTGTTCACTCGCACCTCGGAGATCTGCCTGTTCCTGGAGAGCACTTCTCCCAGGGCCTGCTCCTCTGTGTCGTGATTTAGACCGCTGATGAACAGCTTTCCTTCTCCAGACCCTTTTGCGAGGTTGGTTTCCCTGATGAACTCTAGCCTGCTGCTGCCTACCAGTTCACTCTGACTCTCTCTCGGGACCCACCACACTTCGACTGCACCCGGGAGCCACAATGCACCGGGCCCCACACCGCCGCATCCTCCGGAGCTGGCCTCTGCCTGTGGGCCGACGGTGCCTGCTGGAGCAGCCCGTCGAAGCCCTTCTTCCTCCTCCAGCTCGGTCGGCGCTGCTCTTTGGGAACACGAGAGACAGCGGTCTGTGGAGGAATGAAGTCTTCCCAGCTCCCACGGACCTTCCCCATCCACCTCGTGCCGAGTAGCGTCGGCCCATCACCTGCAATGATTCACAAAGGTAAACTGTGCGTCTCGCCCCCGTGAGATACCTGCACATCCGCTCTGCCAAGAACAGGTATCAGTTCCCTGGTGTAGGTACGCAGCTTCGCCGTGACCGCGACCAGCTTGGGTCGTGCAGCTGGGTTGATCCACAGTTTATCAAAAATTTCCTGACTCATCAGCGACTGACCCGATCCAGTGTCCACTTCCATACTCACAGGGACTCCGTTAATCTTGACTTCCAAAACCACTGGGGCTGAATCGTCGGTACAAGTATACAGTCCAAACGCCTCATCTTCTTCTGCCTGCTCCTCGCTGGATGGTGGCTCCTCTACCATCTCCTCAGCCACACGGTGAGTCAGGTTTCTTTTGCACATACGCTGAAGGTGGCCTTTCGTGTGGTAGGTATTGCACGTATACTCCGCAAACCTGCACCGGTGAGCCCCATGGCTTCCTCCGCAGCACCAGCATGGTGCTACTCGATTAGCCCCCCTTGGCGAACTCTGAGTTGCAGGACCTCGAGATCCGTGCTCTCTGCCCTGGGCAGAGCCACGTTCTGCAGTTTTGTCCATGACGGGCGCCATCCTGTGGACATTGCCTGCCGGGTTCGAGACTGTGTGGGGGATCATTTGCTTGGTGCTGCAAGTCGAGGTCATAAATGCCCGGCTGATAGCGATGGCTTGCTTCAGGGTGACTGTAGGTTCAGTGGATAGCAGCTTATGAAGGAGACCCTCATGGCCAATCCCCATAACAAAAACGTCTCGCAACACCTCGTCAAGGTGTGTGCCAAAATCACACGGCGCCACGAGTCTCCTGATGTCCGCAGCATATTTGGTGACATCCTGGCCCTCAGGTCTGCAGTGGTGGTAGAATTTGTACCTGGCCGTGAGGATGCTCTCCTTCGGTTTCAGTTGGTCACAAATGAGTTCAATCAGCTCCTCATATGACTTGTCCCTGGCGCTCGCGGGTGTCAGCAATTCCCTGACAAGACAGTAAACCTCATCGCCACAACTGGACAGCAATATTGTCTTACGCTTCTCTCTCAGTGCGTTCGTGTCCTCTGTCAGGTCGTTTGCTATAAAGTAGTACTCGAGCCTATCCTTAAAGGCCTCCCAATCATTACCCACTGTAAAATCCTTTTGTGACAAATTTGCGTGGTCATGGTACACATTTTATTGATGCTGCTTGCTTTCCACGAGATCATGAAGATCAGGGCGGACAAGAGAGAGCCTTGTTTTTCGTGCCCTTTTCATGAGCAGCTCGGCTGGGGGATCCCCAGTGAGTGATTCGGATCTGGTGCAGTAGCTGAGCAGCACTCGGGACAGGCGGGTCTGCAGGGAGCCTTCTGACACATGTTTCAAGCTTTGCTTGATGGTCTGAACTGCCCGTTCTGCCTGGCCGTTGGATGCGGGCTTGAACGGGGAAAATGTGACGTGTTTGATCCCATTTTGGGTCATAAATTCCTCGCATTCAGCACTGGTGAAGCACAGCCCATTGTCGCTGACTAGGGCATCAGACAAGCCGTGCGTGGCAAACATAGCTCGTCGGCTTTCAATAATGGCCGTGAACGTGCTTACAGACATTATCGCACATTCAATCCATTTTGAGTAGGCGTCTACGACAACCAAAAACATTTTTCCTAGAAATGGGCTCGCATAGTCTACGTGGATCCTTGACCACGGCTTGGAGGGTCACGACCACAAACTTAGCGGTGCCTCTCTGGGTGAGAGCAAGTGTTGCACTGGCGCATGCATGACTCTAAATCTGAGTCGATGCCGGCCCACCACACATGGGATCTGGCTATGGCTTTCATCATTAAAATGCCCGGGTGGGTGCTGTGCAGTTCACAAATGAACGTGTCTCTGCCTTTCTTGGGCAAGACCATGCGATTTCCCCAACAACAGACAGTCTGCCTGCAGGTACATTTCGTCTTTGCGCCTGTGGAACGGCTTAATCGCCTCCTGTATCTCCATTGGGACACTGGCCCAGCTTCCATGGAGGACGCAATTTTTTACCAAGAACAGTAAAGGATCCTGGCTGGAACGGGTCCTGATCTGGCGGACTGTAACGGGGGACTTTTCGTTCTCGAATGCCTCCATGACCATGAGCAAGTCCGCTGGCTGTGCCATTTCCACCCCGGTGGTGGGCAATGGCAGCCGACTGAGAGCATCTGCGCACTTCTCTGTGCCCGGTCTGTGGCGGATTACATAGTTGTATGCCGACAGCGTGAGCACCCATCTTTGGATACGGGCAGAGGCATTGGTGTTAATCCTTTTGCTCCCAGAGAACAACGATATGAGTGGCTTGTGGTCAGCTTCAAGCTCAAACGAGGCCAAATAAGTACTGGTGCAATTTTTTTAACCTGTAAACGCACGCCAAAGCCTCTTTTTCAATCATGCTGTTGGCCCTTTCAGCCTTGGATAAACTTCTGGACACATACGCGACCGGTTGCAAAATCCCAGATTCGTTAGCTTGTTGTAACACACACCCGATCCCGTATGATGACGGGATCGCAAGCTAACACTAATCTTTTACAATGGTTATACAGGACAAGCAGTTTGTTTGAACACAACAGATTTCTGGCTTTCTTAAAGGCAGCCTCTTGTGAATTCCCCCATACCCAGTTGTCTCCTTTGCACAGTAGCGCATGTAGGGGTTCTAGCAGGGTGCTTAACCCAGGTAGGAAATTACTGAAATAGTTCAGGAGTCCCAGGAACGACCACAGCTCCGTCACGTTCTGTGACGTTGACGCTGTCATGTTTGTAACTACAATGTAACACCACTGTATTACAGTATACACTCAACTCAGATGCACACCTTGACCACAGGGGGTGAACTTGTGGGAGACACTCCTTAGCTGATCACACAGGTATATAAAGGGATGTCCCACGCAGGGTCATCACTTCTGGAGTCCTGTAATAAAGAGTTAAGGTCCGTGGAATGTACCTCGTGTGGTTTCATGCTGCAGAGTAAGGACTTTACAGACGTGTTCTTGATGGCCTCCGTTTTGGCGTCAATGGGTCTGATGCTGTGTGCTGCGATTCTTCTTCCCGAGAACTCGACCTCCTGCGCCAGGAAAACACACTTCGAGCGTTTCAACCTGAGCCTCACGCGATTCAACCGCCTAAGAACCTCTTCCAGATTCTTCAAGTGCTCCATGGTGACCCGACCTGTAACCAGTATGTTGTCCTGGAAAACCACAGTGCGAGAAACCGACTTTAGCAGACTCTCCATGTTCCGTTGAAAGATTGCCGCGTCCGACTGAAACCTGAACGGGCACCTGTTATAGATGAACAGACCTTTGTGCGTGTTGATGCAGGTGAGGCCTTTCGAAGACTCCTCCAGCTCCTGCGTCATGTAGGCCGAGGTCAGGTCCAGCTTGGTGAATGTCTTCCCTCCAGCCAGGGTTGCAAATAGGTCGTCTTCCTTGGGAAGCGGGTACTGGTCGGTTAATCGTTACTTTATAGTCTCCACAACTTCTAACCGTGCCGTCCTCTTTAAGTACCGGGACAATCGGACTAGCCCACTCGCTGAATTCCACCGGTGCGATGATGCCTTCTCGCTGCAGCCTGTCCAGCTCAATTTCCAGTTTCTCATGCATCAGGTATGGTACCGCCTGTGCCTTGTGGTGGATGGGTCGCGTACCGGGAACTAAATGGATCTGCACTTACGCCCCCGAGAAGCTTCCAATGCCTGGCTCGAACAACGATGGGAACTTGCTGAAAACATGGGCACATCAGGCGTCGTCGACGGACGAAAGCACTCGGATTTCGTCCCGGTTCCAGTGGATTTTTCCCAATGTGGGGTCATCACCAGCACAATCCACAGCGGGTTTCGTTTACTGCTCCATCATAGGAGACTTTGACTTCTGCACTGCAAATGACAGGGATTAGTTCCTTGGTGTAAGTCCTTAGTTTGATGTGAATGGGGCTGAGCTTGGGCCTGTGTGCCTTTTTGCCCCACAGCCTGTCGAAGGCCTTTTTACTCATTATGGACTGACTCGCCCCCGTGTCCAGTTCCATCGATACTGGAATTCTGTTCAGTTCAACTTTCAACATTATTATGGAGATTTCGTAGTGAATGTGTGTACCCCGCACACTTCTGCTTCCTCGGTACGAGTCTCCAATTCAGCCTGATCCACAGTGGATCGATTTTCCTCTGCAACGTGGTGGTTTGCAGGGTTTGCAGCTCGCCTGCACATTCGCTGGAGGTGTCCCATTGTTCTGCAACCATTGCACGCATAGTGCTTGAAGCGGCATTGATGAGGCCGATGATCACCTCCCCAGCATCAACAAGGTGTTAACTGCCTCGCATTAAAGATTGATGGCGGACTATGGGTCATCTGAGGTCGGTCAGTATCAGCCGGCGTGTACGTTCTGCCATGTATATTTCTGCTCTAAACCTACGTTATTTTATGCACAGTACTGGCCGAGACTTCTTTACCCTGCAAAATCTGTTTTGTATTGTCGCTAGTGGACATAAATACCTGGGCTATCGATATGGCTTTACTTAGATTCGGAGTTTCTACAGTCAACAGTTTGCGAAGGATTGTCTCATGTACAATGTTCAGTACAAAAAAGTCTCTGAGCATTTGTTCTAGGAATCCTTCAAACTCACAATGTCCTGCGAGGCGCCATAGTTCGGCGACATAGCTCGCCACTTCCTGGCCCTCGGATCGTTGACACGTGTAGAACCGATATATCGGCATCAAAACGCTTTGCTTAGGATTTAGGTGCTCCCGGACCAACGCACACAATTCTTCATAGGATTTCTCTGTTGGTTTTGCCAGAGCTAGGAGATTCTTCATGAGGCCATAGGTTGTTGCCCCACAGACGGTTAGGAGGATCGCCCTTCCTTTGGCAGCATTCTCGTCCCCTTCCAGCTCATTGACCACAAAGTATTGGTCGAGTCTCTCCACGAAGGCCTCCCAATCATCCCCTTCTGAGAACGTCTCCAGGATACCAACAGTTCTTTTCATTTTCGAGTGGTTGTTCGTTACCTCATCGCCAATTGTTATGCTCAGAATAAAGAATGAAACTGAGTACTGTGTACAATTAGCAAGGGTGACCTTTGCTCCTTTAGTGCAACTCCAGAGTGCAGGTACCTCATGGGTGGCCTGCTCATAATCCATGCTCCCAAGGGATGCTGGGATCCCTTGGGACTCCAATAGGTAGACTCTCTGGTGGTAGTGTAATACATGTTACAAAGGGTTAAATATGTAACACGTGCAATAAAGGTACAGCAGTTATCACGGGTGACTGTAATCTGCATATAGATTGGGCTAACCAAACTGGTAGCAATACGGTGGAGGAGGAATTCCTGCAGTGTATAAGGGATGGTTTTCTCGACCAATACGTCGAGGAACCAACTAGAGAGTTGGCCATCCTAGACTGGGTGTTGTGTGACGAGAGAGGATTAATTAGCAATCTTGTTGCTCGAAGGCCCTTGGGAAAGAGTGACCATAATATGTAGAATTCTTCATTAAGATGGAGGGTGACACAGTTAATTCAGAGACTAGAGTCCTGAACTTAAAGAAAGGTAACTTCGATGGTATGAGACGTGAATTGGCTTGGATAGACTGGAGAATGATACTTAAAGGCTTGATGGTGGAAATGCAATAGCAGACATTTAAAGATCACATGGATGAACTTCAACAGTTGTACATCCCTGTCTGGCGTAAAAATAAAACGGGGAAGGTGGCTCAACCGTGGCTAACAAGGGAAATAAGGGATAATGTTGAATCCAAGGAAGCGGCATATGAATTGGTCAGAAAAAGCAGCAAACCTGAGGACTGGGAGAAATTTAGAATTCATCAGAGGTGGACAAAGGGTTTAATTAGGAGGGGGAAAATAGAGTATGAGGGGAAGCTTGCTGGGAACATAAAAACTGACTGCAAAAGCTTCTACAGATATGTGAAGAGAAAAAGATTAGTGAAGACAAATGTAGATCCCTTGCAGTCAGAATCAGGTGAATTTATAATGGGGAACAAAGAAATGGCAGACCAATTGAACAAATACTTTGGTTCTGTCTTCACTAAGGAAGACACAAATAATCTTCTGGAAATACTAGGGGACCGAGGGTATAGCGAGAAGGAGGAAGTGAAGGGAATCTTTATTAGTCAGGAAATTGTGTTAGGGAAATTAATGGGACTGAAGGCCAATAAATCCCAGGGTCTGATAGTCTGCATCCCAGAGTACTTCAGGAAGTGGCCCTAGAAATAGTGGATGCATTGGTGGTCATTTTCCAACATTCTATAGATTCTGGATCAGTTCCTCTGGATTGGAGGGTAGCTAATGTAACCCCAGCAGGAAAGGGATACTGAGGTTGAATGATCAGCTATGATCTTATTGAATGGCAGTGCAGGTTCGAAGGGCTGAATGGCCTGCTCCTGTACCTAATTTGTATGTTTCTATGTTTCTATGTTTAAAAAAGGAGGGAGAGAGAAAAGAGGGAATTATAGACCGGTCAGCCTGACAATAGTACTGGGGAAAATGTTGGAATCAATTATTAAAGAATTAATAGCAGCTTATTTGGAAAGCAGTGACAGAATCGGTCCAAGTCAGCATGGATTTATGAATGTGAAATCATGTATGACAAATCTTCTAGAATTTTTTGAGGATGTAACTAGTAGAGTGGACAAGGGAGAACTAGTGGATGTGGTGTATTTGGACTTTCAAAAGGCTTTTGACAAGGTCCCAAACAAGAGATTAGTGTGCAAAATTAAAGCACATGGTATTGGTGGTAGTTTATTGACGTGGATAGAAAACTGGTTGGCAGACAGGAAGCAAAGAGTAGGAATAAACGGGTCCTTTTCAGAATGGTAGGCAGTGACTAGTGGGGTACCACAAGGTTCAGTGCTGGGACCCCAGCTATTTACAACATACATTAATGATTTAGACGAAGGAATTGAATGTAATATTTCCAAGTTTGCAGATGACACTAAGCTGGTTGGTAGTGTGAGCTGTGAGGAGGATGCTAAGAGGTTGCAGGGTGACTTGGACAGGTTAGCTGAGTGGGCAAATGCATGGCAGATGCAGTATAATATGGATAAATGTGAGGTTCTCCACATAGGTGCCAAAAACAGGAAGGCAGAATATTATCTGAATGGTAACAGATGAGGAAAAGGGGAGGTGCAATGAGACCTGGGTCTCATGGTACATCAGTCATTGAAAGTTGGCATACAGGTACAGCAGGCGGTGAAGAAGGCAAATGGCATGTTGGCCTTCATAGCGAGAGGATTTGAGTAGAGGAGCAGGGAGATCTTACTGCAGTTGTGCAGGGCCTTGGTGAGGCCACACCTTGAATATTGTGTATAGTTTTGGACTCCTAATCTGAGGGAGGACATTCTTGCTATTGAGGGAGTGCAGCGAAGGTTCACCAGAATAATTCCAGAGATGGCAGGACTGACATATGAGGAGAGACTGGATCGACTAGGCTTATATTGACTGGAATTTAGAAGAATGAGAGGGGATCTCATAGAAACAAATCAAATTCTGATGGGATTGGACAGGTTAGATGCAGGAAGAATGTTCCCGATGTTGGGGAAGTCCAGAACCAGAGGTCACAGTCTAAGTGTAAGGGGTAAGCCATTAGGACTGAGATGAGGAGAAACTTCTTCACTCAGAGAATTGTGAATCTGTGGAATTCTCTACCACAAAAAGTTGTTGAGGCCAATTCGTTCGATATATTCAAAAGGGAGTTAGTTGTGGTCCTTGCACCTAAAGGGATCAAGGGGTATGGAGAGAAAGCAGGAATGGGGTATTAAAATTGCAAAAATGATCAACCATGTTCATATTGAATGGTGGTGCAGGCTCGAAGGGCCGAATGGCCTACTCCTGCACCTATTTTCTATGTTTTTATGTTTCTGTGTTTACTGATTGGTCCCGTTGTAGACACACTCATAAGTATCTCTGGAATGTGTAATTGGAACCACCAGCCCAAGTTATGAGTGACTTTCCAAAGTGTAATTGGAGCCATTCTGACTCCAGAATGTCCCTGCAAGCAGTCACAGAGAGGATAGAGATACACAAACCCAGCAAAAGCCTCCTTACCCCCTTACCCCAGCCCAAGTGCATGCTTCCCCAGCCCAAGTTCCTCACCTTTCCCTGCCCCCCCCCCCCCCGCCACCACTATAGATAGGGCATTGCATCTACGTCAAAGATTGTTAACAGTTTTATTGGGTATGAAGTGAATAGTGATCGTGTCGTGACTTCCGGATTTTCTTCATTCCAAAGTTATCCCTTGTATCACGCTCAGCGAGCTTTCCGAGAAATCAAGTATGAGTGCAAAAGGGGGGTTTGAAGAATGTGATGCGTCTTCCCTGAGTTCCTTGAGTTCCCTCTCTCCCCTCTCCCGCTTCCACTCTCTCTCTCCCGAGCCAGTCTCTCTATAACCCCCCCCTCTGTCTTTATCACTCTCTCCCCGACACTCCATCCCTCTCTCTCTACCCCTACCCCGCCGTATATCTCTATCTTCCCCGATCCCCCGCCGCCTCTCTTTACCATCCTGCTGCTTCTCTCCCCCGCTCTGTTCCACCCACCCACGCACCCGCCCCCCCGCAGTGCACACCCGTTGCCTCTTTCTCTCTCCCACTACCTCCGATGTTTTCTCTCCCAAAGAAGGCCACAATAATGCAAAGGCTGGAAGCAAATCCAGTTGCAGCGGCAGAAAATACTTCAGCAGCAGACTCGATGCAGACTCGTCGGGGCCCCATTTTACGGGTATGGTTTCGGGTCCGAGGAGTCTGCGTATGCACGGGAGGCGTAAGGGGCGGAGTCCATAGGACGCAGGTGCAGAAAAAACACAGTGCAAATAGTCAGAGTGTTTAAAAAAATTTTACACAAGTCCACTCCCATGACAAACCTGAAGCGCGCATGCGCAGAACACTTCTGGTTTGTGGGAGCTGTCACATCCTTCTAATTGAATATTAAAAAGCAGTATAACTTTGAAACTGGCCAACAGCTTACCTTGCCAAGTGAGCATGTCCCTATTGTCAACAAAGTGGAGCTTCTTTTTACAAAGTTCCTGAAGCCAGATGTTGAATCCATGATTCAGCTGTTCCTTTCTTATCATCTGAACATGACTGGTCATAGCCTTGAGACTATTATCCTTGCACCTCATTCTGGAGGTCTGCAATGAGATCCTTATCGGAATCCTGCAAAACAATTGGATTTCTATACATTATATTATTAATACCAATTTGTAAACCTACTATAGAACATAAAATAAGAAATAGGAGTAGGAGTAGGCCATTTGGCCCTTTGAGCCTGTTCCGCCATTTAATAAGATCATGGCTGATCTGATCTTGGCCTCAACTCCACTTCCCTGCCCGCTCCCCATAACCCTTCACTCCCTTATCATTCAAAAATCTGTCTATCTCCAACTTAAATATATTCAATAACCCAGCCTCCACAGCTCCCTGGTGAAGAGAATTTGACAAATTCACGACCCTCTGAGAGAAGAAATTCCTCCTCATTTTCATTTTAAATGGGCAACCCCATATTCTGAAACTATGCCCCCTAGTTCCAGATTTCCCCATGAGGGGAAATATCCTCTCTGCATTTACCCTGTCAAGCGTCCTCAGAACCTTATATGTTTCAATAAGATCACCATTCACTCTTCTCAACACGAATGAATATAGGCCCAACCTGCTCAACCTTTCTTCATAAGACAACCCCTTCATCTCAAGAATCAACCTCGTGAACCTTCTCTGAACTGCCTCCAATGCAAGTATATCCCTCCTTAAATAAGGAGAGCAAAACTGTGCGCAGTACTCCAGATGTGGTCTCACCAATGCCCTGCAGAGTTTGTAGCAAGGCTTCCCTACTTTTATACTCCATTCGCCTTGAAATAAAGACCAACATTCCATTTCCTTTCCTAATTATTTGCTGTACCTACATGCTAACTTTTTGTATTTCATGTACAAGGACCTCCAGATCCCTCTGTACCTCAGCAGTTTGTAATCTCTCCCCATTTAAATAATAATTTGCTTCTAATTCTTCCTACCAAAGTGGATAACCTCACGTTTTCCCACATTATACACCATCTGCCAAATTTTCACCCACTAACAGCCTATAAGAACATAAGAACATAAGATATAGGAGCAGGAGCAGGCCATACGGCACCTCTAGCCTGCTCCGCCATTTAATACGATCATGGCTGATCCGATCATGGACTCATGTCCACTTCCCTGCCCGCTCCTCATAACCCCTTATTCCCTTATCAGTTAAGAAACTGTCTATCTCTGTCTTAAATCCATTCAATGTCCCAGTTTCCACAGCACTCTGAGGTAGCGAATTCCACAGATTTACAACCCTCTGAGAGAAGAAATTCCTCCTCATCTCAGTTTGAAATGGGCGGCCCCTTATTCTAAGATTATGCCCCCCTAGTTCTCGTCTCCACTATCAGTGGAAACATCCTCTTTGCATCCACCTTGTCAAGCCCCCGCATAATCTTATACGTTTCGATAAGATCAACTCTCATTCTTCTGAATTCCAATGAGTAGAGGCTCAACCTACTCAACCTTTCCTCATAAGTCAACCCCCTTATCTCCGGAATCAACCTAGTGAACCTTCTCTGAACTGCCTCCAAAGCAAGAATATCCTTTCGTAAATATGGAAACCAAAACTATGCGCAGTATTCCAGGTGTGACCTCAACAATACCTTGTATAACTGTTTCAGGACTTCCTTGCTTTTATACTCCATCCCCTTTGCAATAAAGGCCAAGATTCCATGGGTTTCATGATCACTTGCTGTGCCTGCATACTAATATTTTGTGCTTCATTAACTAGTATCCCCCAGGTCCTGCTGTACTGCAGCACTTTGCAATTTTTCTCCATTTAAATAATAACTTGCTCTTTGATTTTTTTTCTACCGGAGTGCATAACCTCACACTTTCCAACATTATACTCCATCTGCCAAATTTTTGCCCACTCACTTAACCTGTCTATGTCCTTTTGCAAGTTATCTGCATCTTCCTCACAACTTGCTTATGCACCTATCTTCATATCATCAGCAAATTTGGCTGCATTACATTGATCCCAGTGGCACCACCCATGTTACATACTGCCAACCTGAAAAATGACCCATTTATCCCGACTCCCTATTTTCTATTAGTTAGCCAATCCTCTATCCATGCTAATATTCCTTGGCACTCACCTTTAATTAAGTCATCCACACGATCACTGAGATCTGACATCCTGGCCCCTGGATGACAAAAGACATAGAGTAGGGTTTGTAATCTGATGATAGACCCCTCCCAGGATTGCACGCTGCTTCTCTTGATTCCTTGGCTGTGCCTCCAACGTTATCTTCTTGATCTTTGTAGCCTTTCTCTTACCCTTTTCAGAAGGCTTAGAAGAACATTGAGATTTCAAAGGTATCACTGATACTCAACTCACTGCTCTCGGTCAACCTGGCCAGTTGGTCTTTGTACAACAAGAAAGTCCTTCATTGTGATAAGGAATAACTCATTAGGAAGACAACATTGGCCCTTTCAATTTAATCAGACGATCACATGAACAACGATGAGCAGGCAAAGACCATCTGGTCTGTCGAGCCTGTCCCACACAATTGCGATACCTTGTTTATCACAGCATGTACACTCCACCCCACCCAAAATCATATGATCTCCTGGAAGAGGCAAAAAAATGATGAAAAACCTAAGCCAATTTGGGAAAATAATACCTGGGAAAATTCTCTTCGACCCATCCAGGCGATGAAAACTAGTCCAGGAGATTGCCATGGGCCTGAATTCCCTGCAGTACCTATCTTCTATAAGAGGTGGTCTCCTCCACAGCCAGAAATAGGTCCAGCTCGCGCTTGAAAGAATTCAGCTAAACAGCATCCACCACAGCAGACAGCAGACAGTTATAGAGGTCCAATATTCTCTGGGAAAAAAATTACCTCCACAGTTGTGATAATATTAATATACCATCAGAGAATAACAGAAGGGACTGTGAACAGAAATAAAAACATCAGTATGGTCCTGCAATTCTTCAGGTGCTCTTCTGCTGTAACTTTAGGGGGCGACCAGCAGAATCTACGCCACCCCACTCCCCTCCTGCCCCGATCCACCCCCTCTCCCATTCCCAAACGAATAGCATAAACAGAATTTCAAGGGCCAATGTTCACCTTTCGAAGACTGTAACTGCATTTTAAACTTTAGGCTTAATTTATTCAAGATCTTGGGCAAACAAACTGGTAAGCAGCTAGATGGACTGATGAAAATCAGTTTGCAAGAGGACCTCTTTAAAATATAATTTCAATAATTATTTGGTCAATATTGCACTTATGCATTGAGGATTGTTTTTGATTTGCAAAGTTTAAACTCTGCTTTTATTTTCAGTATACGGTGGAAATGTACGATCTGATGCTGTGGCTGGTGCAAGAGCACAAGAGATTTGTGAGTATTGGAAAGAAAATATGTGGCTTTATGTGCAATACATGGTTTTGGGTGGGGTTGGGAATGTATATATTGTGGGACAGGCTATTTGAACCACATGCTATTTTCTTGTCCGTCAGAAAAAACCTGAACAGAACCCACCAGAAGCATTCCCAATAAATAACTCACGCCACTACAACGGAAATCATAAAAAAAAATAAAAAAACAATCACACTTACCTGAGGTCGACATTACTTACCTCACTGTGACTGCTGCAGCTCGGACCGCTAACTTTCACAAGCGGTCCCAGCAGGGTGCTCTACGGAGCACTACGGGTCGGGCACTAGCCAAAAATCTAGCTTGTATCACAACCAGGGGCAATGCACACCAGCTTACCTCTTCCGGATGGTAATGCTCCGGTCTCTGTCGAAACTGGCCCTGAATGGCCCGGCAGGACGCTGGAAGCTATAACAATCGCTGAATCAGTATTCTGTATTTTCTTTTTTTATGAACAAGGTTTGATTATCTCTATGCTTACTCAACAGCATCACGAAAATGCGAAGCAGAACAGAATGGTGAGTTATAGAAATAGGACAAATGTTGGCCATTTAAAAAAATATACTGTATTGCTTTATAACATTACATGGTATTGTTTCCACTTGCACTGTTTATTGACAGAATGTCCTGATTAAAAATACTAAGAGGGGTATGTTTGCTTGAAAACATTTAGGGTGGAAAATGGCTGTAGCCCATTTTCAGGTCCATTTCAATGGCATGCTAACAGCGCATGCCCCAACTGGGGGCCCATGGATCATTTCTCAGGCATCATTTGGTTAATTTGAATGAGCACCTAATGCTCAAAAATAAGGTCCAAGATGCACGAGCTCACTTCTGATGGGAAGTGTGCGGGTTACCACCTTGGTAAAGTGGTTTGCACATAATGAGCCCCAAAACGAATGAACCGCGATCCCCATGCTTGTTTCCAGGGGTTAGTCAACTTCAACCCTTACTTTTTGGTGGTGGTCACTGCCTAGGCCACAGCATCTACTTAAGAATTCTGAGCAGAGTAGGAACGGCTGCAGACCATTTCCTACAAGGGGGCCTAAAACAGGCATTAGGTAGTTGCCCACGGTGCATGCAAAGTCACCTTTAGCAATATGCAGGCGCCTGTAATGCAGGCGCAGATCAGGCATAGAATGTTGCGTGCAAAATTAACCCCTTTTGCCCCTATTCTTCCACCGGGAAAACAGATGCAATGAGGACCGATTTCTACCCTGCAATATTTTGATATATTTGATACATAGGTTTCAACAAGTTTTTCTATTCTCCATTCACAGATCAGTACATGCGTAACTTGGAAGCCAAAGCTGGTAAGTTGAAAGATAAAGAAAGATTTTGTTCAGATATGAAATGAGCTTCGGCATTCCGTGCTTGTGGTGTTGCCAACTCTAGTTGGAACTGTTATGTTCATAATAAAGTGAGGTAACTGAGTACTGTAGATGTCAGTAAGTGTGACCTCAGCTCCTCTATTCTAACTCCAGAGTGCCGATACAACATGGGAGGCCTGTTTATATACAGTGCTCCCAGGGGATGCTGGGATCACTTGAGGCTCCAACAGGTATGCCCTCTGGTGGTGGTATGATACTGGTTACATAGGGTTGCATACATAACATCACTCACTCCCAAAGTCAATAGTACACTTAGTCACAGGGTGAGACAATCTGGGGCCTTTCGCTTCCTAGTCGATCGTCTCGGTACAAATGCAGGTGTGGGTGAGATGGTTGGTTCCTCGCTGGGCAGCTGGCGTTGCTGGGCTGCTGGGGATGGTGAGTTCAGCTTCGTGGTCAACCGTGATGTCGGTTGCCATTTGTGTGTGTGTCGGAGGGTAGAAGTTGGTGGTGTCCTCTTCGGGTTGCTCGTGGCTGTCTGTGAATTGCTGTTTGGTTTGGTCCAAATGCTTTCTGCAAGTTAGTCCATTAGCAAGT
Source organism: Pristiophorus japonicus (assembly GCF_044704955.1). NCBI lineage: Eukaryota > Metazoa > Chordata > Chondrichthyes > Pristiophoridae > Pristiophorus > Pristiophorus japonicus. Next base: position 292,297,341 of record NC_091981.1, on the reverse strand, counting down.
TTGACCTCAAACACCCTACTCTCTTCTTTACCTATGACAGTGCCAGCAAGCCATTTAGGACCATGTCCATAGTTGAGTACAAATACAGGGTCATTGATTTCAATATCGTGTGACAAGTTTGCGCCATCATGGTATGTGCTTTGTTGATGCCGCCTGTCCTCGACATGATCATGGAGATCAGGATGGATAAGCGAGAACCTTGTTTTGAGCGCCCTTTTCATGAGCAGCTCGGCTGGGGGAACCCCGGTGAGCGAGTGGGGTCTGGTGCGGTAGCTGAGCAGGACTCGGGACAGGCGGGTCTGCAGAGAGCTTTCAGACACACGTTTCAAGCTTTGCTTGATGGTTTGGACTGCCTGTTCTGCCTGGCCGTTGGATGCGGGCTTGAACGGGGCAGATGAGACGTGCTTGATCCCATTGCGGGTCATGAATTCTTTGAATTGAGCACTGGTGAAGCACGGCCCATTGTCGCTGACAAGGACATCGGGCAGGTTGTGCATGGCAAACATGGCTCGTAGGCTTTCGATGGTGGCAGTGGACATGCTCACAGACATTATTACACACTCAATCTTCTTTGAATAAGCATCCACAATGACCAAAAACATTTTGCCTAGAAACGAGCCAGTAAAGTCAACGTGGATCCTAGACCACGGTTTGGAGGGCCATGACCACAAACTCAGCGGTGCCTCCCTGGGTGCATTGCTCAGTTGAGAGCAAGTGTTGCATTGGCGCACGCATGAATCCAAATCTGAGTCAATGCCGGGCCACCACACATGGGATCTGGCTATAGCTTTCATCATTACTAAGCCTGGGTGGGTACTGTGTAGTCGCGTGTGAACGTTTCCCTGTCTTTCTTAGGCAAAGCCACGCGAATGCCCCACAAAAGATAGTCCGCCTGTATGGACATTTCGTCTTTGCGCCACTGGAACGGCTTGATCTCTTCATGCATCTCCGCTGGAACGCTAGACCAGCTCCCAGGGAGGACACAGTTTTTTACAATGGACAGTATAAGATCCTGGCTGGTCCAGGTCCTGACCTGCCAGCAGTAACGGGTGACTTTTCATCTTCAAATGCATCCATCACCAAGAGCAAGTCTGCAGGCTGTGCCATTTCCACCCCGGTGGTGGGCAATGATAGCCGACTGAGAGCATCAGCGCAGTTCTCAGTGCCTGGTCTGTGGCGGATTACATAGTTATATGCAGACAGCGTAAGTGCCCATCTTTGGATGCAGGCAGAGGCATTGGTATTAATCCCTTTGCTCTCTGAGAATAGCGATATGAGCGGCTTATGGTCAGTTTCTAACTCAAACTTGAGACTAAACAGATACTGGTGCATTTTTTTCAACCCGTAAACGCATGCCAGAGCTTCCTTTGCAATCATGCTGCAGGCCCTTTCGGCCTTGGACAAACTCCTGGATACATAGGCAACCGATTGCAATCTTCCCGATTCGTTAGCTTGTTGTAACACACACCCGACCCCGTACGAAGACGCATCGCAAGCTAGCACTAAACGTTAACATGGATTATACAGAACAAGCAGTTTATTGAAACATAACAGATTTCTGGCTTCGTCAAAAGCAGCCACTTGTGATTTCCCCCATACCCAGTCATCTCCATTGCGTAGCAACACATGTAGGGGTTCTAGCAAGATGCTTAACCCGGGTAGGAAATTATCAAAATAATTGAGGAGTACCAGCAACGACCGCAGCTCCATCACGTTCTGTGGTCTCGGCGCGTTCTTGATGTCGGTGGGTCTGATGCCATCTGCCGCGATTCTTCTACCTAAGAACTCGACCTCTGGCACCGGGAAAACACACTTACAGCGTTTCAACGTGAGTCCCACGCGATCTAGCTGACTTAGAACCTCTTACAGGTTCTTCAAGTGTTCGATGGTGTCCCAAGCTCTGATCAATATGTCGTCCTGGAAAACCATACTTTAGCAGGCTCTCCATGTTCCTTTGAAAAATAGCCGCGGCGAAACGAATCCCAAACATAGAAAACATAGAAAATAGGTGCAGGAGTAGGCCATTCGGTCCTTCATGCCTGCATCCCCATTCATAAGAACATAAGAATATAAGAATTAGGAACAGGAGTAGGCCATCTAGCCCCTCGAGCCTGCTCCACCATTCAACAAGATCATGGCTGATCTGTCCGTGGACTCAACTCCATTTACCCGCCCGCTCCCCATAACCCTTAATTCCCTTATTGGTTAAAAATCTATCTAACTGTGATTTGAAGACATTCAATGAGCTAGCCTCAACTGCTTCCTTGGGCAGAGAATTCCACAGATTCACAACCCTCTGGGAGAAGAAATTCCTTCTCAACTCGGTTTTAAATTGGCTCTCCCGTATTTTGAGGCTGTGCCCCCTAGTTCTAGTCTCCCCGACCAGTGGAAACAACCTCTCCGCCTCCATCTTGTCTATCCCTTTCATTATTTTAAATGTTTCTATAAGATCACCCCTCATCCTTCTGAACTCCAACGAGTAAAGACCCAGTCTACTCAATCTATCATCATAAGGTAACCCCCTCATCTCCGGAATCAGCTGAGTGAATCGTCTCTGTACCCTCTCCAAAGCTAGAAAATCCTTCCTTAAGTAAGGTGACCAAAACTGCACGCAGTACTCCAGATGCGGCCTCACCAATACCCTATACAGTTGCAGCAGGACCTCCCTGCTTTTGTACTCCATCCCTCTCGCAATGAAGGCCAACATTCCATTCGCCTTCCTGATTACCTGCTGCACCTGCAAACTAACTTTTTGGGATTCATGCACAAGGAGGCCAAGGGTGCCATCAGCCGGTCCAGGCAGCGGGCGGTCGAGGGGGTCGTTCAACCTGACTGCCTGCCTCTCTTCCGCTCTTACATCCGGTCCAGGGTGTCCTTGGAGATGGAGCACGCGGTGTCCACCGGTACGCTCGCGGCCTTCCGCGAGAGGTGGGCACCGGAGGGACTGGAGTGCATCATCACGCCCGGCAACCAAATTTTAATTTGATTTTACGTTTTAAAGTTTAATTTGTTTTCATTGCCGGTGTTTTTAGTGTCCCCCTCCCCTTTTAAAGGGGGCACTGGAAAAATTTGATTTTAGCGCCCCAAAAAAAAAAACCAAAAACCAAAAAAAAAGGGGCCTTGAAAATGTCTGCTGTGTCACCCAGGTCGGGTGGCATGGTTTTAATGTTTTATGTTTTTGCAGGTTAACTCAAAAGAGTTTCATGCACAAGGACCCCCAGGTCCCTCTGCACCGCAGCATGCTGTAATTTCTCCCCATTCAAATAGTATTCCCTTTTTTTGTTTTTTTTCCCCAGGTGGATGACCTCACACTTTCCGACATTGTATTCCATCTGCCAAACCTTAGCCCATTCGCTTAACCTATCTAAATCTCTTTGCAGCCTCTCTGTGTCCTCTCCACAACCCGCTTTCCCACGAATCTTAGTGTCATCTGCAAATTTTGTTACACTACACTCTGTCCCCTCTTCCAGGTCATCTATGTATATTGTAAACAGTTGTGGTCCCAGCACCGATCCCTGTGGCACACCACTAACCACCGATTTCCAACCCGAAAAGGACCCATTTATCCCGACTCTCGTCTTTCTGTTAGCCAGCTAATTCTCCATCCATGCTAATACATTTCCTCTGACTCCGCGTACCTTTATCTTCTGCAGTAACCTTTTGTGTGGCACCTTATCGAATGCCTTTTGGAAGTCTAAATACACCACATCCATCGGTACACTTCTATCCACCATGCTCGTTATATCCTCAAAGAATTCCAGTAAATTAGTTAAACATGATTTCCCCTTCATGAATCCATGTTGCGTCTGCTTGATTGCACTATTCCTATCTAGATGTCCCGCTATTTCTTCCTTCACGATAGCTTCAAGCATTTTCCCCACGACAGATGTTAAACTAACCGGCCTATAGTTATCTGCCTTTTGTCTGTCCACTTTTTTAAACAGAGGCGTTACATTAGCTGCTTTCCAATCCACTGGTACCTCCCCAGAGTCCAGAGAATTTTGGTAGATTATAACTAATGCATCTGCTATAACTTCCGCCATCTCTTTTAACACCCTGGGATGCATTTCATTATGACCAGGGGACTTGTCTACCTTGAGTCCCATTAGCCTGTCCAGCACTACCCCGCTACCGATAGTGATTATCTCAAGGTCCTCCCTTCCCACATTCCCGTTACCAGCAATTTTTGGCATGGTTTTTGTGTCTTCCACTGTGAAGACCGAAGCAAAATAGTTGTTTAAGGTCTCAGCCATTTCCACATTTCCCATTATTAAATCCCCCTTCTCATCTTCTAAGGGACCAACATTTACTTTAGTCACTCTTTTCCATTTTATATATCGGTAAAAGCTTTTACTATCTGTTTTTATGTTTTGCGCAAGTTTACTTTTGTAATCTATCTTTCCTTTCTTTATTGCTTTCTTAGTCATTCTTTGCTGTCGTTTAAAAGTTTCCCAATCTTCTAGTTTCCCACGCATTGGTTTTTAATTTGATACTCTCCTTTATTTCCTTGGTTAACCACGGCTGGTTATCCCTTCTCTTACCGCCCTTCTTTTTCACTGGAATATATTTTTGTTGAGCACCATGAACGAGCTCCTTAAAAGTCCTCCACTGTTCCTCAATTGTGCCACCGTTTAGTCTGTGTTTCCAGTCTACTTTAGCCAACTCTGCCCTCATCCCACTGTAGTCCCCTTTGTTTAAGCATAGTACACTCGTTTGAGACACTACTTCCTCACCCTCAATCTGTATTACAAATTTAACCATACTGTGATCACTCATTCCGAGAGGATCTTTTACGAGGAGATTGTTTATTATTCCTGTCTCATTACACAGGACCAGATCTAAGATAGCTTGCTCCCTTGTAGGTTCTGTAACATACTGTTCTAAGAAACAATCCCGTATGCATTCTATGAATTCCTCCTCAAGGCTACCCCGTGCGATTTGATTTGACCAATCGATATGTAGGTTAAAATCCCCCATGATTACTGCCGTTCCTTTTTCACATGCCTCCATTATTCCCTTGATTATTGTCCGCCCCATCGTGAAGTTATTATTTGGGGGCCTATAAACTATGCCCACAAGTGACTTTTTCCCCTTACTATCTCTAATCTCCACCCACAATGATTCAACATTTTGTTCATTCGAGCCAATATCATCTCTCACAACTGCCCTGATATCATCCTTTATTAACAGAGCTACCCCACCTCCTTTCCCTTCTTGTCTATCCTTCCGAATTGTCAGATACCCCTGTATGTTTAATTCCCAGTCTTGGCCACCCTGCAACCACGTTTCTGTAATGGCCACCAAATCATACCCATTTGTAATGATTTGTGCCGTCAACTCATTTACTTTATTTCGAATGCTGCGTGCGTTTAGGTAGAGTGTTTTAATACTAGTTTTTAAACCATGAATTTAGTTTTGACCTCTCCTGCAGCCCCTTTATATTCATACATATTGTCCATTCCTATCACCTTGTGGTTTACACTAACCCCAATGCTACTCTGCTCTGTTGCCTCCTGCCTTTTGCATTCTTTCTTGGGGTCCTGTTCATTTGAGCTCTCACCCACTCTAACTAGCTCAGAGCCATCTCCTGGGTTCCGAATACACCGAGCTTTCATGCTTGCCTTTTTATTACACTTTGACCCTTTAGAATTTTGCTGTACAGTGGCCCTGTTTGTTTTTTGCCTTGGGTTTCTCTGCCCTCCACTTTTACTCATCTCCTTTCTGTCTTTTGCTTCTGTCTCCATTTTGTTTCTCTCTATCTCCCTGCATTGGTTCCCATCCCCCTGCCATATTAGTTTGACTCCTCCCCAACAGCAGTAGCAAACACTCCCCCTGGGGCAATGGTTCCGGTCCTGCCCAGGTGCAGACCGTCCGGTTTGTACTGGTCCCACCTCCCCCAGAACCGGTTCCAATGCCCCAGGAATTTGAATCCCTCCCTGCTGCACCACTGCTCAAGCCATATTCATCTGAGCTGTCAATGAGTTCATGGCTGAACATGCAACTTCAGTACCCCATTCCTGCTTTCTCGCCATACCCCTTGATTCCCCCGAGTAGTAAGGACTATATCTAACTTCTTTTTGAATATATTTAGTGAATTGGCGTCTACAACTTTCTGTGGTAGAGAATTCCACAGGTTCACCACTCTCTGGGTGAAGAAATTTCTCCTCGTCTTGGTCCTAAATGGCTTACCCCTTATCCTTAGTCTGTGACCCCTGGTTCTGGACTTCCCAACATTGGGAACATTCTTCCTGCATCTAACCTGTCTAAACCTGTCAGAATTTTAAACGTTTCTATGAAATCCCCTCTCATTCTTCTGAACTCCAGTGAATACAAGCCCAGTTGATCCAGTCTTTCTTGATATGTCAGTCCCGCCATCCCAGAAATCAGTCTGGTGAACCGTCGCTGCACTCCCTCAATGGCAAGAATGACCTTCTGCAAGTTAGGAGACCAAAACTGTACACAATACTCCAGGTGTGGCCTCACCAAGGCGCTGTACAACTGTAGTAATATCTCCCTGCCCCTGTACTCAAATCTCCTCGCTATGAAGGCCAACATGCCATTTGCTTTCTTAACCGCCTGCTGTACCTGCATGCCAACCTTCAGTGACTGATGTACCATGACACCCAGGTCTCGTTGCACCTCCCCTTTTCCTAATCTGTCTCCATTCAGATAATAGTCTGTCTCTCTGTTTTTACCACCAAAGTGGATAACCTCACATTTATCCACATTATACTTCATCTGCCATGCATTTGCCCTAATCTATCCAAGTCACTCTGCAGCCTCATAGCATCCTCCTCGCAGCTCACACTGCCACCCAACTTAGTGTCATCCGCAAATTTGGAGATACACATTTAATCCCCTCGTCTAAATCATGAATGTACAATGTAAACAGCTGGGGCCCCAGCACAGAACCTTGCGGTACCCCACTAGTCACTGCCTGCCATTCTGAAAAGTACCCATTTACTCCTACTCTTTGCTTCCTGTCTGCCAACCAGTTCTCAATCCACGTCAGCACACTATCCCCAATCCCATGTGCTTCAACTTTGCACATTAATCTCTTGTGTGGGATCTTGTCGAAAGCCTTCTGAAAGTCCAAATACATCGGGCATCTATTGTAGATGAACAGACCTTTGTGCGTGTTGATGCAGGTGAGGCCTTTCGAAGATTCCGCCAGCTCCTGCGTCATGTAGGCCGAGGTCAGGTCCAACTCGGTGAACGTCTTCCCTCCTGCCAGGGTCTCAAATAGGTCGTCTGCCTTGGGTAGCGGGTACTGGTCCTGTCGCGAAAAATGGTTAATCGTTACTTTATAGTCCCCACAAATTCTGTCCGTGCCATCGCCCTTGAGGACGGGAACAATTGGACCTAACCCATTCATTGAGCTCCACCAGCGCAATGATGCCTTCTCGCTGCAGCCTGTCCAGCTCGATTTCCACTTTCTCTCGCATCATATATGGCAGTGCCTTGTGGTGGATGGATCGTGTACCGGGAACCAATTGGATCTGCACCTTCGCCCCCGAGAAACTTCCGATGCCTGGCTCAAACAACGACGGAAAGTTGCCCAGAACCTGGGCACATGAGGCGTCGTCGACGGACGAGAGCGCTCGGATGTCGTCCCAGTTCCAGCGGATTTTCCCAGCCAGCTTCTGCTGAACAGTGTGGGGTCATCTCCTGATACAATCCATAGTGGGAGTTCGTGCACCGCTCCACCATAGGAGACTTTTACTGCTGCGCTGCCAATAACAGGGATCAGCTCTTTAGTGTAAAGTCTCAGCTTGGTATGAATAGGGCTAAGCTTGGGCCTGTATGCCTTGTTGCACCACAGCCTTTCGAAGGCCTTTTTACTCGCACCCGTGTCCAATTCCATGAATATTGGAATTCCGTCCAGTTCGACTTTTAACATGATCGGTGGACAGTTTGTGATGAAGGTGTGTACCCCGTCCACTTCTGCCTCCTCGGTTCGAGTCTCTAGTTCAGTCTGATCCGCCATGGATCAATCTTCCTCTGCAACGTGATGGTTTGCAAGGTTTGAAGCTCGTCTGCAAATTCGCTGGAGGTGTCCTATTGTTCCACAGCCTTTGCACACATAGTGTTTGAAGCGGCTTTGATGGGCTCGATGATCACCTCCACAGCGTCAACAAGGTGTTAACTGCCTCGTATTAACGTTTGATGGCGGTCTCTGGGTCATCTGAGGTTGTGCAGCTGCAGGCATGTACGTTCTGCCATATGCATTCCTGCCTGAAAATGACGTTACTTTATGTACAGTACTTGCCGAAACCACTTTATATTGCGAAATTTGTTTGGTGTTATCGCTGGTGGACAAAAATGCCTGGTTTATCGATATGGCTTTGCTCAGGTTCGGTATTTCAACAGTCAATAGTTTGCAAAGGATAACCTCATAGCCAATGCCAAGCACAAAGAATTCTCTTCGCATTTGCTTAAGGAATCCATCGAATTCGCAATGTCCTGCAAGGCGCCTTAGTTCGGCGACATAGCTCGCCACTTCCTGGCCTTCAGACCGTTAACATGTGTAAAATCAATACCTTGTCATCAGAACGCTCTCCTTCGGATTTAGGTGCTTCCAGACCAGCGTACATAGTTCTTCATTCGATTTGGTTGATGGTTTCACCGGAGCTAGAAGATTCTTCATGAGGCCATAGGTTGTTGCCCTACAGACGGTGAGGAGGATCGCCTTTTGTTTGGCAGTGTTCTCATCCCCTTCCAGCTCGTTGGCCACAAAATATTGGTCAAGTCGCTCCACGAAGGCCTCCCAATCATCCTCTTCTGAGAATTCCTCCGGGATACCAACAGTTGTCTGCATTTTCGCCTGGTCGTTCGTTATCTCGTCGCCAGTTGTTATGTTCATAATAAAGTGAGGTAAGTGAGTACTGTAGACGTGACTAAGTGTGACCTTTGCTCTTTTATTCTAACTCCAGAGTGTTGGTACAGCATGTGAGGCCTGCTTATATACACAGTGCTCCCAAGGGATGCTGGGATCCCTTGGGCCTCCAACAGGTACGCCCTCTGGTGGTGGTATGATACTGGTTACATAGGGTTGCATACGTAACAGGAACCATCACCCCTGTGCTCGTTGACCTACATTGGCTCCCAGTTAAGTAACCGATTAAAAGTAGATTTTAAAATTTTGATCCTTGTTTTCAAATCTCTCCATAGCGTCGCCCCACCCTATCTCTGTAATCTCCTCCAGCCCCACTACACACCGTGATATATCAGAACTCCTCTAATTCTGACCTCTTGCTTCACCATTGCTGGTTGTGCCTTGAGCTGCCAAGGCCCATATTCTGGAATTCCCTCCCTTAACCTCTCGATCTCTCTATCTCGCTTTCATCCTTTAAGACCATCCTTAAAACCTACATAATTCTGCCCCAAGAGTACTTAAAGAGGTGGCCTTGGAAATAGCAGATGCATTGACAGTCATTTTCCAACATTCCATAGACTCTGGATCAGTTCCTATGGAGTGGAGGGTAGCCAATGTAACCCCACTTTTTAAAAAAGGAGGCAGAGATAAAACAAGGAATTATAGACCGGTCAGCCTGACATCGGTAGTGGGTAAAATGATGGAATCAATTATTAAGGATGTCATAGCAGCGCATTTGGAAAGAGGTGACATGATAGGTCCAAGTCAGCATGGATTTATGAAAGGGAAATCATGCTTGACAAATCTTCTGGAATTTTTTGAGGATGTTTCCAGTAGAGTGGACAAGGAAGAATCAGTTGATGTGTATATTTGGACTTTCAGAAGGCTTTTGAGAAGGTCCCACACAAGAGGTTAATGTGCAAAGTTAAAGCACATGGGATTGGGGGTAGTGTGCTGACATGGATTGAGAACTGGTTGTCAGACAGGAAGCAAAGAGTAGGAGTAAATGGGTACTTTTCAGAATGGCAGGCAGTGACTAGTGGGGTACCGCAAGGTTCTGTGCTGGGGCCCCAGCTGTTTACATTGTATATTAATGATTTAGGCGAGGGGATTAAATGTAGTATCTCCAAATTTGCAGATGACACTAAGTTGGGTGGCAGTGTGAGCTGCGAGGAGGATGTTATGAGGCTGCAGAGTGACTTGGATAGGTTAGGTGAGTGGGCAAGTACATGGCAGATGAAGTATAATGTGGATAAATGTGAGGTTATCCACTTTGGTGGTAAAAACAGAGAGACAGACTATTATCTGAATGGTGACAGATTAGGAAAAGGGGAGGTGCAATGAGACCTGGGTGTCATGGTACATCAGTCATTGAAGGTTGGCATGCAGGTACAGCAGGCGTTAAGAAAGCAAATGGCATGTTGGCCTTCATAGTGAGGGGATTTGAGTACAGGGGCAGGGAGGTGTTACTACAGTTGTACAGGGCCTTGGTGAGGCCACACCTAAGTATTGTGTACAGTTTTGGTCTCCTAACTTGAGGGAGGACATTCTTGCTATTGAGGGAGTGCAGCGAAGGTTCACCAGACTAATTCCGGGATGGCGGGACTGACATATCAAGAAAGACTGGATCAACTGGGCTTGTATTCACTGGAGTTCAGAAGAATGAGAGGGGATCTCATAGAAACGGTTAAAATTCTGATGGGTTTAGACAGGTTAGATGCAGGAAGAATGTTCCCAATGTTGGGGAAGTCCAGAACCAGGGGTCACAGTCTAAGGATAAGGGGTAAGCCATTTAGGACCAAGATGAGGTGAAACTTCTTCACCCAGAGAGTGGTGAACCTGTGGAATTCTCTACCACAGAAAGTTGTTGAGGCCAATTCACTAAATATATTCAAAAAGGAGTTAGATGTAGTCCTTACTACTAAGGGGATCAAGGGGTATGGCGAGAAAGCAGGAATGGAGTACTGAAATTGCATGTTCAGCCATGAACTCATTAAATGGCAGTGCAGGCTCGAAGAGCCGAATGGTCTACTCCTGCACCTATTTTCTATGTTTCTATGTTCCTAATACCTCCTTATGTGGCTTGGTGTCAAATTTTATTTGGTAATGCTCCTGTGAAGCACCTTGGAATATTTTACTACGTTAAAGGCGCTAAATACTACTTGTTGTTATTGTTTTTGGGCGGCTTCCTGAAGATTTCATTACACGACCCCCACCTTCAAACAGTCTACTTTTTTCATGTTCAATGAAAATGAAAAAAAAAACACAATTTTCATTAATCCTCCTGTGACCTTGTCTCAGGTTACTCACAGCAGGTGTCCAGCAATGTAATCTTTAATTCCTGAAGAATCCAGCACAATCCTGGAGCTTTGGCAAACTTAAATCCTTGAGATGTAGTTTTTTGATTTGCAGAGTTTCTACTAAGTGCTCTTTTTTTTTATCAACAGAACTGATTACGGCTGACTCAGCAAAGCGTCTTCAAAACAGTACGTTGCAGAATGAGAAAGATTCGATCTGTAAGATAACAGGGGCTAGATATTCGGGTACAGAATTCTTGCCCCTGATGAGAAATTGGGGATACCTCCCCCGAAAGGAAGTGGACTGTTAAATCAAGTGCTCTATTTTCTTTCTGGGGTGGTAGTGGAGCAGACACATCAGGAGTGGTGCACACGGCTCAGCAGCACTACGCACTGGGCTGTGTGGTGCTGCCGTGTAGGAGGGGCCCTTCCCTGAAGTAAAGGGAAGGGCCCAAGCTGCAGACTCTGCAGATTTTATACACACCTACCTGGACCACTCAAGTAGAGTGCCGAGCTGAGTGATCACGGCACGGACCTAGCGTGAGGAACAAAAAGCCGACATTTTTTTGACGAGCAGTCCCTTTAACTTTCGCCAGGCTAGCGGCCAGTCGCTCAGTACGTGTCCTTTGAAGCTGTCGCCATTATCACCCGCACAGCTTCAGTGGGCGATACTCAATTTAGGGTCCGGGGAGCTAACAGGGCGTTACACACGGCGATGTCGTCATAATCTCCGGAGATCGGATTGCAACGCTGTTGCGTCACGGCTAAACTCCTGCCAAATTTAGCGGGAGTCGTTGGCGCGCCGCGCTTTGTCACAAAGTCGTTTGTGCCTCGTTAGTGCCCCTCGAGCGTGCCACTGGGAGGCGCAAATGATCCAAATTTCTCCCCTTTGCAATTGTTACATGTTTTCCTATCACTACCAGTATTTTCATATTTTACGACAATATCAAAACCTTTCAACTGAACAGTAGTTTAGTAAGTACTCCCACAGAAACATAGGGGGCAATTCTAATCTCGGAGTGACTGTTGCCAATGACTGGAAGTTGCGCAGAAGTGTACTGCGCATTAATCTGGAACCGGAAGTGTTGTGTATGGAGAAAGAGTCAGACTGAACACTGAGCTCAAAGTAAAGTGTGACCTTAGTCTTTTATTGCAGGTCTCCAGAGTGCCTCTCCAACCTGTGAAACCTCCTTAAATTGCTGTGCTCCCAAGGGATTATGGGATCCCTTGGGACTACAGGGGATGAGCCCCCTGGTGGCTGTACACAGTAAATACAAGTATACATATATAACAACACTCCCCCGCAAAGTCAATCGTGTAACTATTTACAATGTGAGTCGATCTGGGGCCCTTCTTGCCCTGGTTGATCGTCTCGGTGTGAAAGCTGGTGTTGTTGAATCATTTGTTGGACCCTCGCTGGGCTGCTGTACAGCTGGCCTTGCTGGGCTGCCTGGTGTGTTGGGCCCTGCAGGGCTGCTATGGATGATGGGTTCTGCTTCGTGGTCAACCGTGGTGCCAGTTGCCACTGGTGTGTATGTTGGGGGATCAAAAAAGGTAGGGTCCAAGGTGGGTTGCTCAGGGTAGTCCGTGAATCTGAGTTTGATTTGGTCCAAGTGTTTCCGGTGAATGAGTCCATTTGAAAGTTTGACCCGAAACACCCTGCTCCCCTCTTTGGCCACGACAGTGCCAGGAAGCCACTTGGGACCTTGTCCATAATTTAATACAAATAAAGGATCATTGATTTCAATCTCGCGTGACACATTTGCGCTGTCATGATATGCACTTTGTTGAAGCTGCCTGCTCTCTACCTGTTTATGTAGATCAGGGTGAACTACCGAGAGCTTTGTCATAAGTGCTCTTTTCAGGTGGGATCCCAGTGAGTGCGTGGGGTCTCATGCGGTAGCTAAGCAGGACTCGGGCTAGGCGAGTCTGCAGTGAGCCTTCAGTTACCCTCTTCAAACCTTGCTTGATGGTTTGCACTGCTCTCTCTGCCTGACCATTGTACGCTGGTTTAAATGGGGCAGATGTGACATGTTTGATCCCGTTATGGGACATGAATTCTTTTGAACTCAGCACTGGTAAAACATGGCCCATTGTCGCTCACCAGGACATCGGGTAAGCCGTGTGTGGCAAACATGGCCCGCAGGCTTTCAGTAGTGGCAGCGGACATGCTAGCCAACATTATCTCACACTCAATCCACTTGGAGTACGCGTCTACAACTACAAGGGGCATTTTACCCAAGAACGGGCCTGCATAGTCGACATGTACCCTAGACCACGGTTTGGAAGGCCAAGACCATAAACTTAGTGGCGCTTCCCTGGGTACATTGCTTAACGGCGAGCATGTATTATATCTGTGAACGCAGGAACTCTAAGTCCACATCGATACCGGGCCACCACACGTGGGATCTGGCTATCGCTTTCATCATTACGACGCCTGGGTGGGTACTGTGGAGGTCATTGATGAAGGTGTCTCTGCCCTTCTTGGGGACCACCACTCGATTGCTCCACAGAAGGTAGTCTGCCTGTATAGACATTTCATCTTTGCGCCGCTGGAACGGCTTTATCTCTTCCAGCATTTCCACTGGGACACTGGGCCAGCTCCCGTGAAGCACACAGCTTTTGACAAGAGATAATAAGGGGTCCTGGCTTGTCCAGGTTTTGATCTGCCGGGCAGTGACGGGTGATTGCTCACTTTCAAATGCTTCCATAATCATGGCTAGATCTGCAGGTCACGTCATTTCCACCCCCGTGGTGGGCATTGGCAGCCTACTGAGAGCATCAGCGCAGTTTTCTGTGCCTGGCTTGTGGCGGATAGCGTACTTGTATGCGGATAACGACTAAGAATCTCCTCCAGGTTCTGCAGATGCTCGACTGTGTTCTGATCTGTGACCAAGATGTCGTCTTGGAAGACCACGGTGTGCGGGACTGACTTCATTAAACTTTCCATGTTTCTCTGGAATATCGCCGCCGCTGATCGGATTCCAAGCGGGCATCTGTTATAAACAAAAAGACTTTTGTGCGTGTTGCTGCAGGTGAGAGCCTTCGATGATTCCTCCACTTCCTGCATCATGTATGCTGAAGTCAGATCCAGCTTCGTGAACGTCTTTCCTCCCGCTAGCGTTGCAAAGAGGTCGTCACCCTTTGGTAGTGGGTATTGGTCCTGCAGGGAGAAATGATTGATAGTTACTTTGTAATCGCCACAGATTCTGACGGTGCCGTCTCCTTCGAGGATTGGGACAATAGGACTGGCCCACTCGCTGAACTCGATTGGGGAAATGATGCCCTCTCTTTGCAGCGGGTCTAGATCGATCTCGACCCTTTCTCTCATCATGTACGGTACTGCTCTCGCCTTGTGATGGATGGGTCGCGCCCCCGGAATTAGGTGGATGCGCACTTTTGCTCCTTGTAATTTCCCGATGCCTGCTTCAAACAGCGAAGGAAATTTGTTTAAGACCTGGGCACACGAAGTGTCGTCAGCAGGCGATAGCTGTCGGACTTCGTCCGAGTTCCAGCGTATGTTTCTCAGCCAGCTCCTACTGAGCAGCGTGGGACCATCGCCTGGTACCACTCAGAGTGGTAGCTTGTGCACCGCTCTATCGTAGGAGACCTTTACGAGTTCTTTCGTGTAAGTTCTTAGTTTCGTGCGAATTGGAGTTAAGACTGGCCTTGAGGCCTTGTTGCACCAGAACCTTTCGAAAGTCTTTTTGCCCATGATGGACTGGCTCACGCCCGTGTCCAGCTCCATTGACACCGGGACTTCATTTAGTTCAACATTCAGCATTATCGGGGGACAATTCGTGGTGAATGTGTGCACCCCATGTACCTCTGCCTCCTCAATCTGAGGCTCTGGTTCATCGTGATCCTCCGTGGGTCTGTCCTCCTCTGCAAAATGGTGGTTTACAGTTTCCGCATGCTTTGCAGCTCGCCTGCACATACGTTGGAGGTGTCCCATTGTTTCACAGCCCTTGCAAACATACTCTTTGTATCGGCATGAATGGAAATGATGATCACCCCCGCAGCGCCAACAAGATGTTAATGGCCTTGCATTCATCACGCTTGATGGTGGACTCATGAGACATCTGCGGACGTGTAGCTGCAGGTAGGTGTGACCTGCCCTGTACGTTACGATTCGAAAACAGCATCACTTTGTTCACAGTAGTTGTTAGCAGCACTTGTGTGCTCAAAGATTTGCTTCGTATTGTCACTGGTGGCAATGAACGCCTGGGCTATCGCTATGGCCTTTCTCAAGGTTGGGGTCTCTACAGTTAAAGGTTTGCGGAGTATGGTTTCATGGCCAATGCCAAGTACGAAAAAGTCTCTGAGCACGTGCTCCAAATGTCCTTCAAATTCGCATTGTCCTGCAAGGCGTCTTAGCTCGGTGACATAACTCGCCACTTCCTGGCCTTCAGACTTTTGTAGATGTAGAACCGGTACCTCGCCATCAGAACGCTTTCCTTCAGGTTCAAATGCTTTCGGATCAGTGTGCACAAATCATCGTACGATTTCTCCGTGGGTTTCACTGGACTGAGCAGATTCTTCATGAGGCCATATGTTGGTGCCCCACAGACGGTGAGGAGGATCGACCTTCGTTTGGCAGCGCTCTCTTCCCCATCTAGCTCGTTGGCCACAAAGTATCGGTCGAGTCTCTCCACAAACGTTTCCCAATCATCTCCCTCCGAGAATTTCTCCAGGATGCCCACTGTTCTCTGCATCTTTGGGTTCGCTATCTGTATCTCGTCGCCAGTTGTAGTGTGTGGAGAAAGAGTCAGATGGAACACTGTGAGCTCAAAGTAAAGTGTGATCTTAGTCTTTTATTGCAGGTCTCCAGAGTGCCTCTCCAACCTGTGAAGCCTCCTTAAAGCAACCTGTGCTCCCAAAGGATTATGGGATCCCTTGGGACCCCAGGGGATGAGCCCTCTGGTGGTTGTACAGAGTTAATACAAGTATATACATATATATATACATAACAGGAAGTTTCTCTATTTTTTCAAGGTGCTCACTCCCTCCCTGGCATTTTTTCCGCAGAGACCACTTCCTTCCCAGCATTTAATAAAGGATGCAGTTATTTGCAATGAGGGGTTTTGGCTGTTTTGCTCTCCAGTATCACATGACCTGATTACTGATTGGACCCCTTGTAGACACACCCATAAGTATCTCTGGAATGTGTAATTGGAAGCGCCAGCCCAAGTTATGAGTGACTTTCCAAAGTGTAATTGGAGCCATTCTGACTTCAGAGTATCCCTGCAAGCAGTCACAGAGAGGATAGGGATCCACAAACTCAGCAAAAGCCTCCCAAGTCCCTGACCCCAGCCCAAGTACATGCTTCCCCGGCCCAAGTTCCTCACCTTTCTCCCCCCCACCCCGCCACCACCATATTGCCATGGAACATTGCATCTACGTACGGATTGTTAACAGTTTTATTGGGTATGAAGTGAATAATGATCGTGTCGTGACTTCCGGATTTCCTCCACTCCAAAGATGTCCTTTGTAACACGCTCACCGAGCTTTCCGAGAAATCAAGTGTGTGTGTAAAGGGGCTTTGAAGAATGTAATGCATCGTCCCTGAGTTCCCTGAGTTCCCTCTCCCCACCCCGCCCCGCCCCGCCTCTCCCACTTCCACTCTCTCTCTCTCTCTCCCCCACCATTCTCTCTATAGCTCCCCCCACCGTCTCTCTCACTCACTCCCCGACACCCCATCTCTCTCTCTCTACCCCTACCCCCCCCCGTATCTCTCTATCTTCCCCTACCCGCCTCCGCCTCTCTCTTCCACCCCCCGCCTGCTTCCTCTCTCCCCAGCCTACCCTCCCCATCCCCCGCCATGCACACCCGTTGCCTCTTTCTCTCTCCCACTACCTCCGATGTTTTCTCTGCCAAAGAAGGCCACAATAATGCAAAGGCTGGAAGCAAATCCAGTGGCAGTGGCAGAAAATATTTCAGCAGCAGACTCGACGCAGACTCGTTGGGGCCCCATTTCACGGGTACGTTTTCGGGTCTGAGGAGTCTGCGCATGTGCGAGAGGCGTAAGGGGCGGAGTCCATAGGCCACAGGCGCAGAAAAGCACAATGCAAATAGTCAGAGTGTTTAAAAAAAAGTTACATGAGTCCTCTCCCATGACGAACCTGAAGCGCGCATGCGCAGAACACTTCCGATTTGTTGGGAGCTGCCGCGTCCTTCTAATTTGATGTTGAAAAGCAGTATAATTTTGAAACTGGACAACAGCTTACCTTGTCAAGTGAGCATGTCCCTATTGGAGCTTCTTTTTACAAAGTTCCTGAAGTCAGATGTTGAATCCATGATTCAGCTGTTCCTCTCTTATCATCTGAACATGACTAGTAATAGCCTTGAGACTATTATCCTTGCACCTCATTCTGGAGGTCTGCAATGAGATCCTTGCAGGAATCCTGCAAAACAAATGGATTTCTATCCATTACATCATTAATACCAATTTGTAAACCTACTACAGAACATAAGAACATAAGAAATAGGAGCAGGAGTAGGCCATTTGGCCCCTTGAGCCTGCTCCGCCATTTAATAAGATCATGGCTGCTCTGATCTTGGCCTCAACTCCACTTCCCTGCCCGCTCCCCATAACCCTTCACTCCCTTAATGCTCAAAAATCTGTCTATCTCCACCTTAAATTTATTCAATAACCCAGCCTCCACAGCTCTCTGTGGTAGAGAATTCCAAAGATTCATGACCCTCAGAGAAGAAATTCCTCCTCATTTTCATTTTAAATGGGCAACCCTTTATTCTGAAACTATGCCCCCAGTTCCAGATTTCACCATGAGGGGAAATATGCTCTCTGCATCTACCCTGTCAAGCGCCCTCAGAACCTTATACGTTTCAATAACATAACCTCTCATTCTTCTCAACATGAATGAGTATAGGCCCAAGCTGCTCAACCTTTCTTCATAAGACAATCCCTTCATCTCAAGAATCAACCTCGTGAACCTTCTCTGAATTGCCTCCAACGCAAGTATATCCCTCCTTAAATAAGGAGAGCAAAACTGTACGCGGTACTCCAGATGTGATCACCAACGCCCTGTAGAGTTATAGCAAGACTTCCCTACTTTTATACTCCATCCGCCTTGCAATAAAGACTAACATTCCATTTCCTTTCCTAATTAGTTGCTGTACCTGCATGCTAACTTTTTGTATTTCATGTACAAGGAACTCCAGATCCCTCTGTACCTCAGCATTTTGTAATCTCTCCCCATTTAAATAATAAATTGCTTCTAATTCTTCCTACCAAAGTGGATAACCTCACGTTTTCCCTCATTATACTCCATCTGCCAAATTTTCGCCCACTAACTTAGCCAATAAGAACATAAGAAATAGGAGCACGAGTAGGCCGTACGGCCCCTCTAGCCTGCTCCGTCATTTAATACGATCATGGCTGATCCGATCATGGACTCAGGTCCACTTCCCTGCCCGCTCCCCATAACCCCTTATTCCCTTATCAGTTAAGAAACTGTCTATCTCTGTCTTAAATCAATTCAATGTCCCAGCTTCCACAGCACTCTGAGGTAGCGAATTCCAAAGATCTACGACCCTCTGAGAGAAGAAATTCCTCCTCATCTCAGTTTTAAGTTGGCGGCCCCTTATTCTAAAATTATGCCCCCTAGTTCTCGTCTCCACTATCAGTGGAAACATCCTCTTTGCATCCACCTTGTCAAGTCCCCGCATAATCTTATACGTTTCGATAAGATCACCTCTCATTCTTCTGAATTCCAATGAGTAGAGGCTCAACCTACTCAACCTTTTCTCATAAGTCAACCCCCTCATCTCCGGAATCAACCTAGTGAACCTTCTCTGAACTGCCTCCAAAGCAAGTATATCCTTTCGTAAATATGGAAACCAAAACTATGCGCAGTATTCCAGGTGTGGCCTCAACAATACCTTGTATAACTGTTTCAGGACTTCCTTGCTTTTATACTCCATCCCCTTTGCAATAAAGGCCAAGATTCCATCGGTTTCATGATCACTTGCTGTACTTTTTGTGCTTCATGCACAAGTATCCCCCAGGTCCTGCTGTACTGCAGCACTTTGCAATTTTTCTCCATTTAGATAATAACTTGCTCTTTGATTTTTTTCTGCCAAAGTGCAGAACCTCACACTTTTCAACATTATACTCCATCCGCCAAATTTTTGCCCACTCACTTAGCCTGCCTATGTCCTTTTGCAAGTTATTTGCGTCCTCCTCACAACTTGCTTATGCACCTACCTTTATATCATCAGCAAATTTGGCTACATTACATTGATCCCTGTGGCACCACACATGTTACATACTGCCAACCTGAAAAATGACCCATTTATCCCGACTCCCTATTTTCTATTAGTTAGCCAATCCTCTATCCATGCTAATATTCCTTGGCACTCACCTTTAATTAAGGCATCCGCACAATCACTGAGATCTGACATCCTGGCCCCTGGATGACAAAAGACACAGAGTAGTGTCTGTATTTCTGATGATAGTCCCCTCCCAGGATTGCCCGCTGCTTCTCTTGATTCCTTGGCTGCGTCTCCAACGTTATTTTCTTGATCTTTGTAGCCTTTCTCTTACCCTTTTCAGAAGGCTTAGAAGAACATTGAGATTCAACGATATCACTGGTATTCAACTCACTGCTCTTGGTCAATCTGGCCAGTTGGTCTTTGTACAACAAGAAAGTCTTTCATTGTGATAAGAAATAACTCATTAGGAAGTCAATATTGGCTCTTTCAATTTAATCAGACGAACACATGAGCAATGATGGGCAGGTAAAGACCATCTGGTCCGTCGAGCCTGTCCCACACAATTGCGATACCTTGTTTATCACAACATGTACATTCCACCCCACCCGAAATCATATGATCTCCTGGAAGAGGCAAAAAAATGATTAAAAATCCAAGCCAATTTGGGAAAATAAAACCTGGGAAAATTGTCTCTGACCCATCTAGGCGATAAAAACTAGTCCAGGAGATTGCCATGGGCCTGAATTCGCTGCAGTACCTATCTTCTATAAGAGGTGATCTCTTCCACAGCCAGAAACAGGTCCAGCTCTCGCTTGAAGGAATTCAGCTAAACTGCATCCACCACAGCACCACACAGTTCCAGAGGTCCAATATTCTCTGGGAAAAGAACCACCTCCTGACATTGTCCACAGTTGTGATAATAACAGAAGTGACTGTGAACAGAAATAAAAACATCAGTATGGTCCTGCAATTCTTCAGGGGTTCTTCTGCTGTAACATTGGGGGCAGACCAGCACAATCCTCCCCCCACCCCTCACCACCCGATCCGTCCCCTCTCCCACCCCCAGGGGAACAGCACAAATAGAATTTCAAGGGTCAATGTTCACCTTCCGAAGACTGTAACTGCATTTTAAACTTTAGGCCTAATTTATTCAAGATCTTGGGCAAACAAAATGAAAATCAGTTTGCAAGAGGACCCGCTTAAAAAAAAATTTCAATAATTATTTGGTCAATATTGTACTTATGCATTAAGGATTGTTTTTGATTTGCAAAGTTTAAACTCTGCTTTTATTTTCAGTATACGGTGGAAATGTACGATCCGATGCTATGGCTGGTGCAAGGGCACAAGAGATTTGTGAGTGTTGGAAAGAAAATATGTGGACTATATTTTTTAAGGTGGCTTTATGGTGCAATACATGGTTTTGGGTGGGGTTGGGAATGTATATATTGTGGGACAGGCTATTTGAACCACATGGTAGTTTCTTGTCCGTCAGGAAAAACCTGAACAAAACCCACCAGAAGCATTCCCAATAAATAACTCACACCACTGCAACAGAAATCACAAAAAAAAATAAAAAACAATCACACTTCCCTGAGGTCGACATTACTTACCTCACTGTGACTGCTGCAGCTCTAACTTTCACAGGCGGTCCCAGCAGGGCGCTCTACAGAGGGTCGGCCAAAAATCTAGCTGGTTTCGCAACCGGGGCATTGCACATTGGCTTACCTCTTCCGGACGGTAATGCTCTGCTCCCCATCGAAACCGGCCCCGAATGTTCCGTTGGAAGCTATAACAATCGCTGAAACAATATTCTGTATTTTCTCTATTTTATATTTTTATGAACAAGGTTTGATCACCTCTATTCTTTCTCAACAGTATCACGAAAAAGCATAGCAGATCAGAATGGTGAGTTATAGAAACAGGAAAAATGTTTAACAAATATACTGTATTGCTTTATGACATTACATGGTATTGTTTCCACTTGCACTGTTTATTGTAAGAATGTCTAGATTAAAAACACTAAAGGGAGTATGTTTGCGTAGTTGAAAACATTTAGGGGTGGAAATTGGTTATAGCCCATTTTCAGGTCCATACCACTGGCACGCGAACAGCGTATGCCCCAACAGGGGGCCCGAGGCCACCCGGATATTCGTTCTCAGGCATCATTTGGTTAATTTGAACGAGCTGCCACCAAATGTCAGGCCACCTGCTTTGCCGGCAGCACTGCTGCTCTTCCTGACTCCACGGGAAAGCTTAAAAAAAAATGTGTTCATTAAAAACTGAGGGGGCTCAATTGTGTAGCACCCTCCTTTTAGGTGCTACACAGCCACCTAATGCTCAAAAATAAGGTCTGAGATGCATAAACTCACTTCTAATGGGAAATGTGCAGGTTACCACCTTGGTAAAGAGGTTTGCACCTACGAGCCCCAGAACGGATGAACCGCAATGTTTTCAGGGATTAGTAAATTTAACCCTTACTTTTTGGTCATGGTTGTAATATATGTACAAAAGGTCTGCCCAGCCGAGAGACCCAAGTTGAGTCTGATAAATGTGAAGTTGCGTACCTACACCAAAGAGCTCATACCAGTGATCGGTAGTGCAGCAGTAAGTGTGTCGTACGAGGAAGCGGTTCATGATCTACCATTATGGATTATCCCAGACAACGGCCCATCGTTATTCGGCAGGAATTGGCTCGAGAAAATAAAATGGAAATGGTACAATATCAAAGCTTTGTCATCAGCGGATGATGATTTGTGTGCTCAAGTGCTGAGCAAATTTCCCTCACTTGTTGAACCGGGAATTGGCAGCTTCAAGGGAGCCAAGGTGCAGATTCGCCTAGGCCCAGACGCAAGGCCCAGATGCAAGGCCCATCCATCACAAAGCCAGGGCAGTCCCACACATGATGAAAGAAAAGGTCGAGCTCGAATTGGGCAGGTACAACGCGAGGGGGGTCATCTCACTGGTCAAATTTAATGAATGGGCCAGTCCCATTGTTCCGGTGTTAAAGAGCGACGGCACGGTTAGGATTTGTGGCGACTACAAAGTCACGATCAACCGAGTATCGAAACAAGATCAGTACCCGCTACCGAAAGCCGATGACCTGTTTGCAACGCTAGCCAGGGGAAAATCGTTCACCAAATTGGATCTAACATCGGCCTACATGACACAGGAACTGGTTGAATCATCAAAGAAACTTACATGCATCAACACGCACAAAGGACTGTTTATTTACAACAGGTGCCCTTTTAGCATTCATTCGGCGGCAGCCATATTTCAGAGAAACATGGAGAGCCTATTGAAATCCGTCCCCAGGACCGTGGTATTCCAAGACGACATCCTAGTCACAGGTCGTGACACCGCTGAGCACCTGCACAATCTGGAAGAGGTTCTGCGTCGTCTGGACAAAGTGGGACTCAGGCTGAAACGTTCAAAGTGCATTTTCATGGCACCAGAGGTCGAATTCCTTGGGCATAAAATTGCTGCAAAAGGAATCAGGCCTACAGACACGAAAACAGAGGCCATCAAAAATGTGCCCAGGCCCCAGAATGTGACGGAGCTGAATTTGTTCCTGTATCTTCTCAACTACTTCGGTAACTTCTTACCCAAACTGAGCACTGTATTAGAGCTGTTGCACAAGCTGCTCAGGAAAGGAGACGACTGGATGTGGGGTGAGCTTCAAGACAGAGCCTTTGAGAAGGCTAGAAATCTGTTGTGTTTCCACAAGCTACTGGTACTGTATGACCCATGCAAGCGTCTAGTTTTGACCTGTGATCCTATGGGGTCAGCTGCATACTCCAGCAAGCCAATGAGTCAGGAAAACTACAACCAGTTGCATACGCATCTCAAAGCCTGTCCAAGGAGGAAAGAGCCTACGGCATGATAGAGAAAGAGGCTTTTAGCATGTGTTTATGGGGTAAAAAAAAATGCACCAGTACCTGTTTGGGCTTCGCTTCGAGCTGGAAACCGATCACAAGCCGCTTACATCGTTGTTCTCGGAACATAAAGGTATCAATACCAACGCGTCATCCCGCACCCAGAAGTGGGTGCTGACATTATCTGCCTATGATTATGTCATTCGCCATAGACCAGGCACCGACAACTGTGCTGATGCATTGAGCCGGTTACCGTTGCCCACACCGGAGGTGGAAACGCCAATGTCCACAGAGCTACTCATGGTCATGGATGCCTTTGAGAGTGAAAGATCACTGCTCAACAAGTTAAGACCTGGACCAGCCAGAATCCGACCCTATCGGTTGTAAAACGTTCTGTTTTTAACGGGGACTGGTCGACCATCCCCAAGGAAATGGGTGATGAAACCAAACCGTACAGCCATCGCAAAGATGAGATTTCCATCCAGTCCAACTGTTTACTGTGGGGTAATCGTGTTGTAATACCCAAGAAAGGCAGGGCGAGATTTGTACGGGAGTTACATAGTACGCATCCTGGTATTATCATGATGAAGGCAATCACGAGGTCCCCTGTTTGGTGGCCTGGCATTAACTCGGACTTAGAGTCATGCGTGCATCAGTGCAGCACCTGCATGCAGTGAAGCAATGCCCCAAAGGAAGCTCCGCTCAGTCTGTTCATGGCCATTCAAACTGCGGTCTAGAATCCACATCGATTTTGTGGGCCCCTTCCTCGGTAAAAAGTTTTTTGTGGTGGTGGATGCACACTCCAAATGGATAGAATGTGTGATCATGTCATCCAGCACTTCCACTGCCACCATTGAGAACCTGAGAGCCATGTTTGCCACACATGGTCTGCCAGACATTGTTGTCAGCGACAACGGACTGTGTTTCACGAGCCTGGAGTTTCAAGAGTTCATGAAACGCAACAGCAGAAAACACGTGAGGTTAGCCCCGTTCAAACCCGCATCCAATGGTCAAGCGGAGCGGGCAGTTCAAACCATCAAGCAGAGCCTGAAACGCGTAACTCACGGTTCCTTGCAGACATGCCTGTCACGCATACTGCTCAGTTACAGGACAAGGCCACACATGCTCACCGGGGTCCAGCCTGCGGAACTATTGATGAAGAGAGGCGTCAAAACCAGGTTCTCTCGAGTCCATCCTGAGCTTACCCATCATGTCGAAACCCGACGTCAGTGCCAGCAGTGGTATCAAGACTGCGCCGCAGTGTCTTGCGACATATCTATAAATGACCCAGTGTATGTACTTAACCATGGTCAAGGGCCCAAGTGGCTCCCGAGCAATGTTACGGATAAGGAGGGTAATTGGGTGTAGGTTAAGTGCAAGAATGGGCAGATGTGCAGGAAAAACATTGATCAAATCAAGCTAAGACACACTGACGAACCGGAACAGTTGGAAGAAGACACCGCGTACTTAGACGACCAACCAACTCACATCCAGCCATCAGAAGAAGCCACTGTGGTCAACGCCAAGCCCCAAATCGTGAGAGACTCGGAAAGCACTGGGATTGTACTGAGACGGTCAACCAGGGAGCGAAGGGCTTCGGACCATCTGAACTTGTAATATGGAATGTGCCAAGAACTAGGGTGGGAATGATGAAATGTATGTACATAAGGTCTGCCCACCAACAGAGGGCACTACCGTCAGAGGTCCTAGGATCATAGGTACACTCATGCTGGGCCAGGTATATAATCTGAACTTCACCTTTGTATATTCATTTCTGGAAGCCATTGAAGACTGACCAGGTTACACTTGATCACTGGCTCACAGTACGGGGTTCATTGTATCATTTCATATACCACAGTGGTCACTGCCTAGGCCACAGCAGCTACTTAAGAATTCTAAGCAGAGCAGGTACGGCTCCAGACCAATTTCGACAAGAGGGCTTAAAACAGGCATTAGGTAGTTTGCCCACGATGCACGCAAATTCACCTTTACCAATATGCTGCCGCCTGTAAAATGCAGGCACAGAATATTGCGTGCAAAATGATCCCCTTTTGTCCCTGTTCTTCCACCCGGAAAACTGATGCAATGAGGACCGATTTCTACGCTGCAGTATTTAGATATATTTGATGCATAGGTTTCAACAATTTTTTCTATTCTCCATTCACAGATCAGTACATGCGTAACTTGGAAGCCAAAGCTGGTAAGTTGAAAGATAAAGATTTTGTTCAGATTTAAAATGAACTGCGGCATTCCGTACTTGTAGTGTTGCCAATTCTAGTTGGAACCATCACCCCTGTGCTCGTTGACCTACATTGGCTCCCGGTTAAGTAACCGATTAAAATTAGATTTTAAAATTCTGATCCTTGTTTTCAAATCCCTCCATGACCTCGCCCCTCCCTATCTCTGTAATCTCCTCCAGCCCCACTACCCGCCAAGATATCAGTGCTCCTCTAATTCTGGCATCTTTCTCCACCATTGGTGGCTGTGCCTTTAGCTGCCAAGGCCTTAAGTTCTGGAATTCCCTCAGTAAGCCTCTCCACCTCTCTACCTCTCTTTCATCCTTTAAGACACTCCTTAAAACCTATCTCATTCTCTCTTAATATTACCTTATGTGGCTCAGTGTCAAATTTTATTTGATACTGCTCCTGTGAAGCACCTTGGGATATTTTACTACGTTAAAGGTGCTAAATACTACTTGTTGTTGTTGTTGTTGGACGGCTTCCTGAATATTTCATTACACGACCCCCACCTTCAAACAGACTATTTTTTTCATGTTCAATGAAAATGTAAAAAAACCCACAATTTTCATGAATCCTCCTGTGACTTTTGTCTCAGGTTACTCACACCAGGTGTCCAGAAGTTTAATCTTTAATTCCTGGCGAAAGGAGGACAATCCTGGAGGTTTGGCCAACTTAAATTCTTGAGATTTCGTTTTTTGATGTGCAAAGTTTTTACCAAGTGCTCTTATTTTTTATCAACAGGATTGATTCAGGCTCAATCAGCACAGTGTCTTCAAAACAGTAAGTTGTAGAATGAGAAAGATTCGATCTGTAAGATAAAAAGTCGGGTACAGAACTCTTGCCTCTGATGAGAAATTGGGGATACCTCCCCCGAAAGGAAGTGGAGCATTAAATCAAGTGCTCTATTTCCTTTCTGGGGTGGTAGTGGAGCAGACACATCAGGAGTAGTGCACACGGCACGGCAGCACTATGCACTGGGCTGTGTGGCGCTGCCATGCAGGAGGAGCCCTTCCCTGAATTAAAGGGAAGGGTTCAAGCTGCATACTCTGCAGATTTTATACACATCTACCTGGACCACCCAAGCAGAATGCCGAGCTGAGCGATCGCATCACAGACCCCAAGTCCAAAGACGCAACGGTAAGGAAAAAAAAAAGCAACATTTTTTTGATGAACAACCGGCCACATCCCCTTTAACTTTCGGCAGGCTAGCAGCCAGCCGCTCAGTACGTGTCCTTTGAAGCTGCCGCCATCATCACCCGGCACAGCTTCACTGGGCGATACATAAGAACATAAGAACATAAGAATTAGGAACAGGAGTAGGCCATCTAGCCCCTCGAGCCTGCTCCACCATTCAACAAGATCATGGCTGATCTGGCCGTGGACTCAGCTCCACTTACCCGCCCGTCCCCCGTAACCCTTAATTCCCTTATTGGTTAAAAATCTATCTATCTGTGACTTGAATACATTCAATGAGCTAGCCTCAACTGCTTCCTTGGGCAGAGAATTCCACAGATTCACAACCCTCTGGGAGAAGAAATTCCTTCTCAACTCGGTTTTAAATTGGCTCCCCCGTATTTTGAGGCTGTGCCCCCTAGTTCTAGTCTCCCCGACCAGTGGAAACAACCTCTCTGCCTCTATCTTGTCTATCCCTTTCATTATTTTAAATGTTTTTATAAGATCACCCCTCATCCTTCTGAACTCCAACGAGTAAAGACCCAGTCTACTCCATCTATCATCATAAGGTAACCCCCTCATCTCCGGAATCAGCCGAGTGAATCGTCTCTGTGCCCCCTCCAAAGCTAGTGTATCCTTCCTTAAGTAAGGTGACCAAAACTGCACGCAGTACTCCAGGTGCGGCCTCACCAATACCCTGTACAGTTGCAGCAGGACCTCTCTGCTTTTGTACTCCATCCCTCTCACAATGAAGGCCAACATTCCATTCGCCTTCCTGATTACCTGATACTCAATTTAGGGTCCGGGAAGCTAACGAGGCATTAGACACGGCGATGTTGTTACAATCTCTGGAAATCGGATTGCAAAGCTGTTGCACCACAGCTAAACTCCTGCCAAATTCAGCAGGAGTCGTTAGAGGTGGCGCACTCAGTCACAAAGTCGTTTGTGCCTCATTAGTGCCCCTCGAGCCCGCTAATGGGAGGCGCAAATGACCCAAATTTCTCCGCCTTGGAATTGTTACATGTTTTCCTATCACTATCAGTATTTTCATAGTTTCCGATGACATCAAAACCTTTCAATTGAATAGTAGTTTTGTAACTACTGTCAAAGAAACATAGGGGGCAATTCTAATCTCGGAGTAACTGTTGCCAATGACTGGAAGCTGCGCAGAAGTGTACTGCGTATTAATTAATCTGTAACCAGAACTTTAAGGTTTTTTTACAAGGTGCTCAGCATTTTAAAAAGCATGCAGTTATTTGCACTGTTTTTTGGCTGATTGGCTGTCAATTATCACATGACCTGATTGCTGATTGGTCCCCTTGGAGGATAAGCTACACCAATAAGTCTCTCTGCAATGTTTAATCGGAATCACCCAGCCCAAGTTCTGAGTGACTTTGCAAAGTGTAATTCGAGCCATTCTGACTTCAGAACTCCTCTGCAAGAAGTCACAGAGAGTATAAATCTCAACGAACCCAGCAAAACTTCCCAAGTCCCTGACCCCAGCCCCAGTACATGCCTCTCCCAGCCGAAGTTCCTGACACCCGCAGACCAAGTTCATCCCCCCCCCAACCCAAGTTCATCCCCCCCCCTGCCCAAGTGCATGCCTCCCTAGCCCAAGTTCCTGAAGTTACTCCACCCCCCGCCCCCCCTCCCCGCCATAGCTAGGGCATGGTGTGTGGGTCACAGATTGTTAACAATTTATTGGGTATGAAGTGAATAGTGACAGTGTCATGACATCCGAATTTCATCCACTCCAAAGATGTCCTTTGTAACAAACAAGAGGGTTGGAAGAACGTGATATGTCTTCCCTGAGTTTCCTCTATCTCCACTCCCACTTCTCCTCTCGCTCTCCCCCCCGGTGTCTCTCTCACACCTGCGTCTCTCCCTCTTTCCACTCGCCTCTCTCTCACCCCCTCGACTCTCCCTCTCCCGCCCCGTCTGTTCTCTCTCTCCCCTCCTGTTTCTCTCAATCTCCTCACCACTCCGTTTCTCTCTCTCTCTCTCTCTCTCCACCGCTCGCCGCCTCTCTCTTCCCACCCCCTGCCCGCCACCTGTCGCCTCTCTCTTCACCCCCTCCTGCTGCCCACCATCTCTCTCCCCCCCACCTCTCTCCCACACCGCCCCCCACGCCGCCCCCCCCCCATGCCACGCTCTCCCATAGTCTCTCTCTCTTCCACTACCTCTGACATTTTTTCTCCCAAAGAAGGCTGTCATAATGCAAAGGCTGGAAACAATCTAATGGCAGCAGCAGAAAATATTTCTGCAGCGGACTCCCTGTGGACTCGTTGGAGCACCATTTCCGGGTCCGGTTTTGGGTCCGAGGAGTCTGCGCATGTGCAAGAGGAGTAAGGGGCGGAGTCCATAGGACGCAGGTGCAGAAAAAACACAGTGCAAATAGTCACAGTGTTTAAAAAAATGTTTCACAAGCCCTCTCCCATGATGAACCTGAAGCGCGCATGTGTAGAACACTTCCGATTTGTTGGGAGCTGTCGAGTCCTGCTAATTTAATGTTAAAAAGCAGTATAATTTTGAAACTGGCCAACAGCTTACCTTGTCGCGTGAGCATGCCCCTATTGTCAACAAAGTAGAACTTTTTACAAAGATTCTGAAGCCAGATGTTGAATCCCATGATTCAGCTGTTCCTCTCCTACGATCTGAACATGACTGGTAATAGCCCTGAGACTATTAGTATCAATTTGTAAACCTACTACAGTGTCATGTATCTCACACTACTGTACATAACTGTATCTTACCATGCTATACATGACTGTAACCAGATATGACCTGTAACCACAAGCTTACCTTACCACCAGGGGTGCACTTGCAGGAGACATTGGATACCTGTTCTACACAGGTATATAAAGACAGGTCTCAGGCAAGTGTGGCATTCGAGAGCTGTGTAATAAAGGTGCAGGTCCTGAGTGACCTTGACTTCAGCATGTGCCTCGTGTGAGTCTGTACTGCAGGGATAGGACTTTACAGTGGCAACAAGGATGGGTTTACAGAATCCACAGAATGACGACCAACGACTCAGATGAAAAATACAATGCTGGAGATAATAGGGAGGGCTTTATAGAAAGGCTCCAGCAAAGCTTTGTAACCAAAGCTTTGTTAGGCGACAATAAGGCAGACAAGAGAAGAGCCCATCTCTTGACCAGCTGTGGCTCGAAAACATACGCCTTAATGAAGGACCTGCTGGCACCCGAGAAACCAGCAAGCAAGTCGTTTGAAGAATTGAGCACACTGGTAAGAGACCACCTGTAGCCAGCAAGCAGCCTACACATGACCAGACACAGGTTCTACAACTACAGACGCTGTGTGGGCCAGAGCATACCCGACTTCGTGGCAGAACTCGGAGGTTGGCTAGCTTATGTGAGTTCTCCGATGAACTAAGGAGAGAAGTACTGAGAGACTTTTTTATTGAACTGCAACTACACAGGACATCTGGCCCGCATGTGCATAAAAACGGTAGCTCGGCTGGTATACGAATCGGAGGGGTCGGAAAGTGGACCAGAAGATGGTGGGGACAGTACCCGGGACACCACGATCACTGGCCACTGCTCTTACAACAAGATGCCTCCAATAATGATGAGGGTCCTACTCAACGGGATACCCGTCAACATGGAGCTGGATACGGGAGCGAGTCAATCTCTCATGAGCGCTCAACAATTTGAACAACTGTGGCCGCATTAAAGAGACAGACCAAAACTCACAAGGGTCGACACCAAACTAAGGACCTATACCAAAGAAATCGTCCCAGTCCTTGGCAGCGCCATGCTTTCAGTCACACACAAAGGGACAGTGAACCGACTTCCCCTGTGGATTGTCCCTGGAGATCTCCCAGCACTGCTGGGGAGAAGCTGGCTGGCAAAACTAAACTGGAAATGGGATGATGTTCACGCCATGTCGTCAGAGGAACGGACCTCCTGCCCAACAGTGTTAAGTCGATTTGAATATCTCTTTCAGCCAGGTGTGGGCACCTTCAAAGGGGCTAAAGTCAAAATTTACATCACACAGGATGCTAGACCGGTCCATCATAAGGGTAGAGCTGTGCCCTATGTGATGAGGGAAAAGATTGGACATGAACTGGACAGGCTTCTGCGGGAAGGCATTATCTCGCCCGTGGAATTTAGCGACTGGGCAAGTCCCATCGTCCCAGTCATGAAGCCTGATGGATCCGTACGAATCTGTGGGGGTTACAAATCTACCAGAAACAGAGTCTCCCTACAGGACCAATACCTGCTGCCCGGAGCGGAGGACCTATTTGCCACATTGGCTGGAGGAAAACTTTTCTCAAAACTAGATCTCACATCTGCGTATATGACGCAAGAACTGACTGAAGAGTCTAAGCTACTCACCACCATCAACACACATCGAGGCATTTTTATGTACCATCCATATCCATTCGGCATCAGATCGGCAGCTGCTATATTCCAGCGCAACATGGAGAGTCTGCTCAAGTCCATCCCGGGGACAGTTGTATTTCAAGACGAGATACTTATCACGGGCAGGGACACCGACTCCCATCTCCATAATTTGGAAGAAGTACGAAAGCGGTTGGATCGGGTTGGCCGAAGAGTTAAGAAATCCAAGTGCCTGTTTCTTGCAGGAGAGGGCTCTGAGCTAGTTAGAGTGGGTGAGAGTGCAGATGAACAGGACCCCAAGAAAGAATGCAAAAGGCAGGAGTCAACAGAGCAGAGTAGCACTGGGGTTAGTGTAAACCACAAGGTGATAGGAAGGGACAATATGTATGAATATAAAGGGGCTGCAGGAGGGGTCAAAACTAAAAATCATGGTTTAAAAACTAGTATTAAAACACTCTACCTAAACGAATGCAGCATTCAAAATAAAGTAAATGAATTGACGGCACAAATCATTACAAATGGGTATGATTTGGTGGCCATTACAGAAACATGGTTGCAAGGTGGCCAAGACTGGGAATTAAACATACAGGGGTATCTGACAATTCGGAAAGATAGACAAGAAGGGAAAGGAGGTGGGGTAGCTCTGTTAATAAAGGAAGATATCAGGGCAGTTGTGAGAGACGATATTGGCTCTAATGAACAAAATGTTGAATCATTGTGGGTGGAGATTAGAGATAGTAAGGGGAAAAAGTCACTGGTAGGTGTAGTTTATAGGCCCCCAAATAATAACTTCACGGTGGGGCGGGCAATAATCAAGGGAATAATGGAGGCATGTGAAAAAGGAACAGCAGTAATCATGGAGGATTTTAACCAACATATCGATTGGTCAAATCAAATCGCACGGGATAGCCTGGAGGAGGAATTCATAGAATGCATACGGGATTGTTTCTCAGAACAGTATGTAACAGAACCTACAAGGGAGCAAGCGATCTTAGATCTGGTCCTGTGTAATGAGACAGTAAAAATAAACAATCTCCGAGTAAAAGATCCTCTCGGAATGAGTGATCACAGTATGGTTAAATTTGTAATACAGATTGAGGGTGAGGAAGTAGTGTCTCAAACGAGCGTACTATGCTTAAATAAAGGGGACTACAGTGGGATGAGGGCAGAGTTGGCTAAAGTAGACTGGAAACACACTAAACGGTGGCACAATTGAGGAACAGTAGAGGACTTTTAAGGAGCTCGTTCATGGTGCTCAACAAAAATATATTCCAGTGAAAAAGAAGGGCGGTAAGAGAAGGGATAGCCAGCTGTGGATAACCAAGGAAATAAAGGAGAGTATCAAATTAAAAACCAATTCATATAAGGTGGCCAAGGTTAGTGGGAAACTAGAAGATTGGGAAAATTTTAAACGACAGCAAAGAATGACTAAGAAAACAATAAAGAAAGGAAAGATAGATTACGAAAGTAAACTTGCACAAAACATAAAAACAGATAGTAAAAGCTTTTACAGATATATAAAATGGAAAAGAGTGACTAAAGTAAATGTTGGTCCCTTAAAAGATGAGAAGGGGGATTTAATAATGGGAAATGTGGAAATGGCTGAGACCTTAAACAATTATTTTGCTTCGATCTTCACAGTGGAAGACACAAAAACCATGCCAAAAATTGCTGGTCACAGGAAGTGGGAAGGGAGGACCTTGAGATAATCACTATCACTAGGGGGGTAGTGCTGGACAGGCTAATGGCACTCAAGGTAGACAAGTTCCCTGGTCCAGATGAAATGCATCCCAGGGTATTAAAAGAGATGGCGGAAGTTATAGCAGATGCATTCGTTATAATCTACCAAAAATCGCTGGACTCTGGGGAGCAGATTGGAAAGCAGCTAATGTAACGCCTCTGTTTAAAAAAGGGGGCAGACAAAAGGCAGGTAACGATAGGCCGGTTAGTTTAACATCTGTAGTGGGGAAAATGCTTGAAGCTATCATTAAGAAAGAAATAGCGGGACATCTAGATCGGAATAGTGCAATCAAGCAGACGCAACATGGATTCATGAAGGGGAAATCATGTTTAACTAATTTACTGGAATTCTTTAAGGATGTAACAAGCATGGTGGATAGAGGTGTACAGATGGATGTGGTGTATTTAGATTTCTAAAAGGCATTCGATAAGATGCCACACGAAAGGTTATTGCAGAAGATAAAGGTACGCGGAGTCAGAGGAAATTTATTAGCACGGATCGAGAATTGGCTGGTAACAGAAAGCAGAGAGTCGGGATAAATGGGTCCTTTTCGGGTTGGAAATCGGTGGTTAGTGGTGTGCCACAGGGATCGGTGCTGGGACCACAACTGTTTACAATATACATAGATGACCTGGAAGAAGGGACAGAGTGTAGTGTAACAAAATTTGCAGATGACACAAAGATTAGTGGGAAAGCAGGTTGTGTGGAGGACACAGAGAGGCTGCAAAGAGATTTAGATACGTTAAGCGAATGGGCTAAGGTTTGGCAGATGGAATACAATGTCGGAAAGTGTGAGGTCATCCAACTTGGGAAAAAAAAACAGTAAAAGGAAATATTATTTGAATGGGGAGAAATTACAACATGCTGCGGTGCACAGGGACCTGGGGGTCCTTGTGCATGAATCCCAAAAAATTAGTTTGCAGATGTAGCAGGTAATCAGGAAGGCGAATGGAATGTTGGCCTTCATTGCGAAAGGGATGGAGTACAAAAGCAGGGAGGTCCTGCTGCAACTGTACAGGGTATTGGTGAGGCCGCACCTGGAGTACTGCGTGCAGTTTTGGTCACCTTACTTAAGGAAGGATATACTAGCCTTGGAGGGGTACAGAGACGATTCACTAGGCTGATTCCGGAGATGAGGGGGTTACCTTATGATGGTAGATTGAGTAGACTGGGTCTTTACTCGTTGGAGTTCAGAAGGATGAGGGGTGATCTTATAGAAACATTTAAAATCATGAAAGGGATAGACAAGATAGAGGCAGAGAGGTTGTTTCCACTGGTCGGGGAGACTAGAACTAGGGGGCTCAGCCTCAAAATACGGGGGAGCCAATTTAAAACCGAGTTGAGAAGGAATTTCTTCTCCCAGGGAGTTGTGAATCTGTGGAATTCTCTGCCCAAGGAAGCAGTTGAGGCTAGCTCATTGAATGTATTCAAATCACAGATAGATAGATTTTTAACCAATAAGAGAATTAAGGGTTACAGGGAGCGGTCGGGTGGGTAAGTGGAGCTGAGTCCACGGCCAGATCAGCCATGATCTTGTTGAATGGTGGAGCAGGCTCGAGGGGCTAGATGGCCTACTCCTGTTCCTAATTCTTATATTCTTATGTTCTTATGTTCGCGCCCGAGGTTGAATTTTTGGGCAGAAGGATTGCCGCTGATGGAATCCGCCCAACAGAGTCCAAAACAGAAGCAATTCGCCTGGCACCCAGGCCCCGGAATGTCTCGGAACTGCGCGCCTTTCTCGGGCTACTCAATTCCTTTGGGAACTTTATGCAGAACTTAAGTACGCTGCTGGAGCCTCTCCACGTGCTACTCAGGAAGGGGTGTGATTGGTTTTGGGGGGACGTCCAGGAACGCGCCTTCTATAAGGCACGCAACCTTCTATGTTCCAACAGTGTTTTGGCTTTCTTTGATCCAGGTAAAAAGCTAGTTCTTACATGTGATGCGTCAGTGTACGGGGCCGGGTACATTTTACACCATGTCAATGGTGCGGGTAAATTACAACCCATAGCTTATGCCTCCAGGTCACTTTCGCGGGCGGAGCACGGGTACGGAATGGTGGAGAAGGAGGCACTCGCGAGCGTATATTGTGTCAAAAAGATGCACCAATACCTTTTCGGGGCCAAGTTCGCATTAGAAACTGACCACAAGCCCCTCACGTCCCTACTATCCGAGAGCAAGGCAATAAACGCCAACGCCTCGGCGCGCATTCAACGGTGGGCACTCATGCTGGCATCTTACGACCACCATAAGGCACAGACCAGGCACAGACAACTGCGCCGCGCGCTTAGCAGGCTACCCCTGGAGACCACAGAAGGATCTGACGAACAGGACTGTGAGATAATCATGGCAATCAATGCCTTTGAGTCCACAGGTTCGCCCATGACGGCTCGCCAAATCAGAGACTGGACAGCCAGCGACCCCACGTTATCCTCAGTAAAAAGATGTGTCTTAACCGGTGACTGGGCAGAGGCTCGCGATGCCTGTCCCGAGGAGATCAAACCTTTCCATAGGCGCATGCATGAGCTGTCCCTACAAGATTGCCTGATGTGGGGCAGCCGAGTAGTTATGCCTCTGCGAGGCAGAGAGGCATTTGTCCGGAGCTCCACCGCGAGCACCCAGGGATCGTTCTCATGAAGGCCGTAGCCAGATCCCACGTCTGGTGGCTTGGCATTGACACGGACTTGGAGCTCTGTGTCCGACGGTGCACCATTTGTGCCCAACTCAGTAATGCCCCAGGGAGACCCCCCTGAGCCCCTGGCCCTGGCCCACCAAACCGTGGTCGCGAGTGCACGTCGACTATGCGGGCCCATTCATGGGCAAAATGTTCCTCGTAGTTGTAGATGCATTTTCAAAGTGGATCGAATGCACCATTTTAAACTCGAGCACCACCTCCATCACTGTGGAGAGCTTTGAAACTATGTTTGCAATGCAAGGAATTCCTGACATATTGGTCAGTGACAATGGTCCGTGCTTCACCAGCGCAGAATTCCAAGATTTCATAAGTGACCACGGCATAAACCACGTTAAGACGGCACCATTCAAGCCGGCCTCCAACGGCCAAGCGGAGAAAGCAGTGCAAATCGTTAAACAAGGCATGCTCAAAATGCAAGGTCCCACGCTGCAGGGCTGCCTGTCGCGACAGCTGCTGGCATACAGATCTCGTCCGCACTCACTGACTGGGATCCCCCCCGCGCAACTGTTGATGAAATGGACCTTAAAGACAAGGCTCTCATTAATCCTCCCAGACATGCACGAAATCGTTGAGGCAACGCGCCGTAAACTAACTGAGTACCATGACAGAAATTCGAGGGGGAGATGGAATGAGATAGGGGAAAAAGTGTTTGTGCTAAACTACGGCAGGGATCCCAAATGGCTTGCTGGGACAGTAACGGGAAAGGAAGGAAACAGGCTACTGGTAGTACAAATGGACAATGGCCAAACCTGCCGGAGGCATGTAGACCAAGTCAAAAGCAGATTTACCAACAGCACTGCGGAACTACAATGTGGAACTCACACCACACCTGGTGGACAGACAGAGGGAACAACCTGAGGAAAGGGCAATCCCAACAGACAGCCCAGGCGAGACACCAACAATCATACTGAATGAAACAGACAGCCCAGGCGAGTCAACAACAATCACACCAAAAGAAAAACAGGCACCAAGGCAAACAACTGAACCACATTTAAGACGCTCCACGCGAGAGCGTAGACCACCTGAGAGACTGAACCTATAAAGACAATAAGACCTTGGGGGAGGGTGATATCATGTATCTCACACTACTGTACATAACTGTATCTTACCATGCTATACATGGCTATAACCAGATATAACCTGTAACCACAAGATTACCTTACCACCAGGGGTGCACTTGCAGGAGACACTGGATACCTGTTCTACACAGGTATATAAAGACAGCTCTCAGGCGAGTGTGGCATTCGAGAGCTGTGTAATAAAGATGCAGATCCTGAGTGACCTTGACTTCAGCATGTGCCTCGTGTAAGTCTGTACTGCAGGGATAGGACTTTACATACAGAACATAAGAAATAGGAGCAGAATAGGCCATTTGGCCCCCCCGAGCCTGCTCCGCCATTTAATAAGATCATGGCTGATCTGATCTTGGCCTCAACTCCACTTCCCAGCCCTCTCCTCATAACCCTTCACTCCCTTATCATTCAAAACTCTGTCTATCTCCACCTTAAATATATTCAATGACCCAGTCTCCACAGCTCTCTGGGGTAGAGAATTCCAAAGATTCCCGACCCTCTAAGGGAAGAAATTCCTCCTCATTTTCATTTTAAATGGGCAACCCCTTATTCTGAAACTATGCCCCCGAGTTCTGGATTCCTCCACGAAGGGAAACATCCTCTCTGCATTTACTCTGCCAAACCCCTCAGAATCTTATACGTTTCAATAAGATCACCTCTCATTCTTCTAAACTCTAATGAATATAGGCCCAACCTGCTCAACCTTTCTTCATAGGTCAACCCCTTCATCTCAGGAATCAACTTCGTGAACCTTCTCTGAACTGCCTCTAATGCAAGTATATCCCTCCTTAAATAAGGAGACCAAAACTTACGCAGTACTCCAGGTGTAGTCTCACCAACACCCTGTACAGTTGTAGCAGGACTTCCTTACTTTTAAACTCTATCCGCCTTGCAAAAAAGGCCAACATTCCATTTGTCTTTCTAATCACTTGCTGTACCTGCATGCTAACTTTTTGTGTTTCATGTTTAAGGACATCCAGATCCCTCTGTACCTCAGCATTTTTTGTAATCTCTCGCCATTTAAATAATAATTTCCTTTTTTATTCTTCCTAATGAAGTCGATAACCTCACATTTTCCCACATTATACTCAATCTGCCAAATTTTTACCCACTCACTTAACCTACCTATATACCTTTACAGATTCTTTGCATCCTCCTCATAACTTGCTCCCCCACCTATCTTTATATCATCAGTAAATTGGGCTACATTACACTCGGTCCCTTCATCCAAGTCATTAATATAGATTGTAAATAGTTGAGGCCCCAGCAAATATCCCTGTGGCATCCCACTAGTTAAATATTGCCAACCTGGAAAATGACCCATTTATCCCGATCATTCTGGACCTGAAATCCCTGCAGTACCTATCTTCTATAAGAGATGATCTCCACAGCCAGAAACAGGAATTCAGCTAATCAGCATCCACCGCGCGTGACAGCAGCCTTTTCCAGAGGTCCACTATTCTCTGGGAAAAGAACCACCTCCTGAAATTATCCACAGTTGTGATAATAATATACCATCAGAGAATAACAGAAGGGACTGTGAACATAAGTAAAAACATCAGTATGGTCCTGCAATTCTGCAGGGGTTCTTCAGTTGTAACGTTAGGGGGGAGACCAGCAGAATCCCACCGCCCTACCACATCCCCGCCCTCTCCCCATCTGCCCACTCTCCCACCCCCAGGGGAACAGTGCAAACAGAATTTCAAGGGAAAATGTTCATCTTCCAAGGACTGTAACTGCATTTTAAACTTTAGGCCTAATTTATTCAAGATCTTGGGCAAACAAAGTGGGAAGCAGCTAGATGAACTGATGAAACTCAACTTGCAAGAGGACTTCTATAAAAAATAATTTCAATAATTATTTAGTCAATATTGTACTTATGCATTGTTTTTGATTTGCAAAGTTTAAACTCTGCTTTTATTTTCAGTATACGGTGGAAATGTACGATCTGATGCTATGGCTGGTGCAAGGGCACAAGAGATTTGTGAGTGTTGGAAAGAAAATATGTGGACTATATTTTTTAAGGTGGCTTTGTGGTTCAATACATGGTTTTGGGTGGAGTTGGGAATGTATATATTGTGGGACAGGCTATTTGATCACATGATATTTTCTTGCCCGTCATTGTTCGTATTTTCATAGATCGAACACAGTGTGCTAAATATCAAGCCTAGCCACTGTCCACATTTGCTCTCCCACAGGTGAGATTATAATATTCCACCTGAGGATCACAAGCTCCTCTGTGCGTGAAATATGACATTTTGTTTTTTTTCTCCACCATCAGAGGGCATGAAAACTCAATACAGATGGAGCTATCCCAACAAAATCATTTTAAAACCTTCTTTTACAACTATAAGCCCTCAACCAAAGATAAACAAGAGAAAATACTTGCAATTCCCTTAGGTGGGTGGGCTGTGAAGAGAGAACGAGAAACTGAAAATAAAGAGAAAGACAGGGAAAAGTAGATCTTTAAAAAAGCAAAAATATATGAAAGTCCATGTGGCAGACATAGGCATGTTTATGTTTGGGCACGAAAGGCTCAAGTATATTTGTCGAGAGTGAAAGCCTTATGCTGAGGAGCAATCCAATATTGGCAATTCTGGGCGGGTTACCCTCTTATCCCAACACAGATAGTTGCAGATCTAGGTTATATCATCAAAACAGAAAAAGTAGATGGTAATGTGTTATTTTTATGTTATTGTTTGTGTTCCTAATAATCTGGCATCAAACCATCAGAGGGAAAAACAGGAGCATTCTACAACTCACTGCCAACTTACAAACTCTACCTTGCTGTGTATAATAGCACCACTGATGTTCAGGCAATGTGTCTAAATTCAAATACTCAAATTGGATATATGATTTCAGGGAACGCACTCCACATTTCATCTTCAAGATGAAGAGTAGCATTGGCAAGGCAGAGGCCTATTAGTCCTCTTGACTACGGATAGTACATGCTGAAGTTGGGGAGAAAAGAGAAAATAAAACTTAGTGGAAAAATATACATTCAAAATGAAACACAATAAAGTAGGTTTTCTGTTTTTGCACTATAGGAAATACAACCAGGCATGCACATATTAGACACATCATTAAAAGGGGCCAAGTTAGGAAGAATAATCTAATGTATGACTTGTCTATTGATGCTCTTCTGTACAGCACCTGTAAAGAAAAAAAAATGTCAACAGCCAGTAAATTCTTCTCTGCTGCTTATCTTACGTGTGTATCTCTGAGGTATTTCCAGACCAACATTTCAGGTATCACCTTTCAATTAAAAAACTGTTCATCTGTAAAATCTTCCAGTTCTGAACGTTAGCTTTTTCACTTTATTTACAAATGCTGCCTGACCAGAATGACACTTTTGCATAATTCAAGCAATGATGCCCGTAGATGCACAATGAGTACCAGCAACTCAGCAAAAAGTAACTGTGAACGATTTCTACTGGTGCAGCCGGAAGTGTGCATATGCTTTTTGCCTGCCATTTTGGGGCATTATGTGTTCATCAGCGCCCAAAAAACAATACAATTTCTAGGCCCTATTCTTTGATAGATACAATCGTACCTTGTTTTTTTTTATATTCATGCCTTGAATTAAATCTTTCTAATCAGGCCCCAGGATGCAGCCTCTTGGACTCATTCAAAGGGCAAGGGTACCATCAGGAGCTGGTCCACGTAAGTTTAAAATACAGAAAAGCTTGAATTGAATGAATTTGATCTTTTTTTAAAAAAGAAGGAAATGGTACATTAATTTCTGTAGGTAGAATCTCCATTCTTTGACTAAATTTAATTACCATTTGCAATTAAAAATGCACTCCATCCCATCAGAAAACACCTCTATGGATGCTATTACATGATAAGAAATATGTGTTCCTGGTTTCAGATGATCCTTGTAACGCCACTATTTAAAAAAAGGAGGCAGACAAAAAGCAGGAAACTATAGACCAGTTAGTCTAACATCTGTGATTGGAAAAATGTTGGAGTCCAGTATTAAAGAAGCATTTGGAAAAGCAAAATTCGGTCAGGCAGAGTCAGCATGGATTTACGAAGGGGAAGTCATGTTTGACAAATTTGCTGGAGTTCTTTGAGGATATAACAAACAGGGTGGATACAAGGGAACCAGTGGATGTGGTGTATTTGGACTTCCAGAAGGCATTTGACAAGGTGCCACATAAAAGGTTACTGCACAAGATAAAAGTTCACAGGGTTGGGGGTAATATATTAGCATGGTTAGAGGATTGGCTAACCAGCAGAGAACAGAGAGTCGGGATAAATGGTTCATTCTCTGGTTGGCAACCAGTAACTAGTGGGGTGCCGCAGGGATCAGTGCTGGGACCCCAACTATTTACAATCTATATTAACAACTTAGAAGATGGGACTGAGTATAATGTAGCCAAGTTTGCTGATGATACAAAGATGGGAGGAAAAGCAATGTGTGGGGAGAACACAAAAAATCTGCAAAAGGACATCAACAGGCTAAGTGAGTGGGCAAAAATTTGGCAGATGGAGTATAATTTTGGAAAGTGTGAGGTCATGCACTTTGGCAGAAAAAAAATCAAAGAGCAAGCTATTATTTAAATGGAGAAAGATTGCAAAGTGCCGCAGTACAGCGGGACCTGGGGGTACTTGTGCATGAAACACAAAAGGATAGTATGCAGGTACAGCAAGTGATCAGGAAGGCCAATGGTATCTTGGCCTTTATTGCAATGGGGATGAAGTATAAAAGTAGGGAAGTCTTGCTACAGCTATATAAGGTATTCGTGAGGTCGTACCTGGAATACTGCGTGCAGTTTTGGTTTCCATATTTACAAAAGGATATTCTTGCTTTGGAGGCAATTCAGAGAAGGTTCACAAGGTTGATTCCGGGCATGAGGGGGTTGACATGAGGATAGGTTGGGCCTCTACTCATTGGGATGCAGAAGAATGAGAGGTGATCTTATCGAAACGTATAAGATTATGAGGGGGCTTGACAAGGTGGATGCAGAGAGGATGTTTCCACTGATGGGGGAGATGAGAACTAGAGGGCACAATCTTAGAATAAGGGGCCCCCCATTTAAAACAGAGATGAGGAGAAATTTCTTCTCTCAAAGGATTGTAAATCTTTGGAATATACTGCCTCAGAGAGCTGTGGAAGCTGGGACATTGATTAAACAGTTTCTTAACCGATAAAGGGATAAGGGGTTATGGAGAACGGGCGGTGAAGTGGAGCTGAGTCCATGATCAGATCAGACATCTTGTTGTGCAAAGCCCCTTGGGGAAGAGTGACCATAATATAGTGGAATTCTTCATTAAGATAGAGAGTGACACAGTTAACTTAGAGACTAGAGTCCTGAACTTAAAGAAAGGTAACTTCGATGGTACGAGACATGAATTGGCTAGGATAGACTGGCCAATGATACTTAAAGGGTTGACAATGAAGAGGCAATGGCAGACATTTAAAGATCACATGGATCAACTTCAACAATTCTACATCCCTGTCTGGCATAAAAAATAAAACAGGGAAGGTGACTCAACCGTGGCTAGCAAGGGAAATTAGGAATATTAAAACCAAGGAAGAGGCATATAAATTGGCCAGAAAAAGCAGCAAACCTGAGGACTGGGAGAAATTTAGAATTCATCAGAGAAGGACAAAGGGTTTAACTAGGAGGTGGAAAATAGAGTATGAGAGGAAGCTTGCTGGGAACATAAAAACTGACTGTAAAAGCTTCTATAGATATGTGAAGAGAAAAAGATTAGTGAAGACAATCGTAGGTCCCTTACAGTCAGAATCAGGTGAATTTATCATGGGAAACAAAGAAATAGCAGACCAATTGAACAAATACTTTGGTTCTGTCTTCACTAAGGAAGACACAAATAATCTTCTGGAAATATTAGGGGACCGAGGGTCTAGTGAGAGGAGGAACTGAAGGATATCCTTATTAGTCAGGAAATTGTGTTAGGGAAATTGATGGGATTGAAGGCCGATAAATCCGCAGGGCCTGATCGTCTGCATCCCAGAGTACTTAAGGAAGTGGCCCCAGAAATAGTGGATGCATTGGTGGTCATTTTCCAACATTCTATAGACTCTAGATCAGTTCTTATGAATTGGAGGGTAGCTAATGTAACTCCACTTTTTAAAAAGGGAGGGAGAGAGAAAACAGGGAATTATAGACCAGTTAGCCTGACGTCGGTAGTGGGGAAAATGTTGGAATCAATTAATAAAGATGTAACAGCAGCACATTTGGAAAACAGTGACAGGATCGTTCCAAGTCAGCATGGATTTATGAAAGGGAAATCATGCTTGACAAATCTTCTAAAATTTTTTGAGGATGTAACCAGTGGTTGTGGTGCATTTGGATTTTCAAAAGGCTTTTGACAAGGTCCCACATAAGAAATTAGTGTGAAAAATTAAAGCACATGGTATTGGGGGTAATGTATTGACATGGATAGAGAACTGGTTGGCAGACAGGAAGCAAAGAGTAGGAATAAACGAGTCCTTTTCAGAATGGCAGGCAGTGACTAGTGGAGTGCCGCAGGGCTCAGTGCTGGGACCCCAGTTATTTATAATATACATTAATGATTTGGACGAAGGAATTGAAGGAATTCAACGAACTATCTCCAAGTTTGCAGATGACACTAAGCTCGGTGGCGGTGTGCGCTGTGAGGAGGATGCTAAGCGGCTGCAGGATGCCTTGGATATAGGTGAGTGGGCAAATGCATGGCAGCTGCAGTATAATGTAGATTAATGTGAGGTTGTCCACTTTGGTGGCAAAAACAGGAAGGCAGAATATTATCTGAATGGTGACAGATTAGGAAAAGAGGAGGTATAACAAGACCTGGGTGTCGTCGGACACCAGTCATTGAAAGTTGGCATGCAGGTGCAGCAGGCGGTGAAGAAGACAAATCGCATGTTGGTCTTCATCGCGAGAGGATTTGAGTATGGGATTAGGGAGGTCTTACTGCAGTTGTACAGGGCCTTGGTGAGATCACACCTTGAATATTGTGTACAGGTTTGGTCTACTAATCTGAGGAAGGACGTTCTTGCTATTGAGGGAGTGCAGCGAAGGTTTACCAGACTGATTCCCGGGATGGCAGGACTGACAGATGAAGAAAGACTGAATCGACTAGGCTTATATTCACTGGAATTTAAAAGAATGAGAGGGGATCTCATAGAAACATATAAAATTCTGATGGGATTGGACAGGTTAGATGCAGGAAGAATGTTCCCAATCTTGAGGAAGTCCAGAAATGACAGTCACTGTCTAAGGATAAGTAGTAAGCCATTGAGGACCGAGATGAGGAGAAACTTCTTCACTCAGCGAATTGCGAACCTGTGGAATTCTTTACCACAGGAAGTTGTTGAGGCCAGTTCGTTAGATATATTGAAAAGGGAGTTAGATGTGGCCCTTACAGCTAAAGGGATCAAGGGGTATGGAGAGAAAGCAGGAATGAGGCACCCAACAAGATTGTGAGCTAAAACTGATATGACCTTAGTCTCTTTAATACAACTCCAGAGTGCACAAGCAGTATGGCAGGCAACCTTTTATACTCCTTTGTACGAGGTGTGCAGGTCACTCTTGGGCCTTCAACAGTTGCGCCCTCTGATGGCAAGTCTTACACAGTTACAATACATAACATCACTCCCCCCCCCCCCCCAAAGTCTTTGATATAAATTATTTACAAGTTGAGACGATCGGGGCCCTATGCTCCCTGGTTGATCGTCTGAGTTCAAACTCTGGCATGGGTGAGTTGGTCGGACCATTGCTGCACTGTGGTGCGGCTGATCTGACAGGATTGTTGGGAATGGTAGATTCATCCTCTTGATTGACAGCGAGGTCGATTGCTAGTTGGGTGTGTGTTGGTGGATCGATGATGGTGATGTCCTCCAGGTTGTTCCTGGTTGTCGGTGAACCACAGTTTGGTCTGATCCAAAT
Source organism: Pristiophorus japonicus (assembly GCF_044704955.1). Classification (NCBI taxonomy): domain Eukaryota; kingdom Metazoa; phylum Chordata; class Chondrichthyes; family Pristiophoridae; genus Pristiophorus; species Pristiophorus japonicus. Next base: position 292,252,878 of record NC_091981.1, on the reverse strand, counting down.
GCTTTCTGCACGTTTGACCATTCAATAGTTTGACTATAAACACTCTATTGCCCTCCTTGGTCAAGACAGTGCCAGCGACCCATTTAGGACGATGATCGTAATTAAGAACAAACACAGGGTCATTAACTACAATGTCACTCGATACAGCCGTGTGATCGTGGTACATGTTTTGCCAGTGACGCCGGGTTTCCACATGATCATTTAGATCTGGGTGGTCTACGGAGAGCCTGGTTTTGAGTGCTCACTTCATTAACGATTCTGCAGGGAGAACCCCAGTGAGCGAGTGGGGTCGCGTGCGGTAGCTGAGCAGAACCCGAGATAAGTGGGTCTGCAAGGAGCCTTCTGTCAAGCGTTTTAAGCTCTGCATGATAGTTTAGACTGCCCGTTCCGCATGACCATTGGATGCGGGCTTAAACGGGGCAGACCTGACATGCTTGATGCTATTGCGGGTCATAAACTCGTTGAATTCCGAGCTGGTGAAACACGGTCCATTGTCACTGACAAGGACGTCGGGCAAGCCATGGGTGGCGAACATAGCCCGGAGGCTTTCAATGGTGGCAGTCGATGTGCTGGGTGACATGATTACACATTCAATCGATTTAGAGTAAGCGGCCACTACAACTAAAAACGTCTTTCCAAGAACGGGGCCGGCAAAATGTACGTGGATCCTGGACCACGGTTTGGAGAGCCATGACCATAGACTCAATGGAGCCTCCCTTGGTGCATTGCTCCATTGTGAGCACGTGTTGCACTGGTGTACGCATGACTCTAAGTTCGAGTCAATGTCGGGCCACCAAACATGCGACCTGGCTATAGCCTTCATCATGACTATGCCTGGGTGGGTATTGTCTAGGTTGCGTATAAACGTTTCCCTGCCTTTTTTAGGCAAAACCATGCGATTACCCCATAAGAGACAATCTGACTGGATGGACATTTCATCTTTGCATCGGTGAAACAGCTTAATTTCATCTTGCCTTTCCCTGGGAACGGCTGACCAGCTCCCATTAAGGATGCAACTTTTTACAAGTGATAGCACAGGATCCTGGCTGGTCCAGGTCCTGATCTGGCGAGCAGTGATGGGTGACCCCTCGCTCTCAAAAGCATCCATGACCAGAAGGAAGTCTGCGGATTGTGCAACTTCCACCCCGGTAGTGGGCAATGGTAGCCGACTGAGGGCATCAACACAGTTCTCCGTGCCTGGTCTGTGGCGGATAAAATAGTCATAGACAGACAATGTTAGTGCCCATCTTTGGATGCGGGACGAAGCATTGGTGTTTATACCTTTTCTTTCTGAAAACAGCGAAATGAGCGGTTTGTGGTCGGATTCAAGCTCAAACCGAAGTCCAAATAGGTATTGGTGCATTTTCTTAACCCCCATATACACATGATAACTCCTCTTTCTCGACCATACTGTAGGCTCTTTCAGCCTTAGACAGACTTCTAGATGCGGATGCAACTGGTTGAAGTTTGCCCGATACATTGGTTTGCTGTAACACACAGCCGACCCTGTACGAAGATGTATCACAAGCTAGCACTAATCGTTTACACGGGTCATACAGTGCAAGTAACTTATTCGAACAAAGTAAGTTTCTGGCCTTCTCAAAAGCTGTCTCTTGAGATTTACCCCAAACCCAGTCGTCACCCTTACTAGCAACATGTGCAACGGTTCCAGCAAAGTGCTTAACTCGGGTAGAAAGTTACCAAAATAGTTGAGGAGTCCCAGGAATGAATGCAGCTCTGTCACATTCTGTGGTCTGGGTGCATTCTTGATGGCCTCTGTCTTTGAGTCCGTGGGTCTGATGCCGTCTGCCGCAATCTTTCTCCCCAAAAATTCGACCTCTGGCGCCAGGAAAACACACTTGGAGCATTTCAGCCTGAGTCCCACTCTGTCTAGTCGACTTAGAACCTCTTCCAGGTTGTGCAGGTGTTCGGTGGTGTCACAACCGGTGATCAGAATGCCGTCTCGAAACACAACGGTGCGCGGAACCGATTTCAGCAGACTCTCCATGTTCCTCTGGAAGATGGCAGCAGCCGAGCGAATCCCAAAAGGGCACGTGTGCTTTATAAACAGCCCTTTGTGCGTTTTGATGCACATCAATCTTTTCGAAGATTCAACCAGCGCCTGTGTCATGTAGGCGGAGGTTAGGTCCAACTTGGTGAACGACTTCCCCCTGCTAACATTGCAAACAGGTCATCCGCCTTGGGTAGCTGGTATTGGTCTTGTAACGAGACTCGGTTGGTCGTGACCTGGTAGTCTCCGCAGATTTTGACCGTGCCATCGCTTTTCAACACCGGAACAATCGGACTGGCCCACTCGTTAAACTCGACTGGCGATATGATTCCCTCCCATTGGAGTCTGTCCAGTTCGATCTCGACTTTCTCCCTCATCACATATGGAACCGCTCGAGCTTTGTGATGAACGGGCCTTGCAGCGGGGACTAGATGGATCTGCTTCTTGGCACCTGTGAAGTTGCCGATGCCTGGTTCAAATAGCCACGGAAACTTGCTCAGCACTTGGGCGCACGATAGTGCTTTGATGTCGTCCCAGTTCCATCAAATCTTTCCCAGCCAGTTTCTGCCAAATATCGTTGGGCTATCGCCTGGTACAATCCACAGTGATAAATCATGCACAACTCCATCGTACGATACCTTAACTGCTGCACTGCCAATGACTGGTATGAGCTCTTTGGTGCGCAGCTTTGTCTGTATTGGGCTCACTTTGGACCTTAATGCCTTGTTGTCTCACAGTTTCACAAAAGCCTTCTGGATCATAATTGACTGACTCGCCCCCGTGTCCAACTCCATTGATATCGGAATACCGTTCAATTTGACTTTCAGCATGATAGGAGGGCTCTTGATGGTGAAGGAGTGTTGAGTTGCCTCTCTTGTTTGTTCTGCGTGATCCGCGCCGGATCGATCATCCTCTGCCGACTCTGCCACGTGGTGAGTCGCAGCACTCTTGCACATTCGCTGGAGGGGCCCCATTGTTTCGCAGCCTTTGCACATAGTGCTTGAATCGACATTAATGGGCTCGATGATTACCTCCGCAAAGCCAACATTGTGCTAATGGATTTGCATTCATGCCCGATGGTGGACTCTGAGTCATCCTAGATCTTGCAGCTGCAGACGTGTAGGCCCTGCCATATGCAGTTCTGCCTGCTAGCGAAGTTATTTTATGCACAGTACTCGCCGGTGAGCTTCGATGCTGGGAAGATATCTGTCTGGTATTATCGCTCATGGATATGAATGCCTGGGCTATCGTAATGGCCTTGCTCAGGTCTAGGGATTCGGTGGACAGCAGCTTGCGAAGAATGACCTCGTGGCCGATGCCAAGCACTAAAAAGTTCCGCAGCATGTTCCCCAAAAATCCAGAAAGTTCGCAAGTTCCCGCAAGGCGTCTCAGGTCGGCGACATAACTCGCCACATCCTGGCCCTCAGAGCGGTGGTGCATGTAGAAACGATACCTGACCATTAAGACGCTCTCCTTTGGCTTGAGGTGGTTCCGAACCAGCGTACACAACTCTGTATATGTTTTCTCTGCTGGTTTCTCCGGTGCTAGCATATATTGTGGACCCACACACAGTGAGGAGAATCGCCCTGCGCTTGATCGCTTTATCGTCCCCATTCAGCTCGTTGGCCACAAAGTACTGGTTGAGACACTCAACGAAGGCAATCATCACCCTCTACAAATCTCTCTAAAATACCAACGGCAGCCATGACCATGTGAAAGTTCGTAATCTGTTACTCGTCGTCAATTGATAGGTACGGAAGAACTCCACAAGACTGAGTACTGTGAGCTAAAACTGATGTGACCTCAGTCTCTTTAATATAACTCCAGCATGCCTAAGCAATATGGCAGACAACCTTTTATACTCCTTGCATGAGGTGTGCAGGTGACCCTTGGGCCTCCAACAGTTGCGCCCTCTGGTGGCAAGTCTTGCACAGTTATAATGTTTACATACATAACAGTTTCATTGATCAATTCTGCTATTGGTTGCTGCCATTGCCCAGCTTCAACATATATCAAGTGATATAGGTCCTTTTTCATGACAAACACCCGTGTTGCTTGTTTGTGAGGCTCCCTGCATCACCATGGGCTTAATTTTGGCCAGGAGTTGCTCCGTTTTTTTTGGAGCAACTTGATTTTTCTGGAGTATCTTAAAAATTGCATATTCAATTTGTGTCAGTGTTTTTTTTAGTTTTTTTTTTCTCAAAAGGGGGCGTTACCAGCCACCTACGCCAGTTTTGGCCATTTAGGCCACTTTGGCCAGCTAATAGTTAATCCAAATCTACTTAGGCCAGTGTATGTGGCCACTTCAGAAAACCCTTGCGGAGAGTTAAGAAATCAGCACAGGTAAGTAGATCGGAAGCCATTCGGCTTGGGATAGGGGCGGGAAGGAAAGCGGAGAGGACTTTGCACGAAGACTTACAAAGCACTAAACAAAGCACAAAAAGTAATAAGCATTCAAGAAGAAATAAAAAATGGAACTAAGTCTTAACTTCATCTGAAAACTCGGCCCAGAAAAGGCAGCGGGCTGGCCAGTGCAGGAGGCCACTCGGCCTGGGATATGTGCGGGACGACAACACACCGGGAGACCACTCGGCCAGGGATAGGGACATAGAAACATAGAAACATAGAAAATAGGTGCAGGAGTAGACCATTCAGCCCTTCTAGCCTGCACCGCCATTCAATGAGTTCATGGCTGAACATGAAACTTCAGTACCCCATTCCTGCTTTCTCGCCAGAACCCTTGATCCCCCTAGTAGTAAGGACTTCATCTAACTCCCTTTTGAATATATTTAGTGAACTGGCCTCAACTACTTTCTGTGGTAGAGAATTCCACAGGTTCACCACTCTCTGGATGAAGAAGTTTCTCCTCATCTCGGTCCTAAATGGCTTACCCCTTATCCTCAGACTGTGACCCCTGGTTCTGGACTTCCCCAACATTGGGAACATTCTTCCTGCATCTAACCTGTCTAAACCCGTCAGAATTTTAAACGTTTCTATGAGGTCCCCTCTCATTCTTCTGAACTCCAGTGAATACAAGCCCAGTTGATCCAGTCTTTCTTGATAGGTCAGTCCCGCCATCCCGGGAATCAGTCTGGTGAATCTTCGCTGCACTCCCTCAATAGCAAGAATGTCCTTCCTCAAGTTAGGAGACCAAAACTGTACACAATATTCCAGGTGTGGCCTCACCAAGGCCCTGTACAACTGTAGCAACACCTCCCTACCCCTGTATTCAAATCCCCTCGCTATGAAGGCCAACATGCCATTTGCTTTCTTAACCGCCTGCTGTACCTGCATGCCAACCTTCAATGTACCATGACACCCAGGTCTCGTTGCACCTCCCCTTTTCCTAATCTGTCACCATTCAGATAATAGTCTGTCTCTCTGTTTTTACCACCAAAGTGGATAACCTCACATTTATCCACATTATACTTCATCTGCCATGCATTTGCCCACTCACCTAACCTATCCAAGTCACTCTGCAGCCTAATTGCATCCTCCTTGCAGCTCACACTGCCACCCAACTTAGTGTCATCCGCAAATTTGGAGAAACTGCATTTAATCCCCTTGTCTAAATCATTAATGTACAATGTAAACAGCTGGGGCCCCAGCACAGAACCTTGCGGCACCCCACTAGTCATTGCCTGCCATTCTGAAAAGTACCCGTTTACTCCTACTCTTTGCTTCCTGTCTGACAACCAGTTCTCAGGACGGGAGCAATTGAACTGCCGTCATCGGAGAACACACAGGCTGCATGAAGCAAACTCACCAGGCAGGCTGCAACAGGCTGCAGCAAGGGCAAAACACCATCAGCTACTTCAACAGCAAGCCGGCCGGTGTGGGAGACCACTCAGCCTGGGATAGGTACGGGACGACCGGGAGACCACTCAACCAGGGATAGGGGCGGGACCACCGGGAGACCACTCGGCCAGGGGTAGGGGCAGGAACTGTCGACATCGATGCACACATAGGCTGCAGGAAACAAACTCATCGGACAAGCTGCAACAGGCTGGGGGGGCGGGGGGGGGGGGTGGGCGCGGGGGAGCAGGTGGAGGGGGAGGGAGAGAGATGTCACATGACTGAAGAGCGGAGGGGGAGAGGACAAAAAACAAAAGACCTTTGGGTGCGCTCCATATACATACGTTGTGTGGGGGGGTGGGGGGTGGGTGGAAAGAGACACACACAACTGTGAACCTGTGCTGTGCTATGCTGTGCTGCCTGCTTTCCTGCCATTTTGACCTTCTTTGAAAGTTTAACTTTAACTATAGGGACAATGCCACACCTTTTGCAAGTGTTCTGCATATTGTGCTACGTAGGAAACAATTGATTAGAGCTCATCACATCAGGAACATCAGAGCTCGTAGGCTTCTGGGCAGGAGGCCTTACCCACCTCACAAATTTCAAGTCAGGCGTTCGTACCTGGACCTGAGTGATGCAGATTATGTCAGAAGGCTGCGTTTCCGCAGAGAAGTTGTCTGTGAGTTGCTGAGACCAGACTTACAGCCGAGAAACAGCAGGTGGACTGCTTTGTCAGTTGAAGTGAAGGTTACAGCTGTACTTTCCTTCTATGCCTCGGGATCGTTTCAAGCTACAACTGGGGATGTGTGTGCCATCTCTCAACATGCAATACATGTCTCCATTTGCCAGGTCACGGCTGCACTGTGTGCGCGGAGGAATGACTTCATCAAGTTCCCAATGACCGCCCAAGCAATCCATGACAGGGCTGTGGGGTTCTCAAGTATTGCTGGCTTCCCAAAGGTACTTGGCTGCATTGATTGTACCCACATTGCCTTGCGAGCATCTTTGGAGGATGCCGAGCTGTTCAGGAATAGAAAAGGCTTCCACTCCGTGAATGTGCAGCTCGTATGTGACAACACGCATCGCATCATGTCAGTCGATGCAAGATACCCTGGCAGCACCCACGATGCATTCATCCTACGCGACAGCATTGTATCTGACATGTTTGAGCAGCAGCCAGAAGGGCAGAGCTGGCTACTGGGAGACATAGGGTATGGCCTGGCCACCTGGCCCCTACACGTAACCTGGACGGAAGCTAACCATCAATACAACATGTCACACATTATGACACGCAGCATCATAGAGAGGATCATTGGTATCTTCAAAGAGCGTTTCTGATGCCTGGACCATTCCGGAGGCTACTTGCAATATTCCCCTGAGATTGTCGGTCAGTTCACTGTTGTGTGCTGCATGCTTCATAACTTAGCCATCATGAGGCAGCAGCAGCTGATAGTGGAGGAAGAAGACCCACCTGCAGTGAGAGTGGCTAATGATAATGATTTGGAAGATGCAGGTGACGAGCAAAAGGAGGTGGTGGAGGAGGATGATGACGAGGATGAGGAAACCATGCAAGTACCTGAGGCCAGAGCATGACATCGGAGGAGGGCGGGCCATCGTGTTCCTTTAACGATGAACACTTTACTGATGCCTGAGGGCTCAGCGACAACTATTCTGCATGGACATGTTTATTTTTTTGGAGCTGTTCCTAAATGTTGTGTTGTGTTAATGGAACATGATTCAGTTTTAATGTAAAATATATTTTATTCAAAAGTTTACAATGTACTTAACTTTAGTGTAATAAAATAATTCTGTCATGTATTTAACTGTCATTGTAACCCATGTATAAACTGACCTAAGTTGTACACCGTGAGAACATTGACCACTAGGTGGTGAACTTGTGGGAGACACTCCTAACCTGGACTTTCAGGTATAAAAGGGGAAGCTCCACCCACCTTCATCACTTCAGTGCTGGCTAATAAAGGTTACTGATCACAGAGTGACCTTCTCTCACGTATGGGCCTCATGTGCATTTATACTGTATAGTAAGGACATATTAAATTCTTGTATCAAACTTTACTTTAATATGACTCTTTAAGATCACTTATAAGTTTGTAAAGTTACATAACTTGCAAAAAACTTTCAATTTGGAAACACTTACTCTCTAGGATCACTTAAAAATTTTAAGGTCACTTATAAAGTTGTAAATTTACATAACTTACAACATGTGAGAATATTTACACTCGAAGATCACTTAAACTTTAAGATCACTTATAAAGTTGTAAATTTATAAAACTTAGAAAAAACTTTCAATTTAAAAACAGTTACAACAGTAACATCAACAACAATAACAACAACAGCAGCAAAAAAAGGCTGCATCCATCTCTCATCCCCATTTCGGTGTATGTGCACATCTTCATGGCGGGGGCGGGGGGGGGGGGGGGTCAGGTGTTAATGTGGAGGGCCCAGCTTGGGTCTCTTCAGAGGCTGGTGTTGCAGTGGGTGTGTTCCCTCTCCCTCGTGTGTGGGCCCAGCTTGTGCAGTACTGATTGTTTTTCTCCTGGTAGGACCCACCAAAGCAGCGACCCTCTTTTCCAAGGGTGTCAGTAGGTGCAGATTTGGCGGGCCTCCTCCTGTTCAAGTTTTTTCCCTTTTGTTGTGGGACAATTTCTTCTGCAAAGGTGAAAATGCAACTTTTTAAGAGAGGGTGTCTTTCTGCTGGATGGGACATGTACGTCTTGTCACATTTACAATTGCAATTGCTTTGTATAAATGAAAATATTACTGACACTAACTACTTGACCAAGGTCCTGCTATTTCTTTTTACACTGGCTTCCAGATCTCTGGGTGTTCAGCACTGCGCAGTAATCTTTTGCAACTTGGTCTCCAGTGTTTCTTCATTTCTTTGGGTGGCACTTTTGTGCGACCTCTGTTGCTGGTATCCAACTCCTGCCACCTGTTCTCAATGACATTAACTAGTATCTCCATTTCATCATGCAAGAATTTCTTCGTTCTTGGTGCGTATTGTTGCATTGCTGTATTGACACTCTCAGCACTTTTCCAATGGTCTTAGACACACAGTGATTTTTCCAAACACACAGTCCTTATTTTGCATGCAACAATGATTTTCAGAAATACAACACTCCTCCTGGCACTTTTGCAGGCATGCAGCACTGATATTAACACACAGAGCACTGCTCCTTGATTCCATCAGTTAATTTCGTTCCACAGTACTCCTTCTGGCACCAAATCTCAAGCAGCCACGTATTCCTTGAAAAATAGCCGATTGCCAAATTTTGGCGCTATTGAGCATGCGCGGATATCGTGACCCGACTCCAATGTGCATGTGCAGATGTCCCGGCACTGTTTCAGCGCAGGACGCTGGCTCCGCCCCCGACTCGACTGGCTGTGTGCCGACCGAGGAGAGGCCGGACAGCGGCCAAATTGGGGAGCGATTTTTTATCGGCGCACTTATCAACAGAGAAAAGCGCCGCATCTCCGGTAAGTGCGCCGAAAAAAGGTGTGGGCCAAATTTGAGCCCAATATCTCTACATTATGAATCCTGCTAGAGACTCAGCTCTGGGGTTCAAATAGATCATTTAAATCAGGTGCCTTCAGATAGTCTACATTCAACTAATTCTGACACTGGGAGGTCATGGAATTCATTAAGATCCATTTAAACTTTGGCCTAAAAATTCAGAGGTTTAGCGCCACCCATTACCGCCAGATTCAGAGAAAAGAAGTGGCAGCCGCCGCATTATAACGCGCTGCCGGCAGGTCCTGCAGCAGCCGCTGTTTTCAGCAGGTCGGCAGCGCTGCTGTTGCCGAAAGTAATGTCATGAGGCAGAGCGTGACGTCACTCAGCGTGCAATGTCCAGTTGACGGCCGCTCATCTGTTTCTGATTTCACTGCTCCTATTGTCATCCTCTCTAAAACATGCCCCGAGCGTGCAGCCACTAGAAGTGATTCACCCGCGTTAACGGCCATGAGGAGTCAGGCAGGACTTGGCAGATTGTATATGAGGATGGAGGCTGACAGATGGAAAACATTGGAAAATGCCGGAACTTCAAACGCCTCTTTTGCCAAGATTCTTCTTTTCTTTTTTTTTTCTTTTATACTTTCATTTTTTGCCCATCAATGGCGGAAAGTGGTTGCATTTTCTGGTGCCTTTCCAAGAGGCCGACAGTGTTTGCGGGTCAGTAAATAATGGGTGAACTCCATTGCAACATTTGAAGATCACCTTTGATAAGATCACTTTTATCTTTATGATAGCATCATCAGAACGCGACCCTCTCGCAAATCTGGAATCAACTGCTGAAGATTTTAAGGCATTATCATGCATTCATTCAAAATTCCATACCCAATTATTTATCAAATCATTATTTTGTGTCGAGTATGCAAGAGCCACTAAAAGCTGGCACGATTACTACACATTTAAACACTTTCAGGAGTAATCATTAGGGAAAGATTAATGTTACAGAGAACGCAGATGCATTCATTTCAAAAACCACCATAATCTCTCACCAACAGAAGGGAATTGTTGTATATTTTACCACTCTCACGCGCATTCGCACCCACTCACCAGCTTGACATCATTTGGGCTTTTCTCGGATACCTGAAAAAAAAACACCAAATACATTCCCAATAAATAACTCACGCCACCACAACATAAATCACAAATAAAAAACAATCACACTTACCTGAGGTCGACATTACTTACCTCACTGTGACCACTACAGCTCAGACCACCAACTTTCACAGGCGGTCCCAGCAGGGCGCTCTATGGAGCACTACGGATCGGGCAGTAGCCAAAAATCGAGCCGGTGTCACAACCAGGGGAGTGCACACCAGCTTACCTCTTCCGGATGGTAATGCTCCGCTCCCCGTCGAAACTGGCCCTGAATGTCCCGGCGGGACGCTGGAAGCTATAACAATCGCTGAATCAGTATTCTGTATTTTCTTTATTTATGAACAAGATTTAATTATCTCTATGCTTATTCAACAGCATCACGAAAATGCGAAGCAGAACAGAATGATGAGTTATAGAAACAGGAAAAATGTTGGCCATTTAAAAAAAATATACTGTATTGCTTTATAACAGCACATGGTATTGTTTCCACTTGCACTGTTTATTGACAGAATATCTAGATTAAAAACACTGAGACGGGTATGTTTACTTGAAAATATTTAGGGTGGAAATTGGTTATAGCCCATTTTCAGGTCCATTTTAGTGACATGCTAACAGCGCATGCCCCAACTGGGAGCCTGAGGCCACCAGGATATTCATTCTCAGGCATCATTTGGTTCATTTGAACAAGCTGCTGCCAATTGTCAGGCCACCTGCTTTGCCGGCAGCACTGCTGCTCTTCCTGACACCATGGGAAAGTTTTTAAAAATTGTTTTTGTCAAAAACTGAGTGGGCTCAATTGTGTCGCATCATCCTTTTAGGTGAAACACAGCCACCTAATGCTCAAAAATAAGGTCCGAGATGCACGAGCTCACTTCTGATAGGAAATGTGCAGGTTACCACATTGGTAAAGAGGTTATGAGCAAACCTACCGCGATCCCCATGCCTGTTTTCAGGGGTTCATCAATTTAATCCCTTACTTTTTGGTGGTGGTCACTGCCTAGGCCACAGCATCTACTTAAGAATTGTGAGCAGAGCAGGCACGGCTGCAGACCAATTTCAACAAGAGGGCCTAAAACAGGCATTAGGCACAGTGCATGTAAAGTCACCTTTAGCAATATGCTGGCGCCTGTAATGCAGGTCCAGATCAAGCATAGAATGTTGCGTGCAAAATTAACCCCTTTTGCCCTTGTTCTTTTGCCCGGAAAACAGATGCAATGAGGACCGATTTCTACCCTGCAGTATTTAGGTATATTTGATGCATAGGTTTCAACAATTTTTTCTATTCTCCATTCACAGATCAGTACATGCGTAATTTGGAAGCCAAAGCTGGTAAGTTGAAAGATAACGAAAGATTTTGTTCAGATTTGAAATTAACTGCGGCACTCCGTACTTGTAGCGTTGCCAACTCTAGTTGGAACCATCACCACTGTGCTCGCTGACCTACATTGGCTCCCGGTTAAGTAACCGATTAACATTAGATTTTAAAATTCTGATCTTTGTTTTCAAATCCCTCCATAACCTCGCCCCTCCCGATCTCTGTAATCTCCTCCAGCCCCACTACCCGCCGTGATATCTGCGCTCCTCTAATTCCGGCCTCTTGCTCCACCATTGGTGGCTGTGCCTTGAGCTGCCAAGGCCCATGTTCTGGAATTCCCTCCCTCAACCTCTCCACCTCTCTATCTCTCTTTCATCCTTTAAGACCATCCTTAAAACCTACCTCATTCTGCCCTAATACCTCCTTATGTGGCTTGGTGTCAAATTTTGTTTGATAATGCTCCTGTGAAGCACCTTGAAATATTTTACTACGGTAAAGGCGCTAAATACAAGTTGTTGTTGGTGTTGGACGGCTTCCTGAAGATTTCATTACACGACCCCCACCTTCAACAGACTATTTTTTCATGTTCAATGAAAATGGAAAAAAAAACACAATTTTCATTAATCCTCCTGTGACTTCTGTCTCAGGTTACTCACAGCAGGTGTCCAGAAATGTAATCTTTAATTCTTGGAGAATCAGCACAATCCTGGAGCTTTGGCAAACTTAAATCCTTGAAATGTAGTTTTTTGATTTGCAAAGTTTTTACTAAGTGCTCTTTTTTTATCAACAGAACTGATTACGGCTGAATCAGCAAAGTGTCTTCAAAACAGTAAGTTGTAGAATGAGAAAGATTTGATCTGTATGATAACAGGGGCTAGATATTCGGGTACAGAACTCTTGCCTCTGATGAGAAATTGGGGATACCTCCCCCGAAAGGAAGTGGAGCGTTAAATCAAGTGCTCTATTTCCTTTCTGGGGTGGTAGTGGAGCAGACACATCAGGAGTGGTGCACACGGCTCAGCAGCACTACGCACTGGGCTGTGTGGTGCTGCCGTGTAGGAGGGGCCCTTCCCTGAATTAAAGGGAAGGGCCCAAGCTGCAGACTCTGCAGATTTTATACACACCTACCTGGACCACTCAAGTAGAGTGCCGAGCTGAGCGTCTAAAGCTGCAATGGTGAGAAAAAAAAGCCGACATTGTTTTGACGAGCAGTCCCTTTAACTTTCGCCAGGCTAGCGGCGAGCTGCTCAGTACGTGTCCTTTGAAGCTGTCGCCATTATCACCCGCACAGCTTCAGTGGGCGATACTCAATTTAGGGTCCGGGGAGCTAACAGGGCGTTACACACGGCGATGTCGTCACAATCTCCGGAGATCGGATTGCAACGCTGTTGCGTCACGGCTAAACTCCTGCCAAATTTAGCGGGAGTCGTTGGCGCGCCGCGCTTTGTCACAAAGTCGTTTGTGCCTCGTTAGTGCCCCTCGAGCGTGCCACTGGGAGGTGCAAATGACCCAAATTACTCCCCTTTTGGAATTGTTACATGTTTTCCTATCACTACCTGTATTTTCATAGTTTACGACAACATCAAAACCTTTCAACTGAACAGTAGTTTAGTAAGTACTCCCACAGAAACATAGGGGGCAATTCTAATCTCAAAGTGACTGTTGCCAATGACTAGAAGCTGCACAGAATCTGGAACCGGAAGTTTCTCTATTTTTTCAAGGTGCTCGCTCCCTCCCCGGCATTTTTTCCCCAGAGACCACTTCCTTCCCAGCATTTAAAAAAGGATGCAATTATTTGTAGTGGGTTTTAGCTGTTTGGCTCTCCGTTATCACATGACCTGATTACTGATTGGACCCCTTGTAGACACACCCATAAGTATCTCTGGAATGTGTAATTGGAACCGCCAGCCCAAGTTATGAGTGACTTTCCAAAGTGTAATTGGAACATTTCTGACTTCAGAGTGTCCCTGCAAGCAGTCACAGAGAGAATAGAGATACACAAACCCAGCAAAACCCTCCCAAGTCCCTGACCCCAGCCCAAGTGCATTCCTCCTCCATCCCAATGTCCTTACCACCACCCCCGGCCCAAGTGCATGTTTCCCCAGCCCAAGTTCCTCACCTTTCTCCCCCACCCAACCCGCCATCACCATAGATGAGGCATTGCGTCTACGTCACGGAGTGTTAAGTTTTATTGGGTATGAAGTGACTAGTGATCATGTCGTGACTTCTGGATTTCCTCCACTCCAAAGATGTCCCTTGTTAACACACTCACCAAGCTTTGATTTTTCTCCCATCTTTGTATCGTCAGCAAACTTGGCTACGTTACACTCAGTCACTTCTTCCAAGTCGTTAATCTACATCGTAAATAGTTGGAGTCCCAGCACTGATCCCTGCAGCACCCCATTAGTTACTGGTTGCCTTCCAGAGAATGAACCATTTATCCCGACTCTCTCTTTTCTGTTAGTCAGCCAATCCTCTATCCATGCTTATATATTCAACGGTATCACTGGTACTCAACTCACTGCTCTTGGTCAATCTGGCCAGTTGGTCTTTGTACAACAAGAAAGTCCTTCATTGTGATAAGGAATAACTCATCAGGAAGTCAATATTGGCCCTTTCAATTTAATCAGATGAATACATGAACAATGATGGGCAGGTAAAGACCATCTGGTCCGTCGAGCCTGTCCCACACAATTGCAACATCTTGTCTATCACAACATGTACATTCCACCCCACCCAAAATTATATGATCTCCTAGAAGAGGCAAAAAAATGATTAAAAACCCCAAGCCAATTTGGGAAAATAAAACCTGGAAAATTCTCTCCGACCCATCTAGGCGATGAAAACTAGTCCAGGAGATTGCCATGGGCCTGAATTCCCTGCAGTACCTATCTTCTATAAGAGGTGATCTCCTCCACAGCCAGAAACAGGTCCAGCTCTCACTTGAAGGAATTCAGCTAAACAGCATCCACCACAGCAGACAGCAGCCAGTTCCAGAGGTCCAATATTCTCTGGGAAAAGAACCACCTCCTGACATTGTCCACAGTTGTGATAATAACAGAAGGGACTGTTAGCATAAATAAAAACATCAGTATGGTCCTGCAATTCTTCAGGGGTTCTTCTGCTGTAACGTTGGGGGCAGACCAGCACAATCCTCCCCCCACCCCTCACCAACCGATCTGTCCCCTCTCCCACCCCCAGAGGAACAGCATAAACAGAATTTCAAGGGCCAATGTTCACCTTCTGAAGACTGTAACTGCATATTAAACTTTATGCCTAATTTATTCAAGATCTTGGGCAAAAAAAATGATAAGCAGCTAGATGAACTGATGCAAAAAAATAACGTAAATTATTTGATCAATATTGTACTTATGCATTGAGGATTGTTTTTGATTTGCAAAGTTTAAACTCTGCTTTTATTTTCAGTATACGGTGGAAATGTACGATCCGATGCTATGGCTGGTGCAAGGGCACAAAAGATTTGTGAGTGTTGGAAAGAAAATATGTGGACTATATTTTTTAAGGTGGCTTTATGGTGCAATACATGGTTTTGGGTGGGGTTGGGAATGTATATATTGTGGGACAGGCTATTTGAACCACATGCTATTTTCTTGTCCATCAGGAAAAACCTGAACAGAACCCAGCAGAAGCATTCCCAATAAATAACTCACGCCACTGCAACAGAAATCGCAAAAAAAAATAAAAAACAATCACACTTCCCTGAGGTCGACATTACTTACCTCACTGTGACTGCTGCAGCTCTAACTTTCACAGGCGGTCCCAGCAGGGCGCTCTACGGAGCACCACGGGTCGGCCAAAAATCTAGCTGGTTTCGCAACCGGGGCATTGCACATTGGCTTACCTCTTCCGGACGGTAATGCTCTGCTCCCCATCGAAACCGGCCCCGAATGTCCCGTTGGAAGCTATGACAATCGCTGAAACAATATTCAGTATTTTCTCTATTTTATATTTTTATGAACAAGGTTTGATCACCTCTATTCTTTCTCAACAGTATCACGAAAAAGCATAGCAGATCAGAATGGTGAGTTATAGAAACAGGAAAAATGTTTAACAAATATACTGTATTGCTTTATGACATTACATGGTAGTGTTTCCACTTGCACTGTACATTGTCAGGATGTCTAGATTAAAAACACTAAAGGGAGTATGTTTGTTTAGTTGAAAACATTTAGGGGTGGAAATTGGTTATAGCCCATTTTCAGGTCCATACCACTGGCACGCGAACAGCGTATGCCCCAACAAGGGGCCCGAGGCCACCCGGATATTCGTTCTCAGGCATCATTTGGTTAATTTGAACGAGCTGCCACCAAATGTCAGGCCACCTGCTTTGCCGGCAGCACTGCTGCTCTTCCTGACTCCACGGGAAAGTTTTTTAAAAATATGTTTGTTAAAAACTGAGGGGGCTCAATTGTGTAGCACCCTTCTTTTAGGTGCTACACAGCCACCTAATGCTCAAAAATAAGTTCCAAGATGCATAAACTCACTTCCGATGGGAAATGTGCAGGTTACCACCTTGGTAAAGAGGTTTGCACCAGAACGGACGAACCATGATCCTCATGCCTGTTTTCGGGGATTAGTCAATTCAACCCCTTGCTTTTTGGTGGTTGGTCACTGCCTAGGCCACAGCATCTGCTTAAGAATTCTGAGCAGAGCAGGTACGGCTCCAGACCAATTGGTAGCTGCGCAGGATGCCTGTAAAGTCACCTTTACCAATATGCTGGCGCCTGTAATGCAGGCGCAGATCAGGCACAGAATGTTGCGTGCAAAATGAACCCCTTTTGCCCTTGTTCTTTTGCCCGGAAAACAAATGCAATGAGGACCGATTTCTACCCTACGGTATTTAGGTATATTTGATGCATAGGTTTCAACAATTTTTTCTATTCTCCATTCACAGATCAGTATATGCGTAATTTGGAAGCCAAAGCTGGTAAGTTGAAAGATAACGAAAGATTTTGCTCAGATTTGCAATGAACTGCGGCATTCTGTACTTGTAGTGTTGCCAACTCTAGTTGGAACCATCACCCCTGTGCTCGCTGATCTACATTGGCTCCTGGTTAAGCAACCAATTAACATTAGATTTTAAAATTCTGATCGATCCTTGTTTTTAAATCCCTCCATAACCTCGCCCCTCCCTATCTCTGTAATCTCCTCCAGCCCCACTACCCTCCGTGATATCAGCGCTCCTCTAATTCCGGCCTCTTGCTGCACCATTGGTGGTTGTGCCTTCAGCTGCCAAGGCCCATGTTCTGGAATTCCCTCACTAAACCTCTCCAGCTCTCTACTTCTCTTTCATCCTTTAAGATGCTCCTTATAACCTACCTCATTCTGCCCTAATATCTCCTTATGTGGCTTGGTGTCAAATTTTATTTGATAATGCTCCTGTGAAGCACCTTGGAATATTTTACTACGTTAAAGGCGCTAAATACAAGTTGTTGTTGGTGTTGGACGGCTTCCTGAAGATTTCATTACACGACCCCCACCTATAAAAAAGACTATTTTTTCATGTTCAAAGAAATGAAAAAAAAAACACAATTTTCATGAATCCTCCTGTGACTTTTCTCTCAGATTACTCACAGCAGGTGTCCAGAAATGTAATCTTTAATTCCTGGAGAAAGGAGGACAATCCTGGAGGTTTGGCCAACTTAAATCACTGAGATTTCGTTTTTTGATGTGCAAAGTTTCTACCAAGTGCTCTTATTTTTTATCAACAGGATTGATTCAGGCTCAATCAGCACAGCGTCTTCAAAACAGTAAGTTGTAGAATGAGAAAGATTTGATCTGTAAGATAAAAAGTCGGGTACAGAACTCTTGCCCCTGATGAGAAATTGGGGATACCTCCCCCGAAAGGAAGTGGAGCGTTAAATCAAGTGCTCTATTTCCTTTCTGGGGTGGTAGTGGAGCAGACACATCAGGAGTGGTGCACACGGCTCGGCAGCACTATGCACTGGGCTGTGTGGCGCTGCCGTGTAGGAGGGGCCCTTCCCTGAAGTAAAGGGAAGGGCCCAAGCTGCAGACTCTGCAGATTTTATACACACCTACCTGGACCACCCAAGCAGAGTGCCGAGCTGAGCGATCACGGCACGGACCCCCAAGTCCAAAGACGCAGCGGTGAGGAAAAAAAAGCCGACATTTTTTTGATGAGCAGCCGGCCACATCCCCTTTAACTTTCGGCAGGCTGGCAGCCAGCCGCTCAGTTCATGTCCTTTGAAGCTGCCGCCATCACCACCCGGCACAGCTTCAGTGGGCGATACTCAATTTAGGGTCCGGGGAGACACAGCGTTAGACACGGCGATGTCGTCACAATCTCTGGAGATCGGATCACACTGCCACGGCTAACCTCTCGTCAAATTCAGCAGGAGTTATTAACGCACTGCCCTCGGTCACAAAGTCTTTTGCTCCTCATTAGTGCTCCTCGAGCCCCGCTAATGGGAGGCGCAAATGGCCCAAATTTCTCCCCGTTGGAATTGTTACATGTTTTCCTATCACTACCAGTATTTTCAAAGTTTCCGACAACATCAAAACCTTTCAATTGAATCATCATCATCATCATAGGCAGTCCCACCGGGATCGAAGATGACTTGCTTCCACATTAAAAATGAATACTCAGGTGACTGATGAACTAGTTTTAAATAGTGGAAGATGCCGGTGCGTGAATTCTTTTAATGTGGGGTGGCCGTTGCACACCAGCCACCACATGGACTTGACAGAGCAAGGTCTTGGTCCAGTGGCAAGGGGATCGAAGACGACTGGAGACCAGGCTCCACCGCATGTGCCAATACTTATGCACAAACTCAAACATCCTTCTACTGTCCTCCTCCCTTCCTCCTTCCCACAGGATCTCTCTCTACATGGAATTCATAGTCCGCAATGTGATCCTTACGACCTCACAGCCTCACTATTGGACTGTGCTGCACCTTCCCTTGGTCTTGTCCACGCTGCTCCACTCTGGGCTCCGATCTCTCTGCTCCTCTGTGCCTCATCCTCTCCGCTTCCGATCTCTGCTCCTTGTCGGTCCCTCGCTCCGCTCCTTGTCGGTCCCTCGCTCCGTTCCTTGTCGGTCCCTCACTCCGCTCCTTGTCGGTCCTGACCTCCGCTCCTCCCCAATTCCGACCTCCGCTCCATGCCGCTTACGATCTCTGCTCCTTGTCGGTCCCTCGCTCCGCTCCTTGTCGGTCCCTCGCTCCGCTCCTTGTCGGTCCTGACCTCCGCTCCTCCACAATTCCGACCTCCGCTCCATGCCGCTTACGACCTCTGCTCCTCGTCAGTCGCGACCTCCGCTCCACTCCGATTCCGACTTCCGCTCCTCGCCGTATCCGACCTCCACGTTGTTGATTCTGCTGCTGCGGTGGCTAGCTTTTTTTGATTTGCCCACAGCTCCAGCTTCGCGCACCAAACTCCAAACTCCAAACTGCTCCTCTGACTGTCCCATGAAGTCGAGTAGTTCTGTAACTATTCCCACAGAAACATAGGGGGCAATTCTAATCTCGGAAGTTGCCAACGAATGGAGGCTGCGCAGAAGCGTACTGCGCATTAATCTGGAACCAGAATTTTCTGGGTTCTTTTCAAGGTGCTCGTTCCCTCCCCGGCACTTTTTCCCCAGAAACCCCTCCCTCCCTGGTATTTTCCCCCCAGAGACCACTCCCTTCCCGGCATTTAAAAAAGGATGCAGTTATTTGCACTGAGTTTTGGCTGATTGGCTCTCCATTATCACATGACCTGATTGCTGATTGGTCCCCTTGGAGGATAAGCCACCCCCAAAAGTTTCTCTGGAATGTGTAATTGGAACTGCCCAGCCCAAGTTCTGAATGGCTTTGCAAAGTGTAATTCAAGCCACGCTGACTTCAGAACTCCCCTGAAAGCAGTCACAACCCAGCAAAAGCCTCCCAAGTCCCTGACCCCAGCCCAAGTGCATGCCTTCCCCAGCCGAAGTCCCTGACCCCAGCCCAAGTGCATGCCTTCCCCAGCCGAAGTCCCTGACCCCAGCCCAAGTGCATGCCTTCCCCAGCCGAAGTCCCTGACCCCAGCCCAAGTGCATGCCTTCCCCAGCCGAAGTCCCTGACCCCAGCCCAAGTGCATGCCTTCCCCAGCCGAAGTCCCTGACCCCAGCCCAAGTGCATGCCTCCCCTGCCCAAGTTCTGGACCTTACCACCCCCTTCCGCCACCCCCCCCCGCCCCGCCAACATAGATGGGGCATTGTGTGTGGGTCACGGATTGTTAACAGGTTTATTGGGTATTGAAGTGAATAGTGACAGTGTCATGACTTCCGGATTTCATCCACTCCAAAGATGTCCCTTGTAACACACTCACTGAGCTTTCCGAGAAATCGGGTGTGGGTGTAAAGGGGGTTGGAAGAACATGATATGTCCTCTCTAAGTTCCCTCTCTCCCACTTCCTCTCTCTCTCTCTCTCCAGCCCCAGTCTCTCTCACTCCCCGCCCCCCCCGTCTCTCTTTCTCTCTCCCCCCCTTCTCTCTCTCTACCCCCCCCACCGCCTCTATTTCTCCATCCCCGTCTCTCTCTCTCTCCCTGTCTCCCCCCACCCCGTCTCTCTCACTCTCACCCCGCACCCCACGTCTCTCTCACTCTCACCCCGCACCCCACGTCTCTCTCTCTCTCTCCCCCCCCCCACAACCGCCCGCCGCCTCACTTCCCGCCTCTTGCATGCTGCCCGCCGCCTCTCTTCCTGCCCGCCTCTTCCTCCCCCCCCCCCCCCCACCCCTTGCCATGCCCGCCTGCCACCCCCTCTCTTCCACTACCTCCGATGCTTTCACTCCCAAAGAAGGCTGCAATAATGCAAAGGCTGGAATCAAATCCAGCGGCATCGGCAGAAAATATTTCAGCAGCGGACTCTATGCAGACTCGTCGGGGCCCCATTTCACGGGTATGCTTTCGGATCCGAGGTGTCTGCCCATGTGTGAGAGGCGTAAGGGCGGAGTCCATAGGATGCAGGCGCACTAAAAACACAGTGCAAATATTCACAGTGTTTAAATAAACATTTCACGAGCCCTCTCCCATGATGAACCTGAAGTGTGCATGTGCAGAACACTTCCAGTTTGTTGGGAGCTGGCGCATTCTCCTAATTTAATGTTAAAAAGCAGCATCATTTTGAAACTGGCCAACAGCTTACCTTGTCAAGTGAGCATGCCCCTATTGTCAACAAAGTGGAGCTTCTTTTTACAAAGATCCTGAAGCTAGATGTTGAATCCCATGATTCGGCTGTTCCTCTCCTATGATCAGAACGTGACTGGTAAATGCCCTGAGACTATTACCCTTGCATGTCACTCTGGAGGTCTTCAATTAGATCCTTGTAGGAATCCTGCAAATCAAATGGATTTCTATCCATTGTATCATTAATACCAATTTGTAAACCTACTACAGAACATAAGAACATAAGAAATAGAAATTCCTCTACATTGGGGAGACCAAGCATAGATTGGGTGACCGCTTTGCGGAGCACCTCCGTTCAGTCCGCAAGTGTAACCCTGAGCTTCCGGTTGGCCAGCATCCACAGGAGTAGGCCATTTGGCCCTTCGAGTCTGCTCTGCCATTTAATAAGATCATGGCAGATCTGATCTTGGCCTCAACTCCACTTCCCTGCCCACTCCCCATAACCCTTCATTCCCTTATCATTCAAAAATCTGTCTATCTCCCACTTAAATATATTCATAACCCAGCCTCCACAGCTCTCTGGGCTGGAGAATTCCACAGATTCCCGACCCTCTGAGAGAAGAAATTCCTCCTCATTTTCATTTTAAATGGGCAACCCCTTATTCTGAAACTATGCTCCCTAATTCTAGACTCCCCCACAATAGAAAACACCCTCTCTGCATCTACCCTGTCAAGCCTCTTCAGAATCTTATACGTTTCAATAAGATCACCTCTCATTCTTCCAAACTGCAAAGAGTATAGGCCCAACCTGCTCAGCCTTTCTTCATAAGACAACCCCTTCATCTCAGGAATCAACCTCGTGAACCTTCTCTGAACTGCCTCCAATGCAAGTATATCCCTCCTTAACTAAAGAGACCAAAACTGTACGCAATACTCCATGTGTGGTCTCCCAACACCCTGTACAGTTGGAGCAGGACTTCCCTACTTTTATGCTCCATCCCCCTTGCAAAAAAGGGCAACATTCCATTTGCCTTCCTAATTACTTGCTGTACCTGCATGCTAACCTTTTGTGTTTCATGTACAAGGACCCGCAGATCCCTCTGTACCTCAGCATTTTGGAATCTCTCCCCATTTAAACAATAATTTCCTTTTTTATTCTTCTATACAAAGAGGATAACCTCAAGTTTTCCCACATTATACTCCATCTGCCAAATTTTTGTTCACTCACTTAGCCTATCTATATCCCTTTGCAGATTCTTTGCGTCCCCTCACAACTTGCTTTCCCACCTATCTGTATAGCACATTTGACTACATTACACTCGGTCCCTTCATCCAAATCATTAATATAATTGTAAATAGTTGAGGCCCCAGCATTGATCACTGTGGCACGCCATGAGTTACATATTGCCAACCTGGAAAATGATCTATTTATCCCGATTCTCTTTTCTGTTAGTTAGCCAAACCTCTAGCCATGCTAATATACCTTGGCGCTCACCTTTAATTATGTCATCCACACAATCACTGAAATCTGACACCCTGGCCCCTGGACGACAAAAGACTGCTCTTGACCAAAGCTTACCTCCACATAGGGTGCTGTCTGTAATTCTGATGATAGTCTGCTATAAAGATCGTGTGCTGCTTCTCTTGATTCCTTGGCTGCGTCTCCAACATTATCCTCTTGATCTTTGTAGCCATTCTCTTACCCTTTTCAGAAGGCTTAGCTGATCATTGAGGTTCATCAGTGTCACTGGTGCTGAACTCACTGCTCTTGGTCAATCTGGCTAGTTGGTCTTTGTACAACAAGAAAGTCCTTAATTGTGATAAGGAATAACTCATTAGGAAGTCAACATTGGCCCTTTCAATTTAATCAGATGAACACATGAACAATGATGGGCAGATAAAGAACATCTGGTCCGTCGCACCTGTCCCACACAATTGCGATACCTTGTCTATCACAATATGTACACTCCACCCCACCTGAAATCATATGATCTCCAGGAAGAGGTAAAAAAATGATTCAAAACCCAAGCCAATTTGGTAAAAGGAAAACCTGGGAAAATCCTCTCCAACCCATCTAGATGATCAAAACTAGTGCAGGAGATTGCTGTGGGCCTTAGTTCCCTGAAGTATCTATCTTCTCGAAGCGGTGATCTCCTCCCCAGCCAGAAACAGGTCCAACTCTCGCTTGAAGGAATTCAGCTAATCAGCATCCGCCACACCAGACAGCCGACAGTTCCAGAGGTCTAATATTCTCTGAGAAAAGAACATCCTCCTGACATTGTCCACAGTTGTGATAGATGTTGTGTATCTGTAAAGCATGCACTCCCATGATCCCAGAATCCCTTGGGGGCACTGTATATAAGACGGCCCCAAAGGCCTGTTCCTCACTCTGGAGTCTCTTATTAAAGACTGAGGTCACTGTTACTTTAACCTCCCTGTGTGCAGTCTCATCTGTGTTAGGAACACAATTATGGCGACGAGTATACGAATCCAACGCAAAGATGCAGCAAACTGTGGGCATCCTGGAGAAGCTCTCGGAGGGTGAGGACTGGGAAGCCTATGTCGAATGGCTAGACCAGTACTTTGTAGCCAACGAGCTGGACGGAGAAGGAAGCGCTGCAAAAAGGAGAGCGGTCCTCCTCACAGTCTGCGGGGCACCGACCTACAGCCTCATGAAGAATCTTCTGGCTCCGGTGAAACCCACAGCTAAGTCATATGAGGAACTGTGTTCACTGGCTCGGGAGCATCTTAACCCGAGGGAGAGCGTGCTGATGGCGAGGTACCGGTTCTACACGTACCAGCGATTTGAAGGTCAGGAGCTGGCGAGCTACGTCGCCGAGCTAAGGCAACTTGCAGGACAATGTGAGTTTGATGGCTACCTGGAGCAAATACTTTTTTCTACTGGTCATTGGCCACGAGACCATCCGACGAAAACTTTTGACTGTAGAGACACCAACCCTCAGTAAGGCCATTGCGATAGCACAGGCGTTTATGTTCACCAGTGATAACACCAAACAAATCTCTCAGCATACAAGTGCTAGCAATGTTCATAAATTAACTGGAACTGTGTTTGCGAGCAGAAATGTACAGGGCAGAACCCACGAGTCTGCAACTGCCAGCAGGCCTCAGGTGACCCAGATGACTCAGAGTCCCCAACAAAGGATGAATGCAAGGCAATTCACATCTTGTTGGCATTGTGGAGGCTTCCATTCAGCCTATTCATGCCGCTTCAAAGGGTATGTTTGCAAGAGCTGTAGAACAATGGGGCACCTCCAACGAGCTTGCAAACGAGCTGCAAGCTCTGCAAAACCTGCTAACCACCACATGTCAGAGGAAGATCGGTCCATGATGGATCAAAGCAATTTCGAGCCTCAGAGAGATGAGGCAGATGCTGAAGTATACGGGCTGCACACCTTTTCGCCGAAATGTCCACCTATAATGCTAAATGTAAGATTGAATGGCTTACCCATAGCCATGGAACTGCCACTGGTGCTAGCCAATCCACCATGAGTAAAAAGATGTTTGAGAGACTGTGGCGCAACAAGGCATTCAGACCAGCCCTGAGCCCCATCCATACGAAACTGAGAACGTATACCAAAGAGCTTATCACTGTCCTGGGCAGCGCCATGGTCAAGGTCACCTACGAGGGCACGGTGCACGAACTGCCACTCTGGATTGTCCTGGGTGATGGCCCCACACTGCTTGGAAGGAGCTGGCTGGGCAAAATCCGCTGGAACTGGGATAACATCCGAGCGCTATCACATGTTGATGAAACTTCATGTACCCAGGTTCTGAACAAATTTCCTTCCCTTTTTTGAGCCAGGCATTGGAAACTTTTCCGGGGCAAAGGTGCGGATCCATTTGGTCCCAGAGGCACGACCCATTCACCACAAGGCGCGAGCGGTACCTGACATGATGAGGGAGAGAGTGGAAATCGAGCTGGACAGGCTGCAACGCGAGGGCATCATCGCCCCAGTGGAATTCAGCAAGTGGGCCATCCCGACTGTTTCAGTACTCAAAAGTGATGGCACGGTCAGGATTTGCGTCGATTATAAAGCAACTATTAATCGTTTCTCGCAACAGGACCAATACCTGCTACCTAAGGCAGAAGACCTATTTGCGACGCTGGCAGGAGGCAAGATGTTCACCAAGCTCGACCTGACTTCGGCCTACATGACGCAGGAGCTGGAGGAGTCTTCGATGGGCCTCACCTGCATCAACATGCACAAAATACTGTTCATCTACAACAGATGCCCACTTGGAATTCGGTCGGCTGCAGCAATCTTCCAGAGAAACATGGAGAGCCTACTCAAGTCGGTACCACACACGGTGGTCTTTCAGAACGACATATTGGTCACGGGTCGGGACACCACCGAGCACCAACAAAACCTGGAGGAGGTCCTCCAACGACTGGATCGCGTACGGCTGCGGCTGAAGAGGTCGAAATGCGTCTTCATAGCAACAGAAGTGGAGTTTTTTGGGAGAAAGATCATGGCGGACGGCATTCAGCCCACAGACGCCAAGACAGAGGCTATCAGGAACGCACCCAGGCCACAGAACGTCATGGAGCTGCGGTCGTTCCTGGGACCCCTCAACTATTTTGGTAACTTCCTACTGGGGTTAAGCAGCCTTTTAGAGCCCCTTCATGTATTATTGCGCAAAGGTGAGAACTGGGTATGGGGAAAAAAACCAAGTAATTGCTTTTGAGAAAGCCAGAAACATTTTATGCTCCAACAAGCTGCTTGTATTGTATAACCCGTGTAAAAGACTTGTGCTAGCATGTGACGCGTTGTCGTACGGAGTTGGGTGTGTATTACAACAAGCTAACGTTGCGGGGAAGTTGCAACCTGTCGCCTATGCTTCCAGGAGCTTGTCTAAAGCCGAGAGGGCCGACAGCATGATTGAGAAAGAGGCATTAGCATGCGTGTTCGGGTAAAGAAAATGCATCAGTACCTGTTTGGTCTCAAATTTGAGCTGGAAACCGATCACAAGCCCCTCACATCCCTGTTCGCTGAAAACAAGGGGATAAATACTAATGCCTCAGCCCGCATACAAAGGTGGGCACTAGTGCTATCAGCGTATAACTATACCATCCGTCACAGGCCAGACACCGAGAACTGTGCGGATGCTCTCAGTCGGCTACCATTGCCCACCATTGCAAACTTGTTGATGGTGGCGCAGCCCGCAGACTTGTTGATGGTCATGGAAGCATTTGAAAATGATAAATCACCTGTCACGGCCCGCCAGATTAGGACTTGGACCAGCCAAGATCCTCTGCTGTCCCTAGTAAAAAAACTGTGTACTGCATGGGAGCTGGGCCAGCATCCCCGTTGAAATGCAAGAGCCAATCAAGCCGTTCCAGCGGCGAAAGGACGAGCTGTCCATTCAGGGAGACCGCCTGTTGTGGGGTAACCGCGTAGTGCTACCAAAATAGGGCAGGGAGATGTTCATCTCGGATCTCCACAGCACACACCCGGGTATAGTAATGATGAAAGCGATAGCCAGATCCCACGTGTGGTGGCCTGGTATCGACTCTGACTTAAGAGTCCTGTGTACGGCAATGCAGCGTATGTGCTCAGTTGAGCAACGCACCCAGAGAGGCACCACTAAGTTTGTGGTCCTAGCCCTCCAGACCATAGTCGAGGACCCATGTTGACTATGCGGACCCGTTTCTTGGTAAAATGTTCCTGGTGGTGGTAGATGCTTTTTCAAAATGGATTGAATGTGAAATAATGTCGGGAAGCACCGCCACCGCCACCATTGAAAGCCTGAGGGCCATGTTTGCCACCCATGGCCTGCCTGACATACTGGTCAGTGACAACGGGCCACGTTTCACCAGTGCCGAATTTAAAGAATTTATGACCCGCAATGGGATCAAACATGTCACCTCGGCCCCGTTTAAACCAGCCTCCAGTGGGCAGGCAGAGCGGGCAGTAGAAACCATCAAACAGAGCCTTAAATGAGTCACAGAAGGCTCACTCCAAACCCGCCTGTCCCGAGTACTGCTCAGGTAACGCACGAGACCCCACTCGCTCCCCGGGGTGCCCCCTACTGAGCTACTCATGAAAAGGACACTTAAAACCAGACTCTCGCTGGTTCACCCCAACCTGCACAATCAGGTAGAGAGCAGGCGGCAGCAACAAAATGTAAACGATGGTCGCGCCACTGTGTCACGAGAAATTGATCTGAATGACCCTGTGTATGTGCTAAACTATGGACATGGTCCCAAGTGGATCGCGGGCACGATGATAGCTAAAGAAGGGAATAGGGTGTTTGTCGTCAAACTAGACAATGGACAAATTTGCAGAAAGCACCTGGAC
The DNA here is from genome assembly GCF_044704955.1 of Pristiophorus japonicus. Classification (NCBI taxonomy): domain Eukaryota; kingdom Metazoa; phylum Chordata; class Chondrichthyes; family Pristiophoridae; genus Pristiophorus; species Pristiophorus japonicus. The sequence continues at coordinate 292,225,682 of NC_091981.1, read as the reverse complement.
CAAACAAGGCTGCGGTTCACAGACTGCCTTGAACAACCCACAGCAGACACCACCTTTTTCGAGCCCACAACACATACCCAGAGGATCAATGACACCACCCCGGACCAGGAAATCGAACCCATCACGCCCAACAGCCCAGCAAGGCCAGACTCACCCAGCAGCCCTGTGGGGTCAACAACACACCAGCCCAGCAAGGGCACAGCCAACACACCAGAACAGACATTTGTACCGAGGTGGTCCACCAAGGAAAGAAAGGCTCCCGACTGCCTCACCTTGTAAATAGTTTCCACTTTGACTTTGGTGGGGGGGCGGGGGGTGATGTTGTGTATCTGTAAAACATGCACTCCCATGTTCTGCCACCAGGGAGCTCATCCCCTGAATTCCCAAGGGATCCCAACATCGCTTGGGAGCACTGTATATAAGCCAGCCCCTAAGGCCTGTTCCACACTCTGGAGTGTCTTATTAAAGACTGAGGTCACTGTTACTTTAACCTCCCTGTGTGCAGCCTCATCTGTGTTAGGAACACAATAATAATATTAATATACCATCAGAGAATAACAGAAGGGACTATGAACAGAAATAAAAACATGGTCTGTGAACATAAATACAAACATCAGTATGGTCCTGCAATTCTGCAGTGGTTCTTCTGCTGTAACTTTAGCGGGGAGACCAGCAGAATCCCGCCCACCCACTCCCCCCCCCCCCGCCCCCCCCATCCGCCCCCTCCACCACTCCCAGGGGAACAACGTAAACAGAATTTCAGGGGCCAATGTTCACCTTCCGAAGACTGTAGCTGCACTTTAAACTTTAGGCCTAATTTATTCAAGATCCTGGGCAAACATAGAAACATAGAAAATAGGTGCAGGAGTAGGCCATTCGGCCCTTCGTGTCTGCACTGCCATTCAATAAGATCATGGCTGATCATTCCCTCTGTACCCCTTTCCTGCTTTCTCTCCCTACCCCTTGATCCCCTTAGCTGTAAAGGATCAAGGGGTATGGAGACAAAATGGGAAGCAACTAGATGGACTGATGAAAATCAACTTGCGAGAGGACTTCTATAATAAATAATTTCAATAATTATTTGGTCAATATTGTACTTATGCATTATGGATTGTTTTTGATTGCAAAGTTTAAACTCTTTTTTTTTCAGTATACGGTGGAAATGATGCTATGGCTGGTGCAAGGGCACAAGAGATTTGTGAGTGTTGGAAAGAAAATATGTGGACTATTTTTTAAGGTGGCTTTATGGTGCAATACATGGTATTGGGTGAGGTTGGGAATGTATATATTGCAGGACAAGCTATTTGAACCACATGGTATTTTCTTGTCCGTCACTGTTCGGATGTTCATAGGTCTAACACAGTGTGCTAATAAGTTATATCAAGCCTAGCGACTGTCCCACATTTGCTCTCCCACAGGGGAGATTATATTCCACCTGAGGATCACAAGCTCCTCTGTGCGTGAAATATGGCATTTTGTTTTTTTTCTCCACTAACAGACGGCTTGAAAACTCACTAGAGATGGAGCTATCCCAACAAAGTCATTGTAAAAACATTCTATTACAACTATAAATCCTTGACCAAAGATAAACAAGAGAAAATACTCGCAATTCGCTCAGGTGGGTGGGCTGTGAAGAGAGAAAGAGAAACTGAAAATAGAGAGAAAGACAGGGAAAAATAGATTTTTAAAAAAGCAAAAATATATGAAAGTCCATGTGGCAAACATAGGCATGTTTATGTTTGGACACGAAAGGCTCAAGTATATTTGTCGAGAGTGAAAGCCTTATGCTGAGGAACAATCCAATATTGGCAATTCTGGGCAGGTTACCCTCTTATCCTAACACAGATAGTTGCAGGTCTGCGTTATATCATCAAAAAAGGAAAAGTAGATGGTAATGTGTTATTTTTATGTCATTGTTTGTGTTCCTAATAATCTGGCATCAAACCATCAGAGGGAAAAACAGGAGCATTCTACAACTCTATGCCAACTTACAAACTCTACCTTGCTGTGTATAATAGCACCACTGATATTCAGGCAATGTGTCTTAATTCAAATACTTAAATTGGATATATGATTTCAGGGAACGCACTCCACATTTCACCTTTAAGTTGAAGAGTAGCATTAGCAAGGCAGAGGCCTATTAGTCCTCTTGACTATGGATAGTACATGCTGAAGTTAGGGAGATAAGTGAAATTAAAAGTTAATGGAAAAATATACATTCAAAATGAAACACAATAAAATAGTTTTTCTGTTTTTGCACTTTTGGAAATACAACCAGGCATGTAAATATCAGACACATCATTAAAAGGGGCCAAGCTAGGAAGAATAGCCTAATGTATAACTTGCCTGTTGATGCTCTTCTGTAAACGTTCTCCGTGCAGCTATCAGGGAAATAGATTTTTCCTTCGTGCTTTGGCTGTATTTTTTTATATCCCAATTTAAAGATGCTGGTTTTATAAATTTCCTAAGACATAGGGAACACGGTAAAACTTTTAAAACATAAAGCAAAATACTGCAGATGCTGGAAATCTGAAACAACTGAAAATGTTGGAAATGCTCAGCTGGTTAGGCAGCACCTGTAAAGAAAGAAAAAATGGTTAACAGCCAGTAAATTCTTCTCTGCTGCTCAGTTTATGTGCTTACGTGTGTATCTCTGAGGTATTTCCAGACCAACGTTTCAGGTGTCACTTTTCAATCGTATAAACTGTTCATCTGTAAAATCTTCCAGTTCTGAACGTTAGCTTTTTCACTTATTTTACAAATGCTGTCTGACCAGAATGACATGTTTGTATAATTCAAGCAATGATGTCCGGAGATACACAGTGACTACCAGCAACTCAGCAAAAACTATGAACTATTTCCACTGGTGTGGAAATGCAGCCAGAAGTGTGCATATATGCTTTTTGCTCGCCATTTTGGGGCCTTTTGTGTTCAGTAGCGCCCAAAAAACAATACAATTTCTAGGCCCTATTCCTTGATAGATACAATCGTACCTTGTTTTTTTTGTATTCATACCTTGAATTACATCTTTCTAATCAGGCCCCAGGATGCAACCTCAAATGGCAAGGGTACCAACAGGAGCTGGTCCAGGTAAGTTCAAAATACTGAAAAGTTTGAATTGAATGAAATTGACCTGGGTGCAGTCACTAGAAGTGATTCAGCAGCGTTAACGGCCATGAGGAGTCTGGCAGGACTTGGCAGATTGTATATGAGGATGGAGGCTGACAGATGGAAAACACCGGAAAATGCCGGAACTTCAAACGCCTCCTTTGCCAAGATTCTTTTCTTTTTTTCTTCTTATATACTTTCATTTTTTGTCCATCAATGGCGGGAAGGGGTTGCATTTTCTGGTGCCTTTCCAAGAGGCCGACAGTGTTTGTGGGTCAGTAAATTATGGGTGAACTCCATTGCAACATTTGAAGATCTGTTTTATTTTTATGATAGCTTCATCAGAACGTCACCCCCTCGCAAATCTGGTCTCTACTGCTTAAGATTTTAAGGAATTATAATTCATTCCTTCAAAATTCCAAATCCAATTATTTATCAAATAATTATTTTGTGTCGAGTATGCAAGATCCACTAAAAGCTGGCACGATTACTACACATTTAAACACTTTCAGGAGTAACAATTGGGGAAAGATTAATGTTACAGAGAACGCAGATGCATTCATTTCATGAACTATTAAAAAAGCAAAAATTATTTTTATAACAGGTACGGCAACTGTTCCGGACATGACCCACAGGTTCGCCCCTTTCTTCCCCCTTCCCCTTCACTGCAAGTGGGAGACAGATGCGATCTTCAGCCGCCTGCTGAGCTTAGCACTAGAAAGAGCGCATTAAACCACAAAATCAGCACCACACTGATGTTAATGGGCAGGTAGCACCAAAGTTTTGGTACTTTCTGCACTCTCGCAGCAGGTGGCCATTAGTCGTGACAGGTTTCCAGCATACGAGAATTTTTAGCCCAGACATAAAAAGAGAGAAAGGGCGAAAAATGCAGCTCCGTAGAGCCTGATTTTTCAAATTTTCAGGTCTGTTAAATTCCTGCAGGAAATCTGTTCTCCCACTCCTGAGCTCCCCCGCTCCCAAACCGCCAAAGGATTAAAGTTCAGGCCAATGTTACAGGTTGAAATGTTAACTCTGATTGCCGCACCTCAGCCTGAGCCTGGAGCAGTGGGAAGGCATGTGCGTTTTATGAAGCTGGTGCTCATCGATCTCCGCCAGCTTTTGCAACCAGACCTGCAGCCTCACACCAGGGCAAGAACACTGCTCCCAGTGGCTGTGAAGGTGACCGTAGGTAGCCCTGCATATCCTCACGTCAGGATCCATTCAAGCTAGAGCAGGCGACATCTGTAACATCTCCCAGTTCGCCATCCAGTGCTGCCTAAGAGAGGTGACAGATACTCTTTCAGGGACTTCATTGTTTTCTCTCTGACCAAAGAGAAGCAGGAGGAGCATGCACATGGCTTTGCCAGGATCGCATACTTCCCCATGGTGCAGAGTGCCATTGACTGCACGCACGTGACTTTGTAGGCGCCGCATCTAAATGCTGAGAACTACCTCAACCACACAAGTTACCATTCACTGAATGAGCAGTTGGCGTGTGGCCATGCTCAGCATATGATGGTAAATGCCTGGTATACTGGCAGCAGTCATGATGTTTTTATTTTGCGCCAGTCCGCTGGTCCCTCAGTCTTTGAGCCCCCAAGACAAACCAAAGGGTAGCTCATAACTCCATCATCATTATCATCATTGGCAGTCCCTTGAAATCGAGACTTGCTTCCACTCAAAGTGAGTTCTCAGGTGACTGAACAGTCCAATACGGGAATTACAGTCTCTGTCACAGGTGGGACAGAGAAAGGGTGGGTGGGACTGGTTGAAGGAAAGGGTGGGTGGGACTGGTTTTCTGCATTCTCCTTCCACTGCCTGCGGTTGTTTTCTGCATGCTCTCGGCAATGAGACTCGAGGTGCTCAGCGCCCTCCCGGATGCACTTCCTCCACTTAAGGCGGTCTTTGGCCAGGGACTCCCAGGTGTCGGTGGGAATGTCGCATTTTATCAAGGAGGCTTTAAGGGTGTCCTTGAAACGTTTCTTCTGCCCACCTGCGGCTCGCTTGCCGTGTAGGAGTTCCGAGTAGAGCGCTTGCTTTGGGAGTCTTGTGTCAGGCATGCGAACAATGTGGTCCACCCAACGGAGCTGGTCGAGTGTGGTCAGTGCTTTGATGCTGGGGATGTTGGCTTCATAACTCCACTTCACAACCCAACCACACATGGGCAGTATGCATACAATGAGAGAAATCCTGCCACATAGAATCTGATAGAGCAAATCACTGGCATCCTTAAACATCATTTCCGCTGCCTTGACCGCTCAGGAGGAATCCTGCAGTACTCACCAGAGCGCATCATAAGTTTCATCATGGTCTGCTGCTTTCTCCATAACCTTGCCATCATGACGGCACAGCCTGAGCCACTAGGCCTACGACGAGCAGCTGAGGACAAGGAGGAGGAAGTGAAAGAGGAGGAAGCGGAAGGGAGGAGACAAGCCAGACCACCTCTTTCTGCTTCGGCTGTCCATGATCGAGTCATCCGACTGCACTACCAGTGAACCCAACCTCAACAGTAGTCTCACAGCTTACCTTCCCTCTGTTACAGACCATCACTGTGTCCTCTTGACCACAATATTAAAATAAAAAGCAACATTTCAATCCAACTTTCTACTTCAATCACTCCAATATTACATAACCAAGTTAACTAATCACCCCTGTGCATTCCCTTATTGCCTGTCTTCGTGTCCGTTTGCATGTCCTCGTGCTCCTATGAAGTGCTACCTCAGTGGCTGCAGCATGGATGGTGGATGGCTGCTGACCTTCAGTGGGGGAGACTGCAGATGGCTTTGCAAGATGACCTTGCGCATCTCTGGGCCCAGAAGGCCCGGCTGTGGACTGCACCACTCGGGATGCGCGGAAGTAGTCTGGGCTGGCTGGCTGACAGGCAAAGGCACTGGCAGAATGCAAGTGGTGGGAGGATGAATGTTATCATCCTGAGAGAGTACAGCAGGCTCTTGCTCCACAGAGCCACTGCCACTCCCCCGATGCAGCACCTCAGCCATCTGTTCGAGGACATTGCTGGACAGCTGTGACACCAAACCAGCCCCTTTCCACGCTAATAAACACTGTCACAATGGCAGCAGTCAGGGCTTGTGTGGCAGCAAGCTTAGCCTACACGAGAGCAGTCTGAGCTTGCAGGGCAGATGTCTGAGCTTCCACTGCAGCACTTAGATGTTGTGTAGATTCTGCTTGTGCTACAAATCAGCATGATTGTGTCCAGAAGTGAGCTAATATATCTGCCCACTCCTTCCATGCTGGAAATCATGGGCTCCAAGCTCTGTGAAAAGTGCTGTGCAAGGTTACATAAGAACATAAGAAAAAGGAGCAGCAGTAAGCCATTTGACCACGAGCCTGCTCCGCCATTTAATACGATCATGGCTGATCTGATCATGGACTCAGCTCCACTTCCCTGCCCACTCCCCATAACTCTTTACTTCCTTATCGCTCAAAAATCTGTCGATCTCCACCTTTATTATATTCAGTGACCCAGCCTCTACAGCTCTCTGGGGCAGAGAATTCCACAGATTTACAACCCTCTGAGAGAAAAAATTCCTCCTCATCTGTTTTAAATGGGTGGCCCATATTCTGAGACTATGCCCCCTAGTTTTAGTTTCCCCTATGAGTGGAAATATTCTCTCTGTATCCACCTTGTTGAGCTCCTCATCTTATATGTTTCAAAAAGATCACCTCTCATTCTTCTGAACTCCAATGCATATAGGCCCAAACTACTCAACCTATCTTCATAAGTCAACCCCCTCATCTCCGGAATCAACCTAGTTGTCATGTATTCAACTATCATTGTAACCCATGTATAAGCTGACCTAAGTTGTACATCTTGAGAACATTGACCACAAGGGGGTTGAACTTGTGGGAGACACTCCTAACCTGGACTTTCAGGTATAAAAGGGGAAGCTCCACCCACCTTCATCACTTGAGGTCTTGGTAATAAAGGTAACTGGTCACAGAGTGACCTTCTCTCAAGTATGGGCCTCATGTGCATTTAAACTGTATAGGAAGAACCTATCATTGGCGATGAGAAACTGGGATTTAATCCACGCGAGCATGGCCACTAGCAGCACAGAAGAGAGGTACTGTGTTGGCAATGATTGGGACGACTTTATTGAGAGACTATAGCAACGTTTTGTCACTAAGGAATGGTTGGGACAGGATTCGGCCGACAAATACAGGGCTCATCTCCTGACGGTTTGTGGATCCAGGCGTACTCCCTGATGAAGGACCTTCTAGCGCCAGAGAAGCCGGCGGACAAAACGTTCGAAGAGCTCAGTAAGTTGATCGGGGAACCCCTTAAACCGGTGAGCGGCATGCACATGGCGAGACATCGGTTTTTCATGCACCAGCAGCGAGAAGGGCAAAGCGTTTCTGACTTCATGGCAGATCTTCGGCGACTGGCGAGCCTATGTAAGATCAGAGATTTATGCAGAGCAGAGATGCTGCGAGACTTTTTTATTGAGGACATCGGGCATGCTGGGGTTTTCAGGAAACTGATTGAGACCAAAGACTTGACCTTGGAAGCGGCGGCTCTGATAGCCCAGACATTTATCTCAGGGGAGGAAGAGACCAGAATGATGACAAAAATCTTGGCTCAAATGCGGCAAACGACCAGGGAGTCAACATTGTTAACATGGCACACAGTTCTCTAGGCAGACGAGGGCAATCGGACATGCCCCAGCATGTAGTCGAACCCAAAGGGGGATTTCAACAGAGACAATGGCTAGCTGAACGGCGATTCATGCCATCGCAATGGACAATGCAGCCAGTAATGGGGCCATCAACACCTGTTAAAGGTGCGCTTAAGGACAGTTACAGAGACAGTCAGAGATGATTGACTGGTAATGGACCTTTTGTTTCCAACAATGGGCCTCCAGCACATGCTGGAGGTATGGAGGCAAACACCCAGCCAGAGCTTGCAGTTATCAGCAAAATACCTGCAGAAACTGCAACGTCAGCGGTCACTTGGCGCGTAAGTGCAGGAAGCCTGCAGTCAGGTTGATGTACGAGGAGGACGGGCCCGATGTAAGCCCTACGAGGCCAAATGAATACTGGGGGAAATCGCTGGAATCTGAAGTTCAGCGAGTTCATGTGGAGCACATATACAGTTCATACACCAGGACGCCACCGATAATGATGAAAGTGCTCCTCAAAGGCATCCCAGTATTAATGGAGCTAGACACGGGGGCCAGCCAGTCCCTGATGAGTATCAAACAGTTCGAAAGGTTGTGGGTGTCCAAGGCCAGGAGGTCAAAATTATTGCCAATTGACGCACAGCTACGGACATATACAAAGGAGATCATTCCGGTGCTAGGCAGCGCCACAGTAGTCGTGACCCACAAAGATTCGGAGAACAGGTTGCCACACTGGATTGTCCCGGGGGACGGTCCTGCACTACTGGGGAGGAGTTGGCTTGCTGTCATGAACTGGAAATGGGGCGATGTCAATGCAATTTCTTCTGTGGAGCGAGTATCATGCTCACAGGTCCTGGACAAATTTGACTCATTATTTCAACCCAGCATCAGCACTTTCATGGGGGCCAAGGTAGTGATACACATAAACCCGGACGCCAGGCCAGTACACCACAAGGCCAGAGCGGTGCCATATGTGATGCGGGAAAAGATAGAATGCGAATTGGACTGCCTGCTGAGGGAAGGCATCATCTCGCCAGTCAAATTCAGTGACTGGGCGAGCCCGATCGTGCCGGTGCTCAAGGCGGATGGGTCGGTCAGGATATGTGACGATTACAAGGCCACCATCAATTGGGTGTCACTCTAAGACCAGTACCCGCTATCGAGTGTGGAGGACCTCTTTGCGACGCTATCCAGTGGCAAAAAAAATTTTCAAAATTGGACCTGACCTCAGCTTCCATGACCCAGGAGCTGGTGAGTGAGTCGAAGAAGCTGACCACCATCACAACACACAAGGGGCTGAGGAAAACAGATGTCCGTTCGGGATTTGTTCGGCCGCCGCGATCTTTCAGCGAAATATGGAAAGCCTCCTCAAGTCGATTCCAAGGACAGTTGTTTTTCAAGACGACATCCTCATCACGGGTTGCGATACTGAAGAACCCCTCCACAACCTGGAGGAGGTGCTACGCAGACTGGACCGGGTAGGGCTGCGACTGAAAAAGACAAAGTGCGTCTTCTTAGCTCCAGAGGTAGAATTCCTGGGGAGGAGGGTAGCAGCAGACGGGATCAGATCTACTGCGTCCAAAACGGAAGCGATCCAGAGAGCACCCAGACCCTGTGACACAACGGAGCTGCGTTCGTTCCTGGGGCTTCTGAACTATTTTGGTAACTTTCTTCCCAAATTGAACGCGCTGTTAGAGCCGCTACACGTGCTCCTCTGCAAAGGTCGCGATTGGGTCTGGGGGGATAGCCAGGAAAGGGCTTTTGATGGAGCATGAAATTTGTTCTGCTCCAAAAAACTGTTAACGTTATATGACCCGTGTAAGAAACTTGTTTTAACATATGACGCGTCGTCCTATGGGGTCGGGTGTGTGTTGCAGCATGTTAATGCCAAGGGTCAGTTACAGCTGGCAGCTTATGCCTCCAGAAGTCTGTCCCAGGCAGAAAGGGGCTACGGGATGGTAGAAAAGGAAGCGCTAGCATGTGTATATGCAGTAAAAAAAAATGCACCAGTACCTGTTTGGCAGGAAATTTGAGCTGGAGACAGATCACAAACTCCTAACGTCCCTTTTGGCCGACAACAAGGCCATAAATGCGAATGCATCGGCCCACATACAGAGGTGGGCACTCACGTTAGCTGCCTATGACTACACAATTCGGCACAGACCGGGCACTGAAAACTGCGCCGATGCACTCAGCAGGCTCCCACTAGCTACCACTGAGGGAGCAACTGAGCATGATGCTGAGATGGTCATGGCTGTTTAAGCTTTTGAAAGCGAAGGCTCACCTGTGACAGCCCGTCAGATTAAAGTCTGGACAAATAAAGACCCACTACTGTCTTTATTTAAGAAATGTATCCTGAATGGGGACTGGGCAGCCACATATGGGGCATGCCCCGAGGAATTTAAACCGTTTCACAGGCGCAAGGATGAACTCTCGATTCAGGCCGATTGCCTACTGTGGGGAAATCGAGTAGTCATGCCCCAGTTGGGCAGAGAGGTGTTTATCAGAGAACTTCACAATGATCACCCGGACATTGTCATGATGAAAGCAATTGCCAAGTCACACGTTTGGTGGCCAGGGATAGATGCAGACTTGGAACTTTGTGTTCGCAGGTGCAACACATGTGCTCAGCTGGGCAATGCACCCAGGGAAGCCCCCTTTAGCCCCTGGTCCTGGCCCGCCAAGCCATAGTCACGCATCCATGTGGACTACGTAGGTCCTTTCATGGGAAAAATGTTTTTGGTTGTAGTAAATGCCTACCCCAAATTAATCGAGTGTGCCATTTTAAATTCAAGCACGTCCTCTGCCACGGCAGAAAGTCTACGGGCAATGTTCACCACCCATGGTCTACTGGATGTCTTGGTCAGCGACAATGGCCCGTGCTTCACAAGCACTGAATTCCAGGACTTCATGGCAGGCAATGGATTCAACCATGTCAGAACGGCACCGTTCAAGCCGGCCTCAATCAGCCAGGCGGAACGAGCAGTGCAGATAATCAAACAGGGGATGCTCAGAATCCAAAGGGGTTCCCTACAAAGCCGCTTATCACATCTCCTGTTGGCCAATAGATCCCGACCACACTTGCTCACAGGGGTTCCACCCGCAGAGCTGCTAATGAAAAGGACGCTCAAAACCAGGTTATCCCTTATACACCCTACCATGAAAGAAATTGTTGAGAGCAGGCGTCAGTCACATAGAAACATAGAAACATAGAAAATAGGTGCAGGAGTAGGCCATTCGGCCCTTCGAGCCTGCACCGCCATTCAATGAGTTCATGGCTGAACATGCAACTTCAGTACCACATTCCTGCTTTCTCGCCATACCCCTTGATCCCCTTAGTAGTAAGGACTTCATCTAACTCCTTTTTGAATATATTTAGTGAATTGGCCTCAACAACTTTCTGTGGTAGAGAATTCCACAGGTTCACCACTCTCTGGGTGAAGAAGTTTCTCCTCATCTCGGTCCTAAATGGCTTACCCCTTATCCTTAGACTGTGTCCCCTGGTTCTGGACTTCCCCAACATTGGGAACATTCTTCCTGCATCTAACCTGTCTAACCCCGTCAGAATTTTAAACGTTTCTATGAGGTCCCCTCTCATTCTTCTGAACTCCAGTGAATACAAGCCCAGTTGATCCAGTCTTTCTTGATAGGTCAGTCCCGCCATCCCGGGAATCAGTCTGGTGAACCTTGCAGATGACACTAAACTGGGTGGCGGTGTGAGCTGTGAGGAGGATGCTAAGAGGCTGCAGGGTGACTTGGACAGGTTAGGTGAGTGGGCAAATGCATGGCAGATGCAGTATAATGTGGATAAATGTGAGGTTATCCACTTTAAGGGCAAAAACACGAAGGCAGAATATTATCTGAATGGTGGCAGATTAGGAAAAGGGGAGGTGCAACGAGACCTGGGTGTCATGGTTCATCAGTCATTGAAAGTTGGCATGCAGGTACAGCAGGCTGTGAAAAAGGTAAATGGTATGTTGGCCTTCATAGCTAGGGAATTTGAGTATAGGAGCAGGGAGATCTTACTGCAGTTGTACAGGGCCTTGGTGAGGCCTCACCTGGAATATTGTGTTCAGTTTTGTCTCCTAATCTGAGGAATTACGTTCTTGTTATTGAGGGAGTGCAGCGAAGGTTCACCAGATTGATTCCCGGGATGGCTGGACTAACATACGAGGAGAGACTGGATCGACCGAGCCTTTATACACTGGAGTTTAGAAGGATGAGAGGGGATCTCATAGAAACATATAAGATTCTGACCGGACTGGACAGGTTAGATGTGGGTAGAATGTTCCCAATGTTGGGGAGTTCCAGAATCAGGGGACACAGTCTAAGGATAAGGGGTAGGCCATTTCGGACTGAGATGAGGAGAAACTTCTTCACTTAGAGAGTTGTTAACCTGTGGAATTCCCTACTGCAGAGAGCTGATGATGCCAGTTCATTGGATATATTTAAGAGGGAATTAGATATGGCCCTTACGGCTAAAGGGATCAAGGGGTATGGAGAGAAAGCAGGAAAGGGGTATTGAGGGAATAATCAGCCATGATCTTATCGAATGGTGGTGCAGTCTAGAAGGGCCGAATGGCCTACTCCTGCACCTATTTTCTATGTTTCTATGAGCTAGACTTTCCACTTTCAGGCTAAGGCCGAAAAAAATGGGCCTTGTTCCAGTGATGCAGGACCTATCGCCCGTGCTGATCGCCGGCACAAGGCCCATTTTTTTTTTTTGCGATTTTCCACTCGGCCTTAGCCCAGTGTCATTTCTCGGTGATCTCCTGATCGCCCAAAGAAAACGGAAGTGAATGAAAAAAAAAGCTTCCCTCGCAATGCATTACTGCGCATGTGCAGGTTGATTTTTTTTCAGGTTGATGCTTCTTCCTGCATTTTGAGAGGTCAAGGGTCTTCACACATGTTCAGAAGCTCTGGGTGGGTCTGGGAGAGAGAGAGGGAGAGAGAGAGGAGAAAGGAAGCAGGTCAGAAAGTCTTATCCAAATTACAGATAAATTTAAAGAATGGAGGGAGGTGCAGGAAAGAGAAGAGCCAAACCCTTCAGCGAAGAGGCAAATGAGGCCCTCGTAAATGCTGTCAGCTCCAGGTGGGAGGATCTGACACAGGGTGGGCAGGGGAAACCTCCACCCCATGCATATCAAAGGATTTGGTCCGAAATAGCCGACGTAGTCACATCGGCCTCCAATGTAACGCGCACACTAGACCAGTGCCGAGAGTAGTTAAAATTTATATTTATGTATTATTTAATGATCTATTGGGTTACATTTAAACATAACTAAATTTTACGCAACCCAGCATAAAGTTAAATGTTCACTTGTTCACTTGTTCTCATTACTTAACTGTTCCCTTTCCATTCTTTCTGAAATGGTCACTTGTTGTCATCACTGAAATGGTCACTTGTTGGTATGACTGAAATGGTCACTTGTTATCATCACTGAAATGGTCACTTGTTATCATCACTGTAATGGTCACTTGTTGTCATCACTGAAATGGTCACTTGTTGTTATGACTGGAATGGTCACTTGTTATCATCACTGAAATGGTCACTTGTTAGCATAACTGAAATGGTCACTTGTTATCATTACTTAAATGGCCACTTGTTCTGTAAAATGTTCATTTCTTCTTGTAACGTTGTGGGGATTTTGAGGGAAGGGTGGATTGGTGTGGGGGGTTGGAGGGAGGGTGTTGTTCATTAGTTCTTTGTTTGTGAATAAAAAAAAAATTCTACAACTTTTGAACCTTCTCTCTTACTTACATAAGTTTTACAACTTACAGTTCTTCATGCAGATTTGTTTGTTCTGTTTCCCCACGGAATATCATTAAATAACTTCACTATGTAAAAGTTATTTAATAAATAATTCCAATATATGCATAAATAAAGTGATAATAGAAACATAGAAACATAGAAAATAGGTGCAGGAGTAGGCCATTCGGCCCTTCGAGCCTGCACCGCCATTCAATGAGTTCATGGCTGAACATGCAACTTCAGTACCACATTCCTGCTTTCTCGCCATACCCCTTGACCCCCTAGTAGTAAGGACTACATCTAACTCCTTTTTGAATATATTTAGAGAATTGGCCTGAACAACTTCCTGTGGTAGAGAATTCCACAGGTTCACCACTCTCTGGGTGAAGAAGTTTCTCCTCATCTCGGTCCTAAATGGCTTACCCCTTATCCTTAGACTGTGACCCCTGGTTCTGGACTTCCCCAACATTGGGAACATTCTTCCTGCATCTAACCTGTCTAAACCCGTCAGAATTTTAAACGTTTCTATGAGGTCCCCTCTCATTCTTCTGAACTCCAGTGAATACAAGCCCAGTTGATCCAGTCTTTCTTGATAGGTCAGTCCTGCCATCCCGGGAATCAGTCTGGTGAACCTTTGCTGCACTCCCTCAATAGCAAGAATGTCCTTCCTCAAGTTAGGAGACCAAAACTGTACACAATACTCCAGGTGTGGCCTCACCAAGGCCCTGTACAACTATAGTAACACCTCCCTGCCCCGTACTCCAATCCCCTCGCTATGAAGGCCAACATACCATTTGCTTTCTTAACCGCCTGCTGTACCTGCATGCCAACCTTCAATGACTGATGTACCATGACACCCAGGTCTCATTGCACCTCCCCTTTTCCTAATCTGTCACCATTCAGATAATAGTCTTTCTCTCTGTTTTTACCACCAAAGTGGATAACTTCACATTTATCCACATTATACTTCATCTGCCATGCATTTGCCCACTCACTTAACCGATCCAAATCACTTTGCAGCCTCATAGCATCCTCCTCGCAGCTCACACTGCCACCCAACTTAGTGTCATTCGCAAATTTGGAGATACTACATTTAATCCCCTCGTCTAAATCATGAATGTACAATGTAAACAGCTGGGGCCCCAGCACAGAACCTTGCGGTACCCCACTAGTCACTGCCTGCCATTCTGAAAAGTATCCATTTACTCCTACTCTTTGCTTCCTGTTGAAAACCAGTTCTCAATCCATGTCAGCACACTACCCCCAATCCATGTGCTTTAACTTTGCACATTAATCTCTTGTGTGGGACCTTGCCGAAAGCCTTCTGAAAGTCCAAATACACCACAGCAACTGGTTCTCCCTTGTCCACTCTACTGGAAACATCCTCAAAAAATTCCAGAAGATTTGTCAAGCATGATTTCCCTTTCACAAATCCATGCTGACTTGGACCCATCATGTCACCTCTTTCCAAATGCGCTGCTATTACATCCTTAATAATTGATTCCATCATTTTACCCACGACCGATGTCAGGCTGACCGGTCTATAAATCCCTGTTTTCTCTCTCCCTCCTTTTTTAAAAAGTCGGGTTACATTGGCTACCCTCCACTCCATTGGAACTGATCCAGAGTCTATGGAATGTTGGAAAATGACTGTCAATGCATCCGCTATTTCCAAGGCCACCTCCTTAAGTACTCTGGGATGCAGTCCATCAGGCCCTGGGGATTTATCGGCCTTCAATCCTATCAATTTCCCCAACACAATTTCCCGACTAATAAGGATTTCCCTCAGTTCCTCCTTCTTACTAGACCCTCTGACCCCTTTTATATCCGGAAGGTTGTTTGTGTCCTCCTTAGTGAATACCGAACCAAAGTACTTGTTCAATTGGTCTGCCATTTCTTTGTTCCCCGTTATGTCTTCCCCTGATTCTGACTGCAGGGGACCTACGTTTGTCTTTACTAACCTTTTTCTCTTTACATATCGATAGAAACTTTTGCAATCCGTCTTAATGTTCCCTGCAAGTTTCCTCTCGTACTCTATTTTCCCTGCCCTAATCAAACCCTTTGTCCTCCTCTGCTGAGTTCTAAATTTCTCCCAGTCCCCGGGTTCACTGCTATTTCTGGCCAATTTGTATGCCACTTCCTTGGCTTTAATACTTTCCCTGATTTCCCTTGATAGCCACGGTTGAGCCGTCTTCCCTTTTTTATTTTTACGCCAGACAGGGATGTACAATTGTTGTAATACATCAATGCTGTCTCTAAATGTCTGTAATTGCCCATCCACTGTCAACCCCTTAAGTATCATTCGCCAATCTATCCTAGCCAATTCACGCCTCATACCTTCAAAGTTACCCTTCTTTAAGTTCTGGACCATGGTCTCTGAATTAACTGTTTCATTCTCCATCCTAATGTAGAATTCCACCATATTATGGTCACTCTTTCCCAAGGGGCCTCGCACAACAAGATTGCTAATTAATCCTCTCTCATTACACAACACCCAGTCTAAGATGGCCTCCCCCCTAGTTGGTTCCTCGACATATTGGTCTAGAAAACCATCCCTTATGCACTCCAGGAAATCCTCCGCCACTGTATTGCTTCTAGTTTGGTTAGCCCAATCTATATGCATATTAAAGTCACCCATGATAATTGCTGCATGCACCCCTAATTTCCTGTTTGATGCCCTCCCCAACATCACTACTACTGTTTGGAGGTCTGTACACAACTCCCACTAACGTTTTTTGCCCTTTGGTGTTCTGCAGCTCTACCCATATAGATTCCACATCATCCAAGCTAATGTCCTTCCTAACTATTGCATTAATCTCCTCTTTAACCAGCAATGCTACCCCACCTCCTTTTCCTTTTATTCTATCCTTCCTGAATGTTGAATACCCCTGGATGTTGAGTTCCCAGCCCTGACCATCCTGGAGCCACGTCTCTGTAATCCCAACAGATATCATATCTGTTAACATCTATTTGCACAGTTAATTCATCCACCTTATTACGGATACTCCTTGCATTAAGACACAAAGCCTTCAGGGCTTGTTTTTTTTACACCCTTTGTCCTTTTAGAATTATGATGTACCTATTTATATTCCCTGTCCCAAATTTCTGAGTACAATTTGCATCAATTTTACTCTCTAAATAACTCACAACAATTCTCCACCATTCCTCAGAGGCTAAAAGTGCCCATTTCCCTCTCTAAGGCCCTGAAAAAGCAACTATTTGTGAGCACTCTTTTATGCCTTGCATTGGCCCAGCGAAGTGCATGCTAAGTGCTGAAATTTGGGATTGGCCTTGTGTGGGCGATCATTTGTGCGATCATCTCAGCGATCAAAGTGGAAACTTGGGGGCCTATTTTTCCAGCGATATTTTGGGCCTAGTTTCCACTTTTTGCTCATAATGGGCGATAGAGGTCCATTTTGGGCCATAGATGGGCTTTAGATGGGTGATGTGAAGTGGAAAGTCTAGCCCTATGTTTCTATGTTACCCTCAATACTGTGAGCTCTTATCTTATGCAGTAACCTTTTTTGTGGCACCTGATTGAACACCTGACCTCAGTGGGCCTGCGGCGGGCGACGTCGGTGGTAGGTCCTGACCCCGTTGCTGGCTCCATCCTGCTCTGTGAAATGAATTTCACTTGATGGGACTTGTTAAGCCCGCCCAGCATGTTTTCCAGCCAATTAGAGGAAGCGGGTCTGGTGACATAATTTGATAACGCGTCATCAGCCAGTTTTCCTTCAACAAATAAGACACATTTATTTTAACATTTGTGCTCTATAGCATTGAGGTGCTGCAAACACTGACAATGACTGCACAAAAGCACAGGGCTGCACCCAAGCTCTCCCATGAGTAACATCATGCAGGGAGTCCTCTTCCCTTCACATGGGCGGAAGTGAACTCCCCAGGACATTAAGACAGCCTGATTACATGTTGCGGAGGAGGCAAGCAGCGATATGGTCAGAAGGACCTGGGTGCAGTGCCGGAAACCTTTCAATGATCTCAGTGGAACACAAATCATTAGTAAAAGAGCCACACGCAACCTCATCCTGTTGTGCCGCTCATCACATCCCCATCACTCTGCCTTCTCTATCTTACTCCTGCACATACTTACTCACACCAACTTACCTTGCACCTAGAACTAGGGGGCACAGCCTCAAAATACGGGGGAGCCAATTTAAAACCGAGTTGAGAAGGAATTTCTTCTCCCAGAGGGTTGTGAATCTGTGGAATTCTCTGCCCAAGGAAGTAGTTGAGGCTAGCTCATTGAATGTATTCAAGCCACAGATAGATAGATTTTTAACCAATAAGGGAATTAAGGGTTACGGGGAGAGGGCGGGTAAGTGGAGCTGAGTCCACGGCCAGATCAGCCATGATCTTATTGAATGGCGGAGCAGGCTCGAGGGGCTAGATGGCCTACTCCTGTTCCTAATTCTTATGTTCTTATTTCCACTCATCCCTCTCTATCTATATTATCACATCCACACCTCTCTAACCACCCCTCACTCACCCTCATCCTTGTGCAATCATACCAACTAACAACACACAAGAGTAGGCACTTAGGTGTTTTATGCAATGTTCAAGTCAGGTTTATGTTAATGTGGTGTCAATAAGAACATAAGAACATAAGAAATAGGAGCAGGAATAGGCCATTTGGTTCCTCGAGCCTGTTCCGCCATTTAATAAGATCATTGCTGATCTGATCTTGGGCTCAGCTCCACTTCCCTGCTCACTCCTATAACCCTTTACTCCCTTATCATTCAAAAGTATGTCTATCTTCACCTTAAATATATTCAATGAGCCTCCACAGCTCTCTGAGGCAGAGAATTCCACAAATTTACAACCCTCTGAGAGAAGTAATTCCTCCTCATCTCGGTTCTAAATGGATGACTCCTTATTCTTAAACTATGCTCCCAAGTTCTAGATTCCTCCACGAGTGTTAACATCCTCTCTGTATCTACCTTGTCGAGTCCCCTCAGTATCTTATATGTTTCAATAAAATCATCTCTCATTCTTCTAAACTCCAATGGGTATCGGCCCAACCTGCTCAACCTTTCTTCATAAGTCAACTCCTTCAATTCAGGAAATCAACTTTGTGAACCTTCTCTGAACTGCCTCCACTGCAAGTATATCCCTCCTTAAAAAAGGAGACCAAAACTGTATAAAGTGGATAATCTCATGCTTTCCCACATTATACTCCATCTTCCAAATGTTTGCCCATTCACTTAACCTGTCTATATCCCTTTGCAGATTCTTAGTATCCTCCTCACAACTTGCTTTCCCACCCATCTTTGTATCAACAACAAACTTGCTACATTACACTCGGTCCCTTAATTCAAGTCATTAATATAGATTGTAAATAGTTGAGGCCCCAGCACCAATCCCTATGGCACCACACTAATTACCGTTTGCCAACCGGAAAATGACCCATGTCAAACATTAAAACCTTTATTTTCAGCACTTTGCATTCTTGGACAGATTTGTGTGCAAGTTGGGAAGTGACTTAGTGAGATGCAGCGAATGGTGAGACATAATGGTACCCCCCGCAATGCTGATAAGTGTGAAAGGAATAGCTTGGGCATTATCAGGATGCTTTATGATGTTAGTGTGGGGTGGTGCCAATCTCGTGCATCATGTGGCAGCCAGAGTGTACAGCGTCTAATGAACTAAATCTGGCAATGGCGAGGCTATCCCTGGCCTCCTAGGCAGCAATGTGATCGGGTGCTGATGCCCTCTGTCTTATGCAGCAACAGTTGATTGCGGAAAAGGTTTGTATTGTTGTTAGTGCTGCTGGTGTTGGGGTTGATCATGGTGGGATTCTGAGGACCAAGGTGAGAGAGTATAAACAGCACCCATGCTGATGGAATAGAATGGCAGGTGAAGTAGCGATGACAGAAGCGATCCATTAATGATGTGAGAGTTAATGAGGTCAGACTGGATGCAGACTTGTGTAAAGACTTGCAGCACAGTGAATCTGTTGTGAAAATGCAGTGAGGAACAGCTTGTGGCTGAGGGAAGCTATCACTGTAAGGTGGGAGCTTTTACTGTACATTTGAAGCTGTCAACTCAACAGCTGATTCAATGGCCACTGAACTCCAGTCTCAACTTGACAGATATGGTCCATGACCAATGTGAACCCCACGGGTGAACTGTCAGATGCAAAAGGTAAGTTGAAAATCATTTTTAAGTGGCTTTAAACAAGCCAATTGGGCCACTGTGTGCCAGGTCTGCTCAGCGCTGATAGACCCGACATTGGGAAAGGTATGTGGCAGTGAGTTCACAGCAGGATTCCGACCCCATCCCGGTTTGTAAAAGTGGAAAACATCCCAGTAAAATGCCAATTGAATTCAACACAATTAATCAAAGATTAGGGCTTCCTCTCTCACAGTTAACTTTCACAAATTCAATCATTCTGGGATCAGAGGAGATCTCAGGAAAATAAACAGTGCTTAATCAGTCATCACAGCACGAAGAGCAACTATCTGATCTTTCCTAAATTCTGCTAATTTGCGCTTTAGCAGTCTCCTGAGGAAAGCCTATACCACATTTTTCCAAGAGTAAATTTAAAGCTCCATACGATTTTGAAATTCTCTTTCTAAAAATGTAACATTTTATCTTGGGCATTACGTTATAAATATATTCAGTATATTTAACAGTGGATTTTTTTGATATGCAAGGTCTTAACTGACTACTTATTCTCTGTCAACAGACTGGCTGTTGATAGAAGAACAACAACTTCAAGAAAAACGTAAGTTCCAGAGGATTTGATTTGTGGCGGAAGATGTGTGTAGGATTCTTAATGATTACTTTGCATCTGTTTTCACAAAAGAGAGGGGCGATGCAGACTTTGCAATGAGGGAGGAGGAGTGTGAAATATTAGACGATATAAACAGTGAAATATTAAGGGGCTTAGCAGCTTTGAAAGTGGATAAATCCCCAGGCCTGATGAAATGTATCCCAGGCTGTTAAGAAAAGCAAAAGAGGAAATAGCCCATCATTTTTCAATCCTCTTTGGCTACAGGTGTGGTGCCAAAGGACAGGAGGACCGCTAATGTTGTACTTTTGTTTAAAAAGGGAGAAAAGGACAGACCGAGTAATTACAGGCCAGTCAGCCTAACCTCAGTGGTGGTAAAATTATTGGAAAAATTCCTGAGGGACAAGATAAATCTTCATTTGGAAAGATGTGACTTAATCAAGGGCATCAGCATGGATTTGTCAAGGGAAGGTCGTGTCTGACTAACTCGATTAAATTTTTTGAGGAGGTAACCAGGAGGGTCAGTGAGGGCAGTGGGTATGTTGTAGTGCATATAGATTGTAGCAAAGCTTTTGATAAGGTTCCGCATGGCAGACTGGTCACGAAAATAAAAGCCCATGGGATCCAGGGCAAAGTGGCAAGTTGGATCCAAAATTGCCTCAGAAGCAGGAAACAAAGGGCAATGGTTGATGGGTGTTTTTGTGACTGGAAGGCTGTATCCAGTGGGGTTCTGCAGGGCTCATTGCTGGGTCCCTTGCTTTTTGTGGTATATATCAATGACTTGGACTGTTCCCTGAAGGTAGCAGGCCAGGTAGATAAGCTGGTTAAGAAGGTATATGGAATACTTGCCTTTATTAGTCGGGGCATGGAATACAAGAGCAAGGAGGTTATGTTTGAACTGTATAAAACATTGGTTTGGCTGCAGCTGGAATACTCTGTGCAGTTCTGGTCACCACATTACAGGAAAGATGTGATTGCGCTGGAAAGGGTGCAGAGGAGATTTATAAGAATGTTGCCTGAACTGGAGAATTTTGCCTATGAGGAAAGATTGGGGATGCTGGGTCTATTTTCTTTGGAACAGAGGAGGCTGAGGGGAGACCTGATTGAGGTGTATAAAATTATGAGGGACCTGGATAGAGTGGATAGGAAGGACCTGTTTCCCTTGGCAGAGGAGTCAACCTCCAGGGGGCATAGATTTAAAGTAATTGAGGGACGCTTTAGAGGAAATATGAGGGGAAATTTCTTCACCTAGAGGGCGGTGGGGGTCTGGAACTCACTGCCTGAAAGGGTGGTAGAGGCAGAAACCCTCACCACATTTAAAATATACTTGGATGTGCACTTAAAATGCTGTAACCTACAGGGCTACGGACCAAGAACTAGAAAGTGGGAATAGGCTCTTGGTCAGCCGGCGTGGACATGATGGGCCGAAATTGCCTCCTTTCATGCTGTAAATTTCTATAATTCTATGATTCTAAGCCAATGGGATAGGACATTGCTGGTTTGAAGCACTCTGCTATGGACTGCATAGATACTGGTTTCAATTCACAAACCAGTAAACTAGCTCAAGTGATTTCTGAATTTCATTGGAATTGTTAAAATTCAATTAGAACTTTTAAGCTACTCCATATTATCTCTTATTTTATGCTATATACCTAATAAAAATTAGATGGTAACTAATATGGTTCAAATTGCATTGTTAAATGAGACCATGGAGCTGATGACCAGCAATATAAAATTGTTTTGTAAGTCAGACTTGTGATATAATATCAATAGTATGGATCAAATGCTGCAAAGGGGAGTTGCATCCGCATTTTAGCTATTTTAAGCAAATCTTTTTTGATTCTTTAGGGCAGTTGAAACTAACAGATAAAAGATCCTTCTCACAAGCCTGGATGGCTACAACAAAGGACATGGCTGTCAGTCACTAGCTCAGTTAGTAGCACCCTCATCTCTGAGTCAGAAGGTTATGGGTTCAAGTCCCACTCCAGAGACTTGAACACAAACATATAAGCTGACACTCCAGTGCAGTAGTGATGGAGTGCTGAACTGTCAGAAGTGCCATCTTTCGGATGAGACATTAAACCAAGTCCCCGTCTGCTCTTGCAGGTGGACATAAAAGATCCCATGACATTATTTCAAAGGCTGCAGAGCATTCTGGAGAGGGAGGGTGAACAGCCAGTTGTCGTCGTACATGTAGGCACCAACGATATAGGTAAGAAGCGGGAAGAGGTCCGACAAGCTGAATTTAGGGAACTAGGAGTTAAATTAAAAAGTAGGACCTCAAAGGTAGTAATCTCAGGATTGCTACAGTGCCACGTGCTAATCAGAGTAGAGGGAGCAGGATAGTTAGAATAAATACGTGGCTTGAGCAGTGGTGCAAGAGGGAGGGATTCAAATTCCTGGGACATTGGAACCAGTTCTGGGGGAAGTGGGACCTGCACAAAAGGGACGGTCTGCACTTGGGCAGGACTGGAACTGATGCCCTAGGGGTAACATTTGCTAATGCAGTTCAGGAGTGTTTAAACTAATATGGCAGGGGGATGGGAACCTATGCAGTGAGCCAGGGCGAAGTAATATGGAGTCAGAAACAGATGGTAGAAAGGTAAAAATCAATAGTGGAAGGCCGAGTAAACAAAGGCAAGAAACAAAAAGGGCCACACTACATCATAATTCTAAAAGGACAAAGGGTGTTAAAAAAACAAGCTTGAAGGCTTTGTGTCTTAATGCAAGGAGTATCTGTAATAAGGTGGATAAATTAACTGTGCAAATAGATGTTAAGAGATATGATGTGGTTGGGATTACAGAGACATGGCTCCAGGATGATCAGGGCTGGGAACTCAACATCCATGGGTATTCAACATTCAGGAAGGATAGAATAAAAGGAAAAGGAGGTGGGGTAGCATTGCTGGTTAAAGAGGAGATTAATGCAATAGTTAGGAAGGACATTAGCTTGGATGATGTGGAATCTATATGGGTAAAGCTGCAGAACACCAAAGGGCAAAAAACGTTAGTGGGAGTTGTGTACAGACCTCCAAACAGTAGTAGTTGGGGAGGGCATCAAACAGGAAATTAGGGGTGCATGCAGCAGTTATCATGGGTGACTTTAATATGCATATAGATTGGGCTAACCAAACTGGAAGCAATACAGTGGCGGAGGATTTCCTGGAGTGCATAAGGGATGGTTTTCTAGACCAATATGTCGAGGAACCAACTAGGGGGGAGGCCATCTTAGACTGGGTGTTGTGTAATGAGAGAGGATTAATTAGCAATCTTGATGTGCGAGGCCCCTTGGGAAAGAGTGACCATAATATGGTGGAATTCTACATTAGGATGGAGAATGAAACAGTTAATTCAGAGACCATGGTCCAGAACTTAAAGAAGGGTAACTTTGAAGGTATGAGGCGTGAATTGGCTAGGATAGATTGGCGAATGATACTTAAGGGGTTGACAGTGGATGGGCAATTACAGACATTTAGAGACAGCATTGATGTATTACAACAATTGTACATCCCTGTCTGGCGTAAAAATAAAAAAGGGAAGACGGCTCAACCGTGGCTATCAAGGGAAATCAGGGAAAGTATTAAAGCCAAGGAAGTGGCATACAAATTGGCCAGAAATAGCAGTGAACCCGGGGACTGGGAGAAATTTAGAACTCAGCAGAGGAGGACAAAGGGTTTGATTAGGGCAGGGAAAATAGAGTACGAGAAGAAGCTTGAAGGGAACATTAAGACGGACTGCAAAAGTTTCTATCGATATGTAAAGAGAAAAAGGTTAGTAAAGACAAACGTAGGTCCCCTGCAGTCAGAATCAGGGGAAGGCATAATGGGGAACAAAGAAATGGCAGACCAATTGAACAAGTACTTTGGTTCGGTATTCACTAAGGAGGACACAAACAACCTTCCGGATATAAAAGGGGTCAGAGGGTCCAGTAAGAAGGAGGAACTGAGGGAAATCCTTATTAGTCGGGAAATTGTGTGGGGAAATTGATAGGATTGAAGGCCGATAAATCCCCAGGGCCTGATGGACTGCATCCCAGAGTACTTAAGGAGGTGGCCTTGGAAATAGCGGATGCATTGACAGTCATTTTCCAACATTCCATAGACTCTGGATCAGTTCCTATGGAGTGGAGGGTAGCCAATGTAACCTCACTTTTAAAAAAAGGAGGGAGAAAGTAAACAGGGAATTATAGACCGGTCAGCCTGACATCACTAGTGGGTAAAATGATGGAATCAATTATTAAGGATGTCATAGCAGCGCATTTGGAAAGAGGTGACATGATAGGTCCAAGTCAGCATGGATTTGTGAAAGGGAAATCATGCTTGACAAATCTTCTGGAATTTTTTGAGGATGTTTCCAGTAGAGTGGACAAGGGAGAACCAGTTGATGTGGTACATTTGGACTTTCAGAAGAATTTCAACAAGGTCCCACACAAGAGATTAATGTGCAAAGTTAAAGCACATGGGATTGGGGGTAGTGTGCTGACGTGGATTGAGAACTGGTTGTCAGACAGAAAGCAAAGAGTAGGCGTAAATGGGTACTTTTCAGAATGGCAGGCAGTGACTAGTGGGGTACCGCAAGGTTCTGTGCTGGGGCACCAGCTGTTACACTGTACATTAATGATTTAGACGAGGGGATTAAATGTAGTATCTCCAAATTTGCGGATGACATTAAGTTGGGTGGCAGTGTGAGCTGCGAGGAGGATGCTATGAGGCTGCAGAGTGACTTGGATAGGTTAGGTGAGTGGGAAAATGCATGGCAGATGAAGTATAATGTGGATAAATGTGAGGTTATCCACTTTGGTGGTAAAAACAGAGAGACAGATTATCTGAATGGTGACAGATTAGGAAAAAGGGAGGTGCAACGAGATCTGGGTGTCATGGTACATCAGTCATTGAATGTTGGCATGCAGGTACAGCAGGCGGTTAAGAAAGCAAATGGCATGTTGGCCTTCATAGCGAGGGGATTTGAGTACAGGGGTAGGGAAGTGTTCCTACAGTTGTACAGGGCCTTGGTGAGGCCACACCTGGAGTATTGTGTACAGTTTTGGTCTCCTAACTTGAGGAAGGACATTCTTGCTATTGAGGGAGTGCAGAGAAGGTTCACCAGATTGATTCCCGGGATGGCGGGACTGACATATCAAGAAAGACTGGATCAACTGGGCTTGTATTCACTGGAGTTCAGAAGAATGAGAGGGGATCTCATAGAAATGTTTAAAATTCTGACGGGTTTAGACAGGTTAGATGCAGGATGAATGTTCCCAATGTTGGGGAAGTCCAGAACCAGGGGTCACAGTCTAAGGATAAGGGGTAAGCCATTTAGGACCGAGATGAGGAGAAACATCTTCACCCAGAGAGTGGTGAACCTGTGGAATTCTCTACCACAGAAAGTTGTTGAGTCCAATTCACTAAATATTCAAAAAGGAGTTAGATGTAGTCCTTACTACTAGGGGGATCAAGGGGTATGGCGAGAAAGCAGGAATGAGGTCCTGAAGTTGCATGTTCAGCCATGAACTCATTGAATGGCGGTGCAGGCTCGAAGGGCCGAATGGCCTACTCCTGCACCTATTTTCTATGTTTCTATGTTTCTATGTTTCTAAGAGCAGGGAGTTATTCTGTATCCTACAAATTTTTATCCCTCAATCAACATCACTAAAAAAACGTATTACCTTATCATTATCACATTGCTGTTTGTGGGAACTTGCTGAGCACTAATTGGCTGCTGCATTTCCTACATTACAGCAGTGACGACACAAAAAGAAGGATGCACTTATTTGTACTGCAAAAATGGCCACCATGCTCCATTCTTTGTCTATGATTGGTCCCCTTGGGGGATAAGCCACACCCTGAAGTTTCACAGGAATATGTAACTGTAACCGCCCTTCCCAAGGTCTCACTGACATTGCAGATTTTAACTCGATCCACTTTGACTTTCTGAAGCGACAGAGGGCAGAGCTCCCCAGAAGACAGCAAGGGCCAGCCAAAGTGCCTTACTCCAGTCCAAGTGCATGGCTCCCCCAGCCGAAGTACCTTACCCCAATCCAAATGCAAGCCTCTCCCAGCCAAAGTGCCTTACCCGAGCACAAGTGCATCCTTTCTCCCTCCCCCCCGCCCTCCCATCGCACCATAGATGGGGCAGGCATTGTGTACGGATTGTTAACAGGTTTATTGGGTATGAAGTGAATAGTGACAGTGTTGTGACTTCTGGATGTCATCCAATGCTGTCGCTTCTGTGGCTTGGAAGAACGTGATCCGTCTTCCCTGAGTTTCCTCTCTTCCCTCTGATCCCTCCCCCCACCCATGTCTCCACATCCCCAGTCTCTCTCTCTCTCTCTTTCTCTCCATAGCCTCTGTCTTTCCAAGTCTCTCTTTCTCTCCCCAGTCGGGGCTGCGGTCTGAGTGGGAGAAGAGAGCCGGGGAAGAAAGAGTGCGGGACCTGGGAGAGAGTCGGGGCCGGGACCTGAGCGGGTGAAGGTGGCAGGGGCCTGAGTGGGCGAAGGTAGCAGCGGCCTGAGTGGGCGAAGAGAGTCAGGGCCTCAGTGGAGCCTCGGGCCTCAGGTCCTGCTTCTCGGCACCATGTGGAGGGAATGATTCGGGGCCGGGAGGGGGCGGAGGGTGGAGCTTAAAGGGGTTGGGGCTTGACAGATGAATGTCTGTCAATAAAAGTGCAGTACGAATAGTTACACTAAAAAAAAGTACTTCATTGGCTGTAAAGTGCTTTGGGCGTGAAAGGCGCTATATAAATGCATAAATAAAGTCTTTCTTTTTAAGCCCTTATTGTAAATCGTGTCACAGCTCCTCTCACTTAACAGCAACTTTTCCACCATTATTGTACTTCTTTAACAGTGGCATCCAAACGGTTGCATTTCAGCAATTGTATTCTTTATTAACAGAGACGTTACTACATCAACAAGCTGCAGAAATAGGTACGTTTTGAAATGAGAAAATAGTATGTTAAAAACAGTACAGCCATTTCAAAAAATATATTGGTTTGAGGGTAGCAAAGTGGTACAGGACGTGAATTATTTGACTTGTTTCAGCGCACTCCTGTTGTAAATCTGCTGGAAGGGGCATAAATTCCACTGGGACCCGGATACACCAGGTCGTGGGTTGCCTTGGAGTTTCCTGTCGCCTTTTTTGGGGCGTGGAGCCTCCCCCTTTGCAAAAGAAGGTTTTAGTTTAGAGGCCAGTATGCTGAGTGAGAAGAGGTGCATCAGCCTCCTGAAGGGCAGGTACGAACTCCACTGGGGAGGAGGTTCTAGGCCGTGATTATGACCTGGATCTCCAGAGATGGTAAGGCACAATTGTTTGAAAAAAAATTGCAACTGCAGCATCCTGACAAAGGGGGTCACTTGGAGTGATTGTCTCTGTTTCTGGGGAGAGGGTCTTCAACAACCCCAGCCAAGACCTGGCACATAAGGCAGATTTCCCAGAAGCGTGGATAGGTTAGTGCCTGGAATTCTCCCCTAAGTGGCATGGGTGCCTGCCATTCCCATACAAATTAGATGCACTTCACCTGACCCTGGATACTCCGGCAGGTTCAGCACTAAAAAGCAGCAGCAGAAGCAATTCTGACATAAGGGGCCCGAGATTCAGTACCGCTGGAAAGCTGGTACTCACCTCACCTATTTGTGACCATTAGCGCCGACATTTTTTCATAGCTGGGCCACCCCATATTAGCTCCAAAAGTGAACAAATGGGTTCCAAAGTGTATTTTTTTAGCAGTGTGGCTGTCTTAATTTGAGCGTAATCACCACGGAGAAATTCCGTATGCAGGTAAGGGTTTCTAATGAGCCAGCTGCTCCCTGGCTTAAAGGCCAGGGTTTGCAGCCAGGCCCTGAGGTGGGGGAAGGAGTTTGGAAGGATGGCTGGTGTAAGAGGTGCAAGGAGAACCGACAGTTTCATTGATATGGAGCTGGAGACACTAATGGACGGTGTGGAGGACAGAAGAAGAATACTGTTTCCTGGCATGGGGAGACCTGGCAGACTGGCAGTACATAATACATGGAGGGAGACTGCAGGGGAGGTGTCAGGCACCTCCGTATATGTGAGGACGCACCCTCCCAGCCTGTACCCGGCCCTTCCAGGGTGGTGATGGATCGACGCTTCCTAGCTCTGGGGCGACGGGGATTCTCCTCCTCCTCCTGTGCTTCCTCCTTCTCCTCCTCCTGTGGTACTGCTGCCTCGACCTCCAGCGGCTGACCCCTCGTGATGGCCAGGTTGTGCAGCACGCAGCAGACCATGACGATGATGGAGACCCGTTGAGGAGATGCCACCAGAGTGGTCCAGGCACCGGAACCTCTGCTTAAGGATGCCTATGCACTGCTCGATGATGCACCTGGTGGTACAATGAGCGTCATTGTAGGCATGCTCTGGCGCTGTCCTGGGGTTTCACAGTGGAGTGAGCAGCCAAGTGGACAGAGGATATCCCTTGTCCCCAAGCAGTCAACCGCAATCCTGATTCGGGCCGGTCAAAATGCTGGTCTGCCGCAAAATGAACGAATCATTGCAGCGAATACCTCACGGGGGCACAGCTGGGAAAAGTCTTTTTGCAGGTGAAAATGCCTGTCCTTTTCAGCGGCCTGCACGCTGCAGAGCTCACCGCTGGAAAGTTACCTTTATAGCGGCTTCACCCCGCCGTTTCCGGCGTAAGTGAGCACAGCTCAAATCCCCGCTGAGTTGAATATGCCTTGGGGAGGGGAAAGTATCCGACCGCCCGAACTTCCTTTGGGGACGGTGAATTTTGGCCCCAAGCACTTGAATCATGGCCCACGGAAATTCAGCCCCTAAGTGACCAAAAGTCAAACATTTGATGAATCTCACCATAATCCAGGCGTTCAAATTACGACTTTCTCTCAACTATTGTTTATTTTAGGAGATTATATATACTCACTGGTGGACCAATCATTTAAATTGTTAACTCTAATTACAGTACTTGAAATTAATTTGAGTCGATTTTACAAACACTTGTAAGGATAATTCTGAATCTTAGTTATATTTCAAATTTGAATTTGAGTGGTAAAAATCCATTTTTGCGACATTTCATAAGATTTCATCAAGATTTCATAAAGAACCTACAAATTTTGATAAAAAGACAAGATGTTCCTAAGTATTAACAGATTGTAATTTTCAGCCCCATTGCAACATCTTTTATAATAGAATTCAATCAACTGTTTAGAACAGGTGGAACTGACAAGCAAAAGTTCTAAAAAATGTAAGACGAAAATGTTTAAAAAGGAGAAAGAAATCCACCGATCTCTTCAAGCACAGCTCCACAGTGGGAGTGTGAGATCAGTAAATTTACCCTTAACTTCAAGAAATGCTGCTTATGTGATTGTTTTGAAAAATGAGAATAACTGATCACTACCAAGAAGTAATGTCCACAAAGGAATTGTTTAGCAGTAAATAATAACTTGTTTAACACTATTGAACACTGTTGAGGGGGATGACTCATCAGGGGAGGGCAGCAGCAGCCAAATTCATGGCACCATGGGTGGCTCCGCTGCACAGGAGGGCAGGAAAAAGAGTGGGAGAGCTATAGTGATCGGGGATTCAATTGTAAAGGGAATAGATAGACGTTTCTGCGGCCACAACCGAGACTCCAGGATGGTATGTTGCCTCCCTGGTGCAAGGGTCAAGGATGTCTCGGAGCAGGGCATTCTGAAAAGGGAGGGTGAACAGCCAGTTGTCGTGATGCATATAGGTACCAGCGATATAGGTAAAAAAACAGGATGAGGTCCTACAAGACGAATTTAGGGAGCTAGGAGCTAAATTAAAAAGTAGGACCTCAAAAGTAGTAATCTCAGGATTGCTGCCAGTGCTACGTGCTAGTCAGAGTAGGAATCGCAGCATAGCTCAGATGAATACGTGGCTTGAGGAGTGGTGCAGAAGGGAGGATTCAAATTCCTGGGACATTGGAACCGGTTCTAGGGGAGGTGGGACCAGTACAAACCGGACGGTCTGCACCTGGGCAGGACAGGAACCAATGTCCTAGGGGGAGTGTTTGCTAGTGCTGTTGGGAAGGAGTTAAACTAATATGGCAGGGGATGGAAACCTATGCAGGGAGACAGAGGGAAGTAGTATGGGGGCAGAAGCAAAAGATAGAAAGAAGAAAAGTAAAAGTGGAGGGCAGAGAAACCTCAGGCAAAAAGGTCCACATTACAACAAAACTCTAAAAGAGTAAAGTGTGTTAGAAAGACAAGCCTGAAGGCTCTGTGCCACAATGCGAGGAGTATTCGGAATAAGATGGATGAATTAAATGCGCAGATAGCAGTTAACGGGTATGAAGAAATTGCCATCATGGAGACATGGCTCCAGGGTGACCAAGGCTGGGAACTCAACATCCAGGGGTATTCAACATTTAGGAAGGATAGACAGAAAGGAAAAAGAGGCGGGGTGGCATTGCTGGTTAAAGAGGAAATTAAAGCAATAGTAAGAAAGGACATTAGCTTGGATGATGTGGAATCAGTATGGGTGGAGCTACGGAATACCAAAGGGCAGAAAACGCTAGTGGGAGTTGTGTACAGACCACCAAACAGCAGTAGTGATGTTGGGGACAGCATCAAACAAGAAATTAGGGATGCATGCAACAAAGGTACAGCAGTTATCGTGGGTGACTTTAATCTACATATTGACTGGGCTAACCAAACTGGTAGCAATGCGGTGGAGGAGGATTTCCTGGAGTGTATTAGGGATAGTTTTCTAGACCAATATGTCGAGGAACCAAATAAGGAGCTGGCCGTCCTAGACTGGGTGATGTGTAATGAGAAAGGACTAATTAGCAACCTTGTTGTGCGAGGCCCCTTGAGGGAAGAGTGACCATAACATGGTAGAATTCTTTATTAAGATGGAGAGTGACACAGTTGATTCAGAAACTAGAGTCCTGAAGTTAAGGAAAGGTAACTTTGATGGTTTGAGGCGTGAATTGGCTAGAATAGACTGGCAAATGATACTTAAAGGGTTGACGGCGGATAGGCAATGGCAAACATTTAAAGATTACATGGATGAACTTCAGCAATTGTACATCCCTGACTGGAGTAAAAATAAAACGGGGAAGGTGGCTCAACCGTGGTTAGTAAAGGAAATTAAGGATAGTGTTAAATCCAAGGAAGAGGCATATAAATTGGCCAGAAAAAGCAACAAACCTGAGGACTGGGAGAAATTTAGAATTGAGCAGAGAAGGACCTTGCCGGGAACATAAAAACTGACTGCAAAAGCTTCTATAGATATGTGAAGAGAAAAAGATTAGTGCCGACAAACATAGGTCCCTTGCAGTCGGGTTCAGGTGAATTTATAATGGAGAACAAAGAAATGGCAGACTAATTGAACAAATACTTTGGTTCTGTCTTCACGAAGGAAGACACAGATGACCTGGAAATACTAGGGGACCGAGTGTCTAGTGAGAAGGAGGAACTGAAGGATATCCTTATTAGGCGGGAAATTGTGTTAGGGAAATTGATAGGATTGAAGGCCGATAAATCCCCGGGGCCTGATAGTCTGCATCCCAGAGTACTTAAGGAAGTGGCCCTAGAAACAGTGGATGCATTGGTGATCATTTTCCAACAATCTATCGACTCTGGATCAGTTCCTATGGACTGAAGGGTAGCTAATGTAACACCACTTTTTAAAAAGGGAGGGAGCGAGAAAGTGGGTAATTATAGACCGGTTAGCCTGACATCAGTGGTGGGGAAAATGTTGGAATCAATTATTAATGATGAAATAGCAGTGCATTTGGAAAGCAGGGACAGGATCGGTCCAAGTCTGCATGGATTTATGAAGGGGAAATCAGGCTTGACAAATCTTCTGGAACTTTTTGAGGATGTAACTAGTAGAGTGGATAAGGGAGAACCAGTGGATGTGGCGTATTTGGACATTCAAAAGGCTTTTGACAAGGTCCCACACAAGTGATTGGTGTGCAAAATCAAAGCACATGGTATTGGGGGTAATATACTGACGTGGATAGAGAACTGGTTGGTAGACAGGAAGCAGAGAGTCGGGATAAACAGGTCCTTTTCAAAATGGCAGGCAGTAACTAGTGGAGTGCCCCAGGGCTCAGTGCTGGGACCCCAGCTCTTTACAATATAGGTCAATGATTTGGATGAAGGAATTGAGTGTAATATCTCCAATTTGCAGATGACACTAAACTGGATGGCGGTGTGAGCTGTGAGGGGGACGCTAGGAGGCTGCAGGTTTGGACAGGTTAGATGAGTAGGCAAATGCATGGCAGATGCAGTATAATGTGGATAAATATGAGGTTATCCACTTTGGGGGCAAAAATGCGAAGACAGAATATTATCTGAATGGCAGCAGATTAGGAAAAGGGGAGGTGAAACGAGACCTGGGTGTCATGGTTCATCAGTCATTGAAAGTTGGCATACAGGTACAGCAGGCGATGAAGAAGGCAAATGGTATGTTGGCCTTCATAGCTAGGGGGTTTGAGTATAGGAGCAGGGAGGTCATACTGCACTTGTACAGGGCCTTGGTGAGGCCTCACCTGGAATATTGTGTTCAGTTTTGGTCTCCTAATCTGAGGAAGGACGTTCTTGTTATTGAGAGAGTTCACCAGACTGATTCCAGGGATGGGAGGACTGACATATGAGGAGAGACTGGATCAACTGGGCCTTTATACATTGGAGTTTAGAAGGAGGAGAGGGGATCTTATAGAAACATAGAAGATTCTGACGGGACGGGACAGGTTAGATGCGGGTAGAATGTTACCGATGTTGGGGAAGTCCAGAACCAGGGAACACAGTCTTAGGATATTGTGTAGGCCATTTAGGACTGAGATGAGAAGAAACTTCTTCACTCAGAGAGTTGTTAATCTGTGGAATTCCCTGCCGCAGAGAGTTGTTGATGCCAGTTAATTGGATATATTGAAGACGGAGTTAGATATGGCCCTTATGGCTAAGGGGATCAAGGGGTATGGCGAGAAAGCAAGAAAGGGGTACTGAGGTGAATGATCAGCCATGATCTTATTGAATGGTGGTGCAGGCTAGAAGGGCTGAATGGCCTATTCCTGCACCGGTTTTCTATGTTTCTCCGTTTCTATGAATTGTGCTCTGATAACAACATTCAGCACTTTGAGGTTACAACTAAGTAAACCTATTCTGTGTCAACAGAACAGAAGCTCCAAAATGAAACTACTCAAATACAAAATGGTAAGTTCTAGTAAAAGATTTGGTATTAATGATATTTCAAAAAACTTGTTGACAATCTTAAGTGATTTAAAGATTTTCCTGCAATGCAGTCTGTTACTGTCGAAAACAGGGTTGTGCTACATTATTTTGAGATCATAAGACCTGAGACTGAAACCCAAGCATTTTGCTCATATTTTATAACCATTAAGACAGTGATTCACTCATGGATGAAAAAATATTTTATGAATTTTGTCATAAATTAGTCTTGTCTGTCTGAATTGTATTTTTACGTTAAAAGATTTTCAAAAGGAAAGAAACTACAAATGAGGCCCTTCCTGGTCTAAACATGAAACATAAAGTTCTACTGGTCAACCTCAAGCTACCAAATGTCACATACTAATTTTCAAATGTTAGGAGGTATAAGTAGCTCTCATCACAACATTATGGAGCTCCTGCGTAATGTAGCTACAGATCTTTGGGTACAAGAGGTTATTCATTGTAGATCAAATATTAATATAGGTTACTTGGCAAAGACAGCTTTGACTCTTGGAAATCATGCAATCAAATCAGTTAGAGCACAGCCTTGGAAAACTTCTGTCAATGGGAGCACATGTTTACTTTCTTTCTCAAGCAAAATCTTCCACATTCTTTAATAATGTTATACTCCACCTATCTAGCCCCCCAAGTTATCAGTTTCACTGCATTTAACAGTAGCATTTAAAAAACAAAATGCCCATTATAAGATTTGCATTGATTAATGAGGATTGAAAGTAAAATTGGGAAATTTACATTGCATCACAATATCAATTAGGAATTTTAAAATGCATCCTCAATGTGTCATCATCATAGGCAGTCCCTCGGAATCGAGGAAGACTTGCTTCCACTCCTAAAGTGGGTTCTTTGGTGGCTGAACAGTCCAATACGAGAGCCACAGACTCTGTCACAGGTGGGACAGATAGTCGTTGAGGGAAGGGGTGGGTGGGACTGTTTTGCCGCAAGCTCTTTCCACTGTCTGCGCTTGTTTTCTGCATGCTCTCAGCGTTGAGACTCGAGGTGCTTAATGCCCTCTCGGATGCACTTCCTCCACTTAGGGCGGTCTTGGGCCAGGTACTCCCAGGTGTCAGTGGGGATGTCGCACTTTATCAGGGAGGCTTTGAGGGTGTCCTTGTAGCGTTTCCACTGCCCACCTTTGGCTCGTTTGCCACGAAGGAGCTCCGAGTAGAGCACTTGCTTTGGGAATCTCGTGTCTGGCATGCGGACTATGTGGCCTGCCCAGCAGAACTGATCGAGTGTGGTCAGTATTTCAATGCTGGGGATGTTAGCCTGAGTGAGGATGCTGATGTTGGTGTGCTGTACTCCCAGGGGATTTGTAGGATCTTGCGAAGACATCTTTGGTGATATTTCTCCAGCAACTTGAGGTGTCTACTGGGGACATTTAAAGTACATCCCACACCTTTGTGTTCAAATCCCTCCACGGCCTTGCCTCTCCGTATCTCTGTAACTTGCTCCAGCCCTACAACTGTCATGTATGTAACCTTCATGTAACTGTAACCTTCATAACAACACTGCATACTGTATACACCGAAGAAATGCACACCTTGACCACGGGGTGAACTTGTGGGAGACACTCCTCACCTGGTCATCCAGGTTTTTAAAGGGAGGTCCCACGCAGGGTCCTGTGAATAAAGGTTCAGGTCACAGAGTGACCTTGTCTGCAGAATGTGCTTCATGTGAATTTATAGTCGTGTGTAAGGACATTACATTTGGCGACGAGAAACGGGAATCAACGCCTCACGAGAATGGCCACCAGTAGCACAGAGGAACGGTACTATGTTGATGAGGACTGGGGCGATTTTGTTGAGAGGCTCCAGCACAGCTTTGTCACAAAGGACTGGCTGGGAGATGCAGCGGCTGACAAGCGAAGGGCGCATCTACTGACCAGCTGTGGACCTAAGACGTACGCGCTGATGAAAGACCTGCTCGCACCCAAGAAGCCGGCGGACAAAACCTTTAAGGAGCTCAGCAAACTGATCGGTGAGCACCTCAAACCAGCGAGCAGTATACACGTGGCCGACACCGATTCTATACACACCGATGTCGGGAAGGGCAGAGCATACCAGACTTCGTTGCGGACCTTCGGCGCTTGGCCAGCCTCTGTAAGTTCACAGATGCCTGCAGGGGGGAGATGTTAAGGGATTTCTTTATTGAGGGCATTGGTCATGCCGGGATTTTCAGAAAGCTAATTGAGACCAAGGATTTGACCTTGGAAGCGGCGGCATTGATGGCTCAGACCTTCATGGCGGGGGAGGAGGAAACCAAGATAATAAATGCGCGCAACTCTGCTTCCAACGTGGCGATGGAGCAGGGAGTTAACATTGTAAACGCGACTCAGAACCCCGCAGGCAGGCAAGGGCAATTCAACACCACCCAGGCAGCAACAGACTCGACAGTGGGTCCTCAACAGAAACAATGGCAGGTTGAACGGACATTTACGCCATCATGGTGGACAATGCGTCGCGGGATGGGGCCATTGACACCCATCAACAGAATGCTCAAGAGTAATCAAAGAGACAATCAGAGAGGAATGCCTGGTACTAGCCTTTTTGTTCACAACAATCTCAGCTCATGTTGGAGGTGCAGGGGCAGACATGCTGCAAAAACCTGTAGGTTTCAACAATTTATCTGTCGAAATTGTAACTTCAGTGAACATTTAGCCAGAATGTGCAGGAAGCCCGCAGCGAGGCTAATTTACGAGGCAGATGAACCAGAAGAGGGGTCTGCAAGGCAGGTTGATGCTTGGGACAAAGCAATGGACACTGAAGCTCAGCGGGTTCATGTGGCAAATATCCACAGCTCATATACCAAAACACCACCTATGATGATGAAAGACCTATTAAACGGCATATCGGTACGCATGGAGCTGGCCACAGGGGCTAGCCAGTCACTTGTGAGTGTCCAACAATTCAAGAAACTATGGCCACTCAGAGGTAGCAGACCCAAACTAGAATGCATTGACATGCAATTAAGGACGTACACCAAAAAGATCATCCCAGTCTAGGCAGTGCAATGTTGGTGGTCACACATAATGGATCAGAGAACCGGCTGCTACTCTAGATTGTCCCGGGAAATGGTCCCGTGCTTTTGGAGAGGAGCTGGCTAGCCAAGATGAACTGGAAATGGGGGGATGTGCATGCCATTTCATCTCTGGAGTGAAGTTCATGCTCACAGGTCCTACAGAAATTTAAGTCACTATTTCAACCTGGTGTCGGGACTTTCAAAGGTACGAAAGTAGTGATACGCATCACCCCGGACGCCAGACCAGTGCACCACAAAGCCAGAGCCGTGCCATCTGTGATGCGGGAGAAAATTGAGAGTGAGTTGGACAGGTTGCTAAGAGAGACCATAATTTCGCCTGATGAATTCAGCGACTGGGCAAGCCCCATCGTTCCTGTCCTTAAAGCGGATGGTTCGGTCAGGATTTGTGGCGACTACAAGGCCACTATCAACCGAGTGTCACTACAGGACCAATACCCGCTTCCGAGAGTGGAGGATCTTTTTGCCAAGCTGGCAGGTGGCAAGCTGTTCACCAAGTTGGACCTCACTTCAGCCTACATGACCCAGGAACTGGCCGAAGAATCCAAGCTTCTGACCACCATCACTACGCACAAGGGGCTGTTTGTCTAGAACAGGTGTCCGTTTGGCATTCGATCAGCAGCCGCTATCTTTCAAAGGAACATGGAAAGCCTGCTCAAATCCATCCCTGGAACAATCGTATTTCAGGACGACATGCTTATCCACGGGTCGAGACACCAAGGAATACCTCCACAACCTGGAGGAGGTGCTACGCCGACTGGACCGGGTAGGCCTGCGACTAAAGAAGCCCAAGTGTGTGTTTTTGGCCCCAGAGGTCGAGTTTTTGGGCAGGAGGGTTGCCGCAGACGGGATCCGGTCTACCGAATCCAAAACGGAGGCGATCCGTTGTGCGCCCAGGCCCGGCAACACATCGGAGTTGCGTTCATTTCTGGGACTCTTGAACTATTTCGGGAATTTTCTGCCAAACTTAAGCACATTGTTGGAGCCGCTACATGAGCTCCTGTGTAAGGGTTGCGATTGGTTTTGGGGGGACTGTCAGGAATGGGCTTTCAATCGGGCGCGGAACCTGCTTTGTTCTAATAAGCTGTTGACTCTGTACAACCCCTGTAAGAAATTGGTTTTGACATGTGATGCATCATCCTATGGGGTTGGGTGTGTGTTGCAGCAGAGTAATGATGAGGGCCAACTCCAACCTGTGGCTTATGCCTCCAGGTTGCTCTCCCAAGCAGAACGGGGATGTGCGATGGTTGAAAAGGAAGCACTCGCATGTGTCTACGGGGTGAAAAAGATGCACCAGTACCTTTTTGGCAGAAGGTTCGGGTTAGAAACGGCCCACAAGCTGTTAACATTCCTGTTGTCAGACAGCAAAGCTGTCAATGCCAATGAGTCAGCTCGCAAACAGCGATGGGCTCTCACGCTGGCTGCGTATGACTACACCATACGACACTGGCCAGACACCGAAAATTGCGCTGACGCGCTCGGCAGGCTTCCACTGGTCATCACTGAGGGGGCAGCGGAGCAAAGCGCTGAGATGGTCATGGCCGTTAAAGCCTTTTACAGCGCAGGCTCCCCCATCACAGCCCACCAGATCAAAATCTGGACCAACAGAGATCCCCTCCTATCCTTGATTAAGAAATGTGTCCTGACTAGGGATTGGGCGCCCGCACATGGAGCACGCCCCGAGGAGGTCAGACCGTTTCACAGACGGATGGATGAGCTCTCCATCCAAGCTGACTGCCTACTATGGGGCAGCCGGGTAGTCATGCCCCAGAAGGGAAGGGAAGCATTCATCAGGGAACTCCACAGCGAAAACCCAGGCATCGTGCTGATGAAGGTCATTGCCTGGTCTCATGTATGGTGGCCGAGAATTGACTCAGACCTGGAACACTGTGTTCACTGGTGCACGACGTGTGCCCAGCTGGGCAATGCC
The DNA here is from genome assembly GCF_044704955.1 of Pristiophorus japonicus. NCBI lineage: Eukaryota > Metazoa > Chordata > Chondrichthyes > Pristiophoridae > Pristiophorus > Pristiophorus japonicus. The sequence goes on along the minus strand of NC_091981.1, from coordinate 292,187,279 downwards.
CCCAGGGAGGCCCCGCTCAGCCCATGGCCCTGGCCCACCAGGCCATGGTCACGTATTCACGCAGACTATGCGGGCCCGTTCATGGGAAAAATGTTCCTCATTGTTGTCGATGTGTACTTGAAATGGATCGAGTGCATCATATTGAATTCGTGCACGACATCCACCACTGTGGAGAGTCTGCGTGCGGTCTTTGCGACCCAAGTCTTGCCGGACATCCTGGTTAGCGACAACGGCCCGTGTTTCACTAGCTATGAATTCCGGGAGTTCATGTTGGGTAATGGCATCAAACATGTCAGGATGGCACCGTTCAAGCCGGCTTCCAATGGCCAGGCGGAACGTGCGGTCCAAATCATAAAACAGGGCATGCTCCGGATTCAAGGACCCTACCTTCAATGCCGCCTTTCGCGCCTCCTGCTGGCCTATAGGTCCCGACCGCATTCGCTCACGGGAGTCCCGCCCGCGGAACTACTCATGAAACGTACACTTAAAACTCGGCTGTCCCTCATTCATCCTGTCCTGTCAGACATTGTTGAGGGCAAGTGCCAGTCCCAAAATGAGTGCCATGACCGTAACTCAAAGGGGAGATGTATAGAAATCGATGACCCTGTATTTGTTCTTAATCACGCTTTGGGGCCCAAGTGGCTTGAGGGTACTGTAATTGGCAAAGAGGGGAATAGGGTCACAGTGGTCAGACTTAACAATGGACAGATATGCTGCATGCATCTCGACCAAGTAAAAAAAAGGTTCAGCATGGACACTGGGGAACCTGAGGAAGATCATGAGATGTTGCCCACACCACCGCCAGTGAACCCGCAACAAGAACATTCAGCAGCATGCACAGTTCCTGCGGCCAGCCCGGAACCACCAAAAGTGACAGAGATGTATGCCAAGGCTCAACAACCAGAGCCCCAACGGCGGCGCTCCACGAGAGAGCGTCGACTGCCTGAAAGACTTCATCTTTGACCCCATAAGACGTTGGGGGGGGGGAGGTGATGTCATGTATGTAACCTTCATGTAACTGTAACCTTCATAACAACACTGCATACTGTATATACGTCAGAAATGCACACCTTGACCAGAGGGGGTGAATTTGTGGGAGACACTCCTCACCTGGTCATCCAGATCACACAGCATGCACAGTGCTTGCGGCCAGCCCGGTCACACAGATAGGAAGATGGTTCATTTAATCTTTTCTTTGCTTATAAATGTTTATTCAGGTTGGATTTATTTGTATAATATTTGTAGAAGTATAAATAAGGATTTATTATAGGATTTAATGACTTCCCTTCCTCCCCCCCCTCCTCGTTCTGGACGCCTAATTTGTAACCTGCGCCTGATTTTTTAATGTGTAGACAAGGTTTTTTCAGTTCTACAAAAATCTTCACTTGCTCCATTCTAAGTTAGTTTGGAGTACATTTTCACTGTGGAAACTTTGAAATCAGGCGTCAGTGGCCGGACACGCCCCCTTTTGAAGAAAAAATTCTGTTCCAAAGTGGAACTGTTCCAACTGACTAGAACTGCAGAAAAAAAAATGTGGAGAATTGCGATTTCTAAGATAGTCCGTTCTCCACCAGTTGCTCCTAAAAATCAGGCGCAAATCATGTGGAAACTTGGGCCCAATAAGGGGTCCTGGCTTGTCCAGGATTTGATCTGCCGGACAGTGACGGGTGATTGCTCACTCCCAAATGCTTCCATAACCATGGCTAGATCTACGGGCTGTGCCATTTCCACCCCCGTGGTGGGCAATGGCAGCCTACTGAGAGCATCGGCGCAGTTTTCTCTGCCTGGCCTGTGGCGGATGGCGTAGTTATAGACGGACAACGTGAGCATCTATCTCTGGATGCGGGCCGATGCATTGGTATTTATCCCTTTGCTCTCGGAAAACAGGGATATAAGTGGCTTATGGTCAGTTTCCAATTCAAATTTTAGCCCAACAGGCATTGATGCATTTGCTTTATCCCACAGACGCACGCTAACGCTTCCTTTTCAATCATGCTGTAGGCTCTCTCAGCTTTAGACAGACTCCTGGATGCATAAGCAACCGGTTGCAGTTTCCCGAAATCATTGGCTTGTTGCAATACACACCCGACGCCATATGACAACGCATCACATGCTAGTACCAAACGCTTACATGGATCATACAACACAAGCAATTTGTTTGAGCATAACCATTTTCTCACTTTTACAAAGGCATTTTCTTGGCTTTTGCCCCAAACCCATTTGCCCCCTTTTCGAAGTAAGACATGTAGTGGTTCGAGCAGGGTGCTAAGACCCAGTAAGAAGTTACCAAAGTAGTTCAAGAGTCCCAGGAACGACCGCAACACCATCACATTCTGTGGCCTTGGTGCGTTCTCGATTGCCTCCGTCTTCGCGTTGGTGGGCCTGATGCCGTCCGCCGCAATCCTCCTTCCCAAGAACTCCACTTTAGGCGCCAGGAAAACGCACTTCGAGCCCCACGCGGTTGAGCCGACTAAGAACCTCCTCCAGGTTCTGCAGATGCTCGACTGTGTTCCGACCTGTGACCAAGATGTCGTCCTGAAAGACCACGGTGTGCGGGACCGACTTCAGTAAACTTTCCATGTTTCTCTGGAATATCGCCGCCGTTGATCGGATTCTAAATGGGCATCTGTTATAAATAAAAAGATCTTTGTGCGTGTTGATGCAGCTGAGGGCCTTCGATGATTCCTCCAGTTCCTGCGTCATGTAGGCTGAGGTCAGATCCAGCTTCGTGAACATCTTTCCTCCCGCCAGCGTTGCAAAGAGGTCATCGGCTTTTGGAAGTGTGTATTGGTCCTGCAGGGAGAAACGATTGATCGTTACTTTGTAATCGCCACAGATTCTGACGGTGCCGTCTCCCTTGAGGACTGGGACAATAGGACTGGCCCACTTGCTGAACTCAATCGTTTAGATGTTGCCCTCTCTTTGCAGCCGGTCTAGCTCGATTTCTACCCTTTCTCTCATCATGTACGGTACTGCTCTCGCCTTGTGATGGATGGGTCGGAATTAGGTGGATCTGCACTTTTGCTTCTTGGAATTTCCCGATGCCTGGTTCGAACAGTGAAGGAAATTTGTTTAAGACCTGGGCACACAAAGTGCCGTCAGCGGGCGATAGCGCTCGGATGTCGTCCCAGTTACAGCGTATCTTTCCCAGCCAGCTCCTGCCGAGCAGCGGGGGACCATCGCCCAGTACCACCCAGAGTGGTAGCTTGTGCACTGCTCCATCGTAGGAGACCTTTACGGGAGCACTGCCGATTACAGGAATCAGTTCTTTCAAGTAAGTTCTTAGTTTCTTGCGAACTGGAGTTAGGACTGGCATTGAGGCTTTGTTGCACCACAACCTTTCGAAAGTCTTTTTGCCCATGATGGATTGGCTCATGCCCGTGTCCAGCTCCATGGACACCGGGAGTCCATTTAGTTCAACCTTCAGCGGGGGACAATTCGTGGTGAGTGCGTGCACCCCATGTGTTGTGTATCTGTAAAGCATGCACTCCGCCACCAGGGAGCGCATCCCCTGAAGTCCCAAGGGATCCCAGGATCCCTTGGGAGCACTGTATATAAGCCGGCCTCTAAGGCCTGTTACTCACTCTGGAGTGTCTTAATAAAGATTGAGGTCACTGTTACTTTATAATCGCCGCAAATCCTGACCGTGCCATCACTTTTGAGTACTGGAACAATCGGGCTGGCCCACTCGCTGAATTCCACTGGGGAGATGATGAACTCGCGTTGCAGCCTGTCCAGCTCGATTTCCACTCTCTCCCTCATCATGTGAGGTCCCGCTCGCACCTTGTGGTGAATGGGTCGTGCCTCTGGGACCAAGTGGATCCGCACCTTCGCCCCGGAAAAGTTTCCAATGCCTGGCTCAAAAAGGGAAGGAAATTTGTTAAGAACATGAGGCCTCATCGACATGTGATAGCGCTCGGATGTCATCCCAGTTCAAGCGGATTTTGACCAGCCAGCTCCTTCCAAGCAGTGTGGGGCCATCGCCCAGGACAACCCAGAGTGGCAGTTCATGCACCGTGCCCTTGTAGGCGACCTTGACCATGGTGCTCCCCAGGACAGTGATGAGCTCTTTGGTGTACATTCTCAGTTTTGTGTGGAAGGGGCTCAGGGCTGGTCTGAGTGCCTTGTTGCACCACAGTCTCTCAAACATCTTTTTACTCATGATGGATTGGCTAACGCCAGTGTCCAGTTCCATGGCTACGGGTAAGCCATTCAATTTTACATTTAGCATTATAGGTAGACATTTCATCGAAAATGTGTGCACCCCATGTACTTCAGCATCTGCCTCCTCCCTCTGAGGCTCAAAATTTCTTTGATCCACCATGGACCGATCTTCCTCTTCCACGTGGTGCTTAGCAGGTTTTGCAGAGCTTGCAGCTCATCTGCAAGCTCGTTGGAGGTGCCCCATTGTTCCACAGCTCTTGCAAACATATCCTTTGAAGCGGCATGAATAGGCTGAATGGAAGCCTCCACAACGCCAACAAGGTGTGAATTGCCTTGCATTCATCCTTTGTTGCGGACTCTGAGTCATCTGGGTCACCTGAGGCCTGCTGGCAGTTGCAGACTCGTGGGTTCTGCCCTGTACATTTCTGCTCGCAAACACAGTTCCAGTTAATTGATGAACATTGCTAGCACTTGTGTGCTGAGAGATTTGTTTGGTGTTATCACTGGTGGACATAAACACCTCTGCTACTGCATTGGCCTGACTGAGGGTCAGTGTCTCTACAGTCGAAAGTTTTCATAGGATGGTCTCGTGGCCAATGCCCAGTACAAAAAAGTTTCTGAGCATTTGCTCCAGGTAGCCATCAAACTCACATTGTCCTGCAAGTCGCCTTAGCTCGGCGACGTAGCTCACCACTTCCTGACTTTCAGATCATGTAGAACCGATCCCTCGCCATCAGCACGCTCTCCCTCGGGTTAAGATGCTCCCGTGCCAGTGTACACAGCTCCTCATACGACTTATCTGTGGGTTTCACCGGAGCCAGAAGATTCTTCATGAGGCTGTAGGTCGGTGCCCCGCAGACCGTGAGGAGGACCGCTCTCCTTTTTGCAGCGCTTCCTTCTCCGTCCAGCTCGTTGGCTACAAAGTACTGGTCTAGCCGTTCGACATCGGCTTCCCAGTCCTCACCCTCCGAGAACTTCTCCAGGATGCCCACAGTTTGCTGCATCACTGCGTTGGATTCATGTGCTCGTCGCCAGTTGTTGTGTTCCGAACACAGATGAGACTACACACAGGGAGGTTAAAGTAACAGCGACCTCAGTCTTTATTAAGACACTCCAGAGTGAGGAACAGGCCTTCGGGGCCGGCTTGTATACAGTGCTCCCAAGGGATGCTGGGATCCTTTGGGACTTCAGGGGATGTGCTCCCTGGTGGTGGAACATGGGAGTGCATGTTTTACAGATACACAACACCACTCCCCCGACAAAGTCAAAGTGAAAACTATTTACAAGGTGAGGCAGTCGGGAGCCTTTCTTTCCCTGGTGGACCGCCTCGGTACAAATGTCTGTTCTGGTGTGTTAGCTGTGCCCTCGCTGGGCTGGCGTGTTGTTGGCCCTGCAGGGCTGCTGGCTGAGCCTGGCCTTGCTGGGCTGTTGGGCGTGATGGATTCGATTTCCTGGTCCGACGTGGTGTCGTTGATCCTCTGGGTGTGTGTTGCAGGCTCGAAAAAGATGGTGTCTGCTGTGGATTGTTCAGGGCAGTCTGTGAACCGCAGCCTCGTTTGGTCCAGGTGCTTTCTGCAAATTTGTCCATTGTCTAGTTTGACTACAAACATCCTACTCCCTTCTTTAGCTATCACCATGCCCGCGATCCACTTGGGACCATGTCCATAGTTTAGCACATACACAGGGTTATTCAGTTCAATTTCCCGTGACACAGTGGCGCGACCATCGTTTACATTTTGTTGCTGCCGCCTGCTCTCTACCTGATCATGCAGGTTGGGGTGAACCAGCGAGATTCTGGTTTTAAGTGTCCTTTTCATGAGTAGCTCAGCCGGGGGCACCCTTGTGAGCGAGTGTGGCCTCGTGCGGTAGCTGAGCAGTACTCGGGACAGGCGGGTTTGGAGTGAGCCTTCTGTGACTCGTTTAAGGCTCTGTTTGATTGTTTGTACTGCTCGCTCTGCCTGCCCATTGGAGGCTGGTTTAAACGGGGCCAAGGTGACATGTTTGATCCCATTGCGGGTCATGAATTCGGCACTGGTGAAACATGGACCGTTGTCACTGACCAGTATGTCAGGCAGGCCGTGGGTGGCAAACATGGCCCTCAGGCTTTCAATGGTGGCGGTGGCAGTGCTTCCCGACATTATTTCACATTCAATCCATTTTGAAAAAGCATCCACCACCACCAGGAACATTTTACCGAGAAACGGGCCCGCCTAGTTGACATGGATCCTCGACCATGCTCTGGAGGACCAGGACCACAACTTTAGTGGTGCCTCTCTGGGCGTGTTGCTCAACGGAGCACACACGCTGCATTGCCGTACACAGGACTCTAAGTCAGAGTCGATACCGGGCCACAACACGTGGGATCTGGCTATCGCTTTCATCATTACTATTGATGTAGGTGTGTGCTGTGGAGATCCGAGATGAACGTCTCCCTGCCCTTTTTGGGTAGCACTACACGGTTACCCCACAACAGGCAGTCTGCCTGAATGGACAGCTCGTCCTTTCGCCACTGGAACGGCTTGACTAGCTCTTGCATTTCAACGGGTTCAATGGGGATGCTGGCCCAGCTCCCATGTAGTACACAGTTTTTCACTAGGGACAGCAGAGGATCTTGGCTGGTCCAAGTCCTAATCTGGCGGGCCGTGACAGCTGATTTATCATTTTCAAACACTTCCATGATCATCAACAAGTCTGCGGGCTGCGCCACCATCAACAAGTTTGCAGGCTGCGCCATTTCCACCCCCGTGGTGGGCAATGGTAGCCGACTGAGAGCATCTGCACAGTTCTCGGTGCCTGGCCTGTGGTGGATGGTATAGTTATACGCTGATATATGCGTATAACCTTTGTATGCGGGCTGAGGCGTTAGTATTTATCCCTTTGTTTTCAGCGAACAGGGATATGAGGGGCTTGTGATCAGTTTCCAGCTCAAATTTGAGGCCAAACAGGTACTGATGCATTTTCTTTACCCCGAACACACACGCTAATGCCTCTTTCTCAATCATGCTGTAGGCCCTCTCGGCCTTAGACAAGCTCCTGGAAGCATAGGCGATAGGTTGCAACTTCCCCGCAATGTTAGCTTGTTGTAATACACACCCGACTCCATTCGACGACGCATCACATGCTAGCACGAGTCTTTGACACGGGTTATACAATACAAGTAGCTTGTTGGAGCATAAAATGTTTCTGGCTTTCTCAAAAGCAATTACTTGTTTTTTTTCCCCATACCCAGTTGTCACCTTTACGCAGTAACACATGTAGGGGCTCTAGGAGGGTGCTTAACCCCGGTAGGAAGTTACCAAAATAGTTGAGGAGTCCCAGGAACCACCGCAACTCCTGTGGCCTGGGCGCGTTCTTGATAGCGTCTGTCTTGGCGTCTGTGGGCCGAATGCCGTCCGCCACGATCCTTCTCCCCAAAAACTCCACTTCTGTTGCCATGAAGACGCATTTTGACCTCTTCAGCTGCAGCCCTACGCGATCCAGTTGCTGGAGGACCTCCTCCAGGTTTTGTAGGTGCTCGACGGTGTCCCGACCCATGACCAATATGTCGTCCTGAAAAACCACTGTGCGTGGTACCGATTTGAGAAGGCTCTCCATGTTTCTCTGGAAGATCGCTGCAGCTGACCAAATTCCAAACGGGCATCTGTTGTAGATGAACATTCCCTTGTGCCTGTTGATGCAGGTGAGGCCCTTCGAAGACTCCTCGAGCATGTGTCATGTAGGCCAAAGTCAGGTCGAGCTTGGTGAACGTCTTGCCTCCTGCCAGCGTCGCAAATAGGTCGTTTGCCTTGGGTAGCGGGTATTGGTCCTGTAGCGAGGGTGGAAATGGCGCAGCCTGCAAAGTTGTTGATGGTGGCACAGCTAGCAAATTTGTTGATGGTAATGGAAGCGTTTGAAAATGATAAATCAGCTGTCACGGCCTGCCAGATTAGGACTTGGACCAGCCAAGATCCTCTGCTGTCCCTAGTAAAAAACTGTATACTGCATGGGAGCTGGGCCAGCATCCCTGTTAAACCCGTTAAAATGCATAAGCTAATCAAGCCATTCCAGTGGCGAAAGGACAAGCTGTCCATTCAAGCAGACTGCCTGTTGTGGGGTAACTGCGTCGTGCTACCTAAAAAGGGCAGAGAGACGTTCATCTTGGATCTCCACAGCACACACCCAGGTATAGTAATGATGAAAGCGATAGCCAGATCCCACGTGTGGTGGCCCTGTATCGACTCTGACTTTGAGTCCTGTGTACGCCACTGCAGCATGTGTGCTCAGTTGAGCAACGCGCCAAGAGAGGCACCACTAAGTTTGTGGTCCTGGCCCTCCAGACCATGGTCGAGGATCCATGTCGACTATGCGGGCCCGTTTCTCGGTAAAATGTTCCTGGTGGTGGTGGATGCTTTTTCAAAATGGATTGAATGTGAAATAATGTTGGGAAGCACCACCACCACCACCATTGAAAGCCTGAGGGCAATGTTTGCCACCCACGGCCTGCCTGACATACTGGTCAGTGACAACGGGCCATGTTTCATCAGTGCCGAATTTAAAGAATTCATGACCCGCAATGGGACCAAACATGTCACCTCGGCCCCGTTTAAACCAGCCTCCAATGGGCAGGTAGAGCGGGCAGTATAAACAATCAAACAGAGCCTCAAACGAGTCACAGAAGGCTCACTCCAAACCTGCCTGTCCCGAGTACTGCTCAGCTAACACACGAGACCCCACTCACTCACAGGGATGCCCCCGGCTGAGCTACTCATGAAAAAGACATTTAAAACCAGACTCTCGCATGATCAGGTAGTGAGCAGGCGGCAGCAACAAAATGTAAATGATGGTCGCACCACTGTGTCACGGGAAATTGTTCTGAATGACCCTGTGTATGTGCTAAACTATGGACATAGTCCCTAGTGGATCGCGGGCACGGTGATAGCTAAAGAAGGGAGTAGGGTGTTTGTAGTCAAACTAGACAATGGACAAATTTGCAGAAAGCACCAGGACCAAACGAGGCTGCGGTTCACAGACTGCCCTGAACAACCCACAGCAGACATCACCTTTTTCGAGCCCACAACACACACCCAAAGATCAACGGCACCACCCCGGACCAGGAAATCGAACCCATCATGCCCAACAGCCCATCAAGGCCAGACTCACCCAGCGGCCCTGCAGGGCCAACAACACGCCAGTCCAGCGAGGGCACATCCAACACACCAGAACAGACATTTGTACCGAGGCGGTCCACCAGGGAAAGAAAGGCTCCCAACCGCCTCACCTTGTCAATCGTTTTCACTTTGACTTCGGCAGGGGAGTGATGTTGTGTATCTATAAAGCATGCACTCCCATGTTCTGCCACCAGGGAGCGCATCCCCTGAAGTCCCGAGGGATCCCAGCATCCCTTGGGAGCACTGTACATAAGCCGGCCCCAAAGGCCTGTTCCTCACTCTGGAGTGTCTTAATAAAGACTGAGGTCACCGTTACTTTAACCTCCCTGTGTGCAGTCTCATCTGTGTTCGGAACACAACACCATGTACCTCTGCTTCCTCTATCAGAGGTTCTGTTTCGTCGTGTTCCTCCGTGGATCTGTCCGCCTCTGCAACGTGGTGGTTTGCAGATTTAGCAGGCCTAGCAGCTCGCCTGTACACTCATTGGAGGTATCTCATTGTTCCACAGCCCTTGCAAATGTGCCCTTTGAATCGGCTTGAATGGAAGCAATGATCACCCCCGCAGCACCAACAAGGTGTTAATGGCCTTGCATTCATCACCCTTGATGGTGGACTCTGAGACATCTGCGGACGTGGAGTTGTAGGTATGTGTGACCTACCCTGTCCGTTACGATTCGAAAACAACGTCACTTTGTTCACAGTACTTGTAGCAGCACTTGTGTGCTGATAGATTTGCTTAGTATTGTCACTGGTGGCAATGAACGCCTGGGCTCTCGCTATGGCCTTGCTCAAGGTTGGGGTCTCTACAGTCAAAAGTTTGCAAAGTATGGTTTCATGGCCAATGCCAAGCACGAAAAAGTCTCTGAGCATGTGCTGCAAATGTCCTTCAAATTCGCAATGTCCTGCAAGGCGTCTTAGCTCGGCGACATAACTCACCACTTCCTGGCCTTCAGACCTTTTGTAGGTGTAGAACCGGTACCTCGCCATCAGAACGTTTTCCTTCGGGTTCAAATGCTCTCGGACCAGTGTGCACAAATCGTCGTACGATTTCTCTGTGGGTTTCGCTGGAGTGAGCAGATTCTTCATGAGGCCATATGTTGGTGCCCCACAGACGGTGAGGAAGATCACTCTACGTTTGGCAGCGCTCTCTTCCCCATCTAGCTCGTTGGCCACGAAGTATTGGTCGAGTCGCTTCGCAAAAGTTTCCCAATCATCTCCCTCTGAGAATTTCTCCAGGATGCCCACTGTTCTCTGCATCTTTGGGTTCGCTATCTGTATTTCATCGCCAGTTGTAGTGTATGGAGAAAGAGTCAGACTGAACACTGTGAGCTCAAATTAATGTGTGACTTTAGTCTTTTATTGCAGGACTTCAGAGTGCCTCTCCGACCTGTGAAGCACTCTTAAATACCAGTGCTCCCAAGAGATTATGAGATCCCTTGGGACTCCGGGGAATGAGCCCTCTGGTGGCTGTACAGAGTATATACAAGTCCAGATACATAACAGCTTTCATCATTAGGATGCCTGGGTGGTGCTGTGCTATTCACATATGAACGTATCTCTGCCTTTCTTGGGCAAGACCACGCGATTGCCCCACAATCGACAGTCCGCCTGCAGAGACAACTTGTCTTTTGGTCTGAGGAACTGCGTAATTGCCTCCTGCATCTCCGCTGGGATACCGGACCAGCTTCCATGGAGGACACAGTTTTTTTACCGAGGACAGTAAAGGATCCTAGCTGGTCCAGGTCCTGATCTGGCGGGCTGTAACGGGGAACTTCTCATTCTCGAATGCCTCCATGACCATGAACAAGTCCGCTGGCTGTGCCATTTCCACCGCTGTGGTGGGCAATGGCAGCCGACTGAGAGCATCTGCGCAGTTCTCAGTGCCCGGTCTGTGGCGGATTACATAGTTGTATGCCGACAGCGTGAGCGCCCATCTTTGGATGCGGGCAGAGGCATTGGTATTAATCCCTTTGCTCTCAGAGAACAGCGATATGAGCGGCTTGTGGTCAGTTTCAAGCTCAAACTTGAGGCGAAATAAGTACTGGTGCATTATTTTTATAGGCCCTTTCGGCCTTGGACAAACTCCTGGATGCATAAGCGACCGGTTGCAAAATCCCCGATTCATTAGCCTGTTGTAACACACACTCGACCCCGTATGATGACGTATCGCAAGCTAGCACTAATCGTTTACAAGGGTTATACAGGACAAGCAGTTTGCTTGAACACAACAGATTTCTGGCTTTCTTAAAGGCAGCCTCTTGTGAATTCCCCCATACCCAGTCGTCTCCCTTGCGCAGTAGCGCATGTAGGGGTTCTAGCAGGGTGCTTAACCCAGGTAGGAAATTACTGAAATACTTAAGGAGTCTCAGGAATGACCGCAGCTCCGTCACGTTCTGTGGTCTCGGCGCGTTTTGATGGCCTCCGTCTTGGCGTCGGTAGGTCTGATGCCGTATGCTGCAATTCTTCTTCCCAAGAACTCGACATCCTGTGCCAGGAAAACATACTTTGAGCATTTCAACCTGAGCCCCACGCAATCCAACCGACTAAGAACCTCTTCCAGATTCTTCAAGTGCTCAATGGTGTCTCGACCTGTAACCAATATGTCGTCCTGGAAAACCATGGTGCAAGGAGCAAGGAACCGACTTTAGCAGGCTTTCCATGTTCTGCTGGAAGATCGCCAAGGCCGACCGAATCCCGAACGGGCGCCGGTTGTAGATGAACAAACCTTTGTGCGTGTTGATGCAGGTGAGGCCTTTTGAAGATTCCTCCAGCTCCTGCGTCATGTCGGACGAGGTCAGGTCCAGCTTAGTGAACGTCTTCCCTCCAGCCAGGGTCGCAAATAGGTCGTCTGCCTTGGGTAGTGGGTATTGGTCCTGCAGCGAAAAACGGTTAATCGTTACTTTATAGTCCCCACAAATTCTAACTGTGCCGTCCTCTTTAAGTACCGGGACAATCGGACTGGCCCAGTCGTTGAATTCCACCGGTGCGATGATGCCTTCTCATTGCAGCCTGTCCAGTTCAATTTCCACTTTTTCACGCATCATGTATGGTACCGCCCGTACCTTGTGGTGGATGGGTCGCCTACTGGGAACCAAATGGATCTGCACTTTCGCCCCCGAGAGGCTTCCAGTGCCTGGCTCGAACAACGATGGGAACTTGGAACTTGCTCAGAACCTGGGTACGTGAGGCGTTGTTGATGGACGAATGTCGTCCCAGTTCCAGTGGATTTTTCCCAGCCAGCTTCTGCCAAACAATGTGGGGCTATCCCCAGCACAATCCACGGCGGGAGTTCGTGTACTGTTCCGTCATAGGAGACTTTGACTTCTGCACTGCCAATTACAGGGATTAATTCCTTGGTGTAAGTCCTTAGTTTGGTGTGAATGGGGCTTGGGCCTGTGTGCCTTTTTGCCCCACAGCCTGTCGAAGGCCTTTTTACTCATTATGGACTGACTTGCCCCCGTGTCCAGTTCCATAGATACTGGAACACCATTCAGTTCAACTTTCAACATTATTGGTGGACATTTTGTAGTGAATGTGTGTACCCCATACACCTCTGCCTCCTCGGTACGAGTCTCCAATTCAGCCTGATCCAGAGTGGATCGATCTTCCTTTGCAACGTGGTGGTTTGCAGGGTTTGTAGCTCACCTGCACATTCGCTGGAGGTGTCCCATTGTTCTTGCAACCGTTGCACGCATAGTGCTTAAAGCGGCATTGATGGGGCCGATGATCACCTCCACAGTGCCAACAAGGTGTTAACTGCCTCGCATTAACGATTGATGGCGGACTCTGGGTCATCTGAGGTCGGACCGCAGCAGCCGACATGTACATTCTGCCATGTACATTCCTGCTCGAGACCAATGTTACTTTATGCACAGTACTGGCTGAAACTTTATTACTCTGCAAAATCTGTTTGGTGTTGTCGCTGGTGGACATAAATGCCTGAGCTATCGTTATGGCTTTACTTAGATTCAGAGTTTCTACAGCCAACAGTTTGCGAAGGATTGTCTCATGTCCAATTCCCAGTACAAAAAAGTCTCTGAGCATTTGTTCTCGGAACCCCTCAAACTCACAATGTCCTGCGACAACGAACAACGACAACGAGGTAACGAACAACCGCGCGAAAATGCAAGGAACAGTCGGTATCCTGGAGAAGTTCTCAGAAGGGGACGATTGGGAGGCCTACGTGGAGAGACTCGACCAATACTTCGTGGCCAACGAGCTGGAAGGGGATGAGAATGCCTGCGAGGCGCCTTAGTTCGGTGACATAGCTCGCCACTTCCTGGCCCTCCAATCGCTGACACATGTAGAACCGATATCTCGCCATCAAACCGCTTTCCTTAGGATTTAGGTGCTCCCGGACCAGCGCACACAATTCTTCTTAGGATTTCTCTGTTGGTTTTGCCGGGGCCATAGATTCTTCATGAGGCCATAGGTTGTTGCCCCACAGACAGTTAGGAGGATCGCCCTTCGTTTGGTGGTGTTCTCATCCCCTTCCAGCTTGTTGGCCACGAAGTATTGGTCGAGTCTCTCCACGAATGCCTCCTAATCGTCCCCTTCTGAGAACTTCTCCAGGATACCGACTGTTCTTTGCGTTTTCACGCGGTTGTTCGTTACCTCGTCGCCAATTGGTACATTCATAATAAAGGATGAAACTGAGTACTATGTGCAATGAGCAAGTGTGACCTGAGCCCCCTTAATAAGACTACAGAGTGCAGGTACCTCGTGGATGGCCTGCTTATATACTGTGCCCCCAAGGGATGCTAGGATCCCTTGGGACTCCAACAGGTGGGCCCTCTGGTGGCCAGGTGTCATGCAGGTTACAAGGGGTTAAATACATAACACAACCATTGGCAGCTGTGCTTTCAGCTGCCTTGGCCCCAACTTTTGGAATTCCTTCGCTAAACTTCTCCACCTCTCTATCTCTCTTTCCTCCTTTAAGACGCTCCTTAAAACCTACTTTTTTGAGCAACCTACTGGTGAGCTGTCCAAAAAAAACTGTTTACATGGGTCATAGGAGACTGTGGACTGGTTGGCCTGGCATCTGTGGTTGGGAAAAGGTTGGAGTCCATTATTGGAGAGACAGTGACGGGACATTTGGAAAAACAAAATTGGGTCGGGCAGAGGGAGCATAGATTTATGAGGGTGAGGTCATGTTTGACGGATTTGCTGGAGTACGTGGAGGATGTGGCGAGCTGGGTGGATGGAGGGGTACCAGTGGATGTGGTGTGTTTAGACTTCGAGGAGGCATTTAACGGGGTGCCACATGGGAGGTTGCTACGCAAGATGAAAGTTCACAGGGTTGGGGGTAGTCTATTGGCGTGGGTGGAGGATTGGCTGGCTGGCAGGGAGCCAGCCAGGATGAATGGTTCATTCTCTAGTTCGTAACACAGTGGCTGGTGGGGTGCCGCAGGGATCAGTGATGGGACCCCAACTATTTACAATCTATTTTGACGACTTGGAGGAAGGGACTGAGTGTGGCATGGCTGGGTTTGCAGATGCTGCAAGGGTGGGAGGAAAGGCGATGTGTGAGGAGGACACAACAAACCTGCAAAGGGACATGGGCAGGCTGGGTTAGTGAGCAGGGGTTTGGCGGATGGAGTATAGTGTTGGAAAGTGTGAGGTTATGCACTTTGGCAGAAAAAAATCAAGGAGCAAGTTATTATTTAAATGGAGAAAGATTGCAAAGTACCGCAGTACGGCGGGGGTGTTTGTGCATGAGACACAAAAGGATTGTATATGGGTGCAGCAGATGATCAGGAAGGCCAATGGTATCTTGGCTTTTATTGCAAAGGGGATGGAGTGTAAAAGCAGGGAAGTCTTGCTACAGCTATATAAGGTATTGGTGAGGCCACACCTGGAATACTGCGTGCAGTTTTGGTTTCCATATTTACGAAGGGATGTGCTTGCTTTGGGGGCAGTTCAGAGAAGGTTCATTAGGTTGATGCCGGGGATGAGGGGGTTGACTTATGAGAAAAGGTTGAGTAGGTTGGGCCTCTACTCATTGGAATTCAGAAGAATGATAGGTGATCTTATCGAAACGTATAAGATTATGAGGGGGCTTGACAAGGTGGATAAAGAGAGGATGATTCCACTGATGAGGGAAACTAGAACTAGAGGGCATGATCTTAGAATAAGGGGCCACCCATTTAAAACAGAGATGAGGAGAAATTTCTTCTCTCAGAGGGTTGTAAATCTATGGAATTCGCTGCCTCAGAGAGCTGTAGAAGCTAAGACATTGAATAAATTTAAGACAGAAATAGAGAGTTTCTTAAACAATAAGGGGATTATGGGGTTATGGGGAGTGGGCGGGGAAGTGGAACTGAGTCCATGATCAGATCAGCCATGATCTTATTGAATGGCGGAGCTGGCTCAAGGGGCCCTACGACCTACTCCTGCTCCTATTTCTTATCTTCTTATGTTCCTTCGGGACCACCAGGTATTTTCATCGATTTTTTTCGGGTCGGAGGCATTCGTCTGAAGGAAGCCTCCGACCGCAATATTTGGCCCATTCCCTTCATATGGCCCATCTCTGACTCTTCCTTCCCCTCCTTGAATTGTCTGTCTCCATTTCTGGGGATAGCCTATCGACAAACATCCACTATAGGTCCCCTGACTTCCCATCTCAATGGACTGCACTTCCTCCCAACCCGCTTCCTGTAAGTACTCCATTCCATTCTCCCAGTTTCTCCACCTTCTTGACATCAGCTCTGACGATGCCACCTTCCATATGTGCTTCCGCTATGTCTTCCTTTTTCCTCAATCGAGGATTCCCCTCAATCATGGTTGACATGGCATTTCCCGCACCTCTGCTCTCACCGCTTCCCCTCCCTCCCAGAACCACGATAGGGTTCCTCTTGTCCTCACCTTTCACCCCACCAGCCCCTACATTCAATGAATCATCCTCTGCCATTTCTATCACCTCCCCTCCCCTTTCAGCAGTCTGAAAGGACCGCTCCTTCCTCGACACCCTGATCCACTTCTCAATCGCCCCAACACCCCCTCCCCTTCCCATGTCACCTTCCCATGCAAACGCAAGAGATGCAACACCTGCTCTCTTACCTCCTCCCTTCCCACTATCCAGGGCCCCGAGCATCAGGTGAAACAACGATTTACTTGTACTTCTTGCAATTTAGTATACTGTATTCGCTGCTCACGATGCGGTCTCTTTTACATTGGGGAGCCAAACGCAGATTGGGTGACTGCTGTGCAGAACATCTCCGCTTAGTCCGTAAGCGTGACCGCAAGTTTCTGGACATCTGCCAGTTTAATTCTCCGCTCCACTCCCACTCTGACCTCTCCGTCCTCAGCCTGTTACACTGTTCCAACAAAGCTCAAGACAAGTGCGAGGAACAGAACCTCATCTTTTGATTAGGCACTTTACAGCCTTCTGGTCTCAGTCCCTATTTCTTCACATGGCAGCTGTTGATGATTCTGCAATTCTGATTTACTCCTCTTCTAGACTCATCTTTTGTTCCTTTATTTGTCCCATTACCATCTCCTTTTGCTTTGTACTATCATAACTTTTGTCATTTAATCACTTCTGCCTTCCACTTTATCACAGACCTTCCCTTTTCTTCTTTCCTCCCCTTCCCTCCTTTCCCTGCCCCTGTAAATGCTTACAATCTGTTACATCTCTAACTTATTCCAGTTCTGACGAAAGGTCATCGACATGAAATGTTAACTCTATTTCTCTCTCCAAAGATGCTGCCTGACCTGTTTCTATCTACCCTGTCCCATCCATTTATAATTTTAAACATTCTTATCCTATTGCGCACAATCTGCATTGTTCTAACTTGCAAAGCCCCAATTTTTCAAGTCTTCTTGTGTATTTCTATTTCTTCATACCAGGCAACAACCTGGTGAATCTGTGTCGTACTCTCGCTAAAGCCATAATCGCTTTCCTATAATGTGGAGGAGACCTTATTAGGGTTTTGTACAGGCTTCCTTCCAAATATCAGTTGGGAAAAGGTGAAAATATATTTTGTTAATATTAACATTTTGTTAGTTCTGTGGGGTCACAGAAACCCATCATTTTGAGTTTCACTCTGTTCATGATGTTACTGACTGAAATGAGCAGTGTCCTGAGTAACTCCTTTTTATTTCAGTCAGAGCCTAAGCTTCAGACTGGCCCAAAAGCAAAGGCAGAGTCACCACACACAGGGAAAACATTCACAGTAGCATGTCTAGCAGTACACACTACTAGTAAAAGAACTGAGGATACTAGTCCACAACAGAGCTACAACCCGCACAAAGGGAAGGTTCTGATTTTATGTTAAACATTTAAATAAACAAAGCCATGCTACATTCCATGTGGATATTATCATTGTCTGAATAATGAGGATGATCCTACCAAGGAATATCTGTTAAATCCTTTAATGCTTAATGTCACTAAATATTTATTGCTGTTCAATCTTACTGCACTTCAGCTTTGATCAGTAGCTCGTTACTTTGATGTTCAACATTACAACTGAATAGTTCTATTCTCTGTCAATAGAGTGGGAAGTCCTTACTAGACAATTGGAAGACGATCGTGGTAAGTTGTAGACTGAAGAATATTAAAAGAACTACTCTTCATGTGATCTTCCTTAATCTTTGAATGAAATTTGCAAATGCAATTAAGTCACAAGAGATTAATGTGCAAAGTTAAAGCACATGGGATTGGGGATAGTGTGCTGACATGGATTGAGAACTGGTTGACAGACAGGAAGCAAAGAGTAGGAGTAAATGGGTACTTTTCAGAATGGCAGGCAGTGACTAGTGGGGTATCGCAAGGTTCTGTGCTGGGGCCCCAGCTGTTTACATTGTACATTAATGATTTAGACGAGGGGGTTAAATGTAGTATCTCCAAATTTGCGGATGATACTAAGTTGGGTGGCAGTGTGAGCTGCGAGGAGGATGCTATGAGGCTGCAGAGTGATTTGGATAGGTTAGGTGAGTGGGCAAATGCATGGCAGATGAAGTATAATGTGGATAAATGTGAGGTTATCCACTTTGGTGGTAAAAACAGAGAGACAGACTATTATCTGAATGGTGACAGATTAGGAAAAGGGGAGGTGCAACGAGACCTGGGTGTCATGGTACATCAGTCATTGAAGGTTGGCATGCAGGTACAGCAGGCGGTTAAGAAAGCAAATGGCATGTTGGCCTTCATACCGAGGGGATTTGAGTACAGGGGCAGGGAGGTGTTACTACAGTTGTACAGGGCCTTGGTGAGGCCACACCTGGAGTATTGTGTACAGTTTTGGTCTCCTAACTTGAGGAAGGACATTCTTGCTATTGAGGGAGTGCAGCGAAGGTTCACCAGACTGATTCCCGGGATGGCGGGACTGACATATCAAGAAAGACTGGATCAACGGGGCTTGTATTCACTGGATTGCAGAAGAATGAGAGAGGTTCTCATAGAAACATTTAAAATACTGATGGGTTTAGACAGGTTAGATGCAGGAAGAATGTTCCCAATGTTGGGGAAGTCCAGAACCAGGGGTCACAGTCTAAGGATAAAGGGTAAGCCATTTAGGACCGAGATGAGGAGAAACTTCTTCACCCAGAGAGTGGTGAACCTGTGGAATTCTCTACCACAGAAAGTTGTTGAGGCCAATTCACTAAATATATTCAAAAAGGAGTTAGATGTAGTCCTTACTACTAGGGGGATCAAGGGGTATGGCGAGAAAGCAGGAATAGAGTACTGAAGTTGCATGTTCAGCCATGAACTCATTGAATGGCAGTGCAGGCTCAAAGGGCCGAATGGCCTACTCCTGCACCTATTTTCTATGTTTCTATGTATTGCTAAATCCCAAGAAGAAGAAATAAATCTCTTTCCTACCCTGCAACATTGTCACTTGCCTCAGGCAGGCTGACCAAAGCCCTGAGCTTCCTTTCCTTGGATAACATGGGTATCATTTTTTAAAAGAAGATAAGCATTTTTAATACAGGAAAAAGTCACTTGTCTAACAACTCTGTCCCTTTTTGATAAAGTTAAACCTACTTACCTGGGAATAGATTCAGGGAGGGGAGTAAAGCTGGAATTAGAAAGCAAAAATGAAGAAAGTGAGTTTGAAGGACAGAGGAAACAAGCAGGAAAAAAGGGTAAAAACATTTTTTAAAGCTCTTTGTCTAAATGCACGTATTTAGACAAAATAACAAAATAGATGAGTTGATGGCACAAATAGATACAAATGTGTATGATCTGATAGCCATTACAGAGACGTGGGCATTTGACAATTCGGAAGGACAGATAGAAAGGAAAAGGAGCTGGGATAGTTCTGTTGATAAAGGATGGAATCAATGCAATAGTGAGAAACGATATTGGCTCAAATGATTAGGATGTTGAAACAGTTTGAGTGGGGATAAGGAATAATAAGGGGAAAAAGTCACTGGCGGGCATAGTCGATAAGGCCCCTTAACAGTAACAACTCTGTTGGCCGGAGCATAAATAGTGGGGGCTTGTAAAAAGGGAACAGCAATAATCATGGGTGATTTTAACCTCCATATTGATTGGAAAAATCAAATTGGTCAGGGTAGCCTTGAGGAAGAGTTCATAGAGTGCATAAGGGATAGGTTCCTTGAGCAGTATGTAATAGAACCAACCAGGGGGCAGACTATCGTAGATCTGGTCCTGTGTAATGAGACAGGATTAATAAACAATCTCCTAGTAAAGGATCCCCTTGGAATGAGTGATCATAGCATGGTTGAATTTCAAATTCAGATCGAGGGCGAGAAAGTTGGATCTCAAACCAGCGTACAAAGCTTAAAGGGGATACAAAGGTATGAGGGCAGAGTTGGCTAAAGTGGACTGGGAAAATAGATTAAAGTGTAGGACGGTTGATGAAGAGTGGCGTACATTTAAGGAGATATTTCATAACTCTCAAGAAAAATATATTCCAGTGAGGAGGAAAGGGTGTAAAAGAAAAGATAGCCATCCGTGGCTAACTAAAGAAATAAAGGTCGGTATCCAATTAAAAACAAGGGCATACAAAGTGGACATAACTACTGGGAGGACAGAAGATTGGGAAGCTTTCAAAAGCCAGCAAAGTATGACTAAAAAAATGATTAAGAAAGGGAAGATAGACCATGGGCTAGAACCTGCACTTTTTTTGCATGCTTAACGCCCACTAAACGCTAATTTTTCTGCTAAAATGATGTATAACGCCCAGATATCACCCATTTAGCCACAAAATGGAAACTGACACCCATTTTTAGGAAACTTATCGGCGAGCGTTACTTTCCCCATGTGCATAACGCCGGGAAAAAATATTACTGCCCGCCCACTTTTTTTGGGCGGAATCATCAGAATGGGCGAAATCAATGCCCATAATATCGTCCAGCACTAATTTCCGCACTGATTTAATGCTGAAATTCAATATTAACGCCCGCCCACTTTTTTTTGTCGGGAAGAGCATATTTACCGAAAATAACGCCCAACAGATCGCCCAGCTTCAATTTCACCATCTCACACACATATCGCCCACAATATTGCTCACCCAAAAAAACGGCCACAAAGAGTGGAACTGTTCTGAATGAACGCCAGTGGTGTGGCTGGCATTTTTAAAATCCCACTCTTACATGAAGAGCGGATATCTGAACAATTTGCCTGAAAGAGCGCTGATGTGAGTGGCAACATTGACACATTGCTGTGTGTGTGCAGTTCAGACATCAATGGTGCCCATCACCTTGGTGCCAGTTAAAGTTTACATTAATTGATGTTAAGTTGTATTTAACCCTTTCATGTTAAGGAATCACCAGTGTGTAACGGTGCAGCTATCTGAGACAATGCGCAACAAGGTTCCGTTCAATAACAAAAATTTGATTCCAACATTAGTCTAAAATCAAAAGTATCACAGGCAATAACACCCAACCCCTACCCACACCCCAATTTTTCCATCATTGATATAAATCACATGTTCAACATGTCCAGCAACACAGAATACAAAGGTAAAGCAGGAGCATGGTCCCCAGCCCCCATACATTTCAACAAATTGCATACACCCAGATGGAGATGTAGAAACATAGAAACATAGAAAATAAGTGCAGGAGTAGGCCATTCGGCCCTTCGAGCCTGCACCACCATTCAATAAGATCATGGCTGATCATTCACCTCAGTACCCCTTTCCTGCTTTCTCTCCATACTCCTTGATCCCTTTAGCAGTAAGGGCCACATCTAACTCCATCTTGAATATATCCAACGAACAAGCATCAACAACTCTCTGCGGTAGAGAATTCCACAGGTTAACAACTCTCTGAGTGAAGAAGTTTCTCCTCATCTCAGTCATAAATGGCTTACCCCTTATCCTTAGACTAGGTCCCCTGGTTCTGGACTTCCCAAGCATCTAACCTGCCCAGTCCCGTCAGAATTTTGTATGTTTCTATGAGATCCCCTCTCATCCTTCTAAACTCCAGTGAATAAAGGCCCAGTCAATCCAGTGTCTCCTCATATATCAGTCCAGCCATCCCGGGAATCAGTCTGGTGAACCTTCGCTGCACTCCCTCAATAGCAAGAACGTCCTTCCTCAGATTAGGAGACCAAAGCTGAACACAATATTCCAGGTGAGGCCTCACCAAGGCCCTGCACAACTGCAGTAAGACCTCCCTGCTCCTATACTCAAATCCCCTAGTTATAAAGGCCAACATACCATTTGCCTTCTTTACCACCTGCTGTACCTGCATGCCAACTTTCAATGACTGATGAACCATGACATCCAGGTCTCATTGCATCTCCCCGTTTCCTAATCTGCCGCCATTCAGATAATATTCTGCCTTTGTGTTTTTGCCCCCAAAGTGGATAACCTCACATTTATCCACATTATACTGCATCTGCCATGCATTTGCCCACTCACCTAACTTGTCCAAGTCACCCTGCAGCCTCTTACGTCCTCCTCACAGCACACACCGTCACCCACTTTAGTGTCATCTGCAAACTTGGAGATATTACACTCAATTCCTTCATCTAAATCATTAATGTATATTGTAAATAGCTGGGGTCCTAGCACTGAGCCCTGCGGCACCCCACTAGTCACTGCCTGCCATTCTTGAAAGGACCCGTTTATCCCGACTCTCTGCTTCCTGTCTGCCAACCAGTTCTCTATCCACGTCAGTACATTACCCCCAATACCATGTGCTTTGATTTTGCACACCAATCTCTTGTGTGGGACCTTGTCAAAAGCCTTTTGAAAGTCCAACTACACCACATCCACTGGTTCTCCCTTGTCCACTCTACTCGTTACATCCTCAAAAAATTCCAGAAGATTTGTCAAGCATGATTTCCCTTTCATAAATCCATGCTGACTTGGACCGATCCTGTCACTGCTTTCCAAATGCGCTGCTATTATATCTTTAATAATTGATTCCAACATTTTCCCCACTACTGATGTCAGGCTTACTGGTCGATAATTACCCATTTTCCCTCCCTCCTTTTTTAAAAAGGGGTGTTACATTAGTTACTCTCCAGTCCATAGGAACTGATCCAGAGTCGATACAATGTTTGAAAATGATCACCAATGCATCCAATATTTCTAGGGCCACTTCCTTAAGTACTCTGGGATGCAGACTATCAGGCCCCGGGGATTTATCTGCCTTCAATCCCATCAATTTCCCGAACACAATTTCCTGCCTAATAGGGATTTCCTTCAGTTCCTCCTTCTCACTAGAACCTCGGTCCTCTAGTACTTTCGGAAGGTTATTTGTGTCTTCTTTCGTGAAGACAGAACCAAAGTATTTGTTCAACTGGTCTGCCATTTCTTTGTTCCCCATTATAAATTCACCTGAATCTTGACTGCAAGGGACCTACGTTTGTCTGCACTAATCTTTTTCTCTTCACATAGCTACAGAAGCTTTTGCAGTCAGTTTTTATGTTCCCGGCAAGCTTCCTCTCATACTGTATTTTCCCCCTCCTAATTCAACCCTTTGTCCTCCTCTGCTGATTTCTAAATTTCTCCCAGTCCTCAGGTTTGCTGTTTTTTCTGGCCAACTTATATGCCTCTTCTTTGGATTTAACACTAGCCTTAATTTCCCTTATTAGCCACAGTTGAGCCACCTTCCCCATTTTATTTTTACTCCTGACAGAGATGTACAATTGTTGAAGTTCATCCATGTGATCTTTAAATGTTTGCCATTGTCTATCCACTGTCAACACTCTTAAGTATCATTTGCCAGTCTCTTCTAGCCAATTCATGTCTCATACCATCGAAGTTACCTTTCATTAAGTTCAGGACCCTAGTCTCTGAATTAACTGTGTCACTCCCATCTTAATAAGGAATTCTGCCACATTATGGTCACTCTTCCACAAGGGGCCTTGCACAAGAAGATTGCTAATTAGTCCTTTCTCATTACACATCACCCAGTCTATAATGGCCAGACCTCTAATTGATTCCTCGACATATTGGTCCAGAAAACCATCCCTAATCCACTCCAGGAAATACTCCTCCATCATATTGCTACCAGTTTGGTTAGCCCAATTTATATGCAGATTTAAGTCGCCCATGATAACTGCTGTATCTTTATTGCACGCATTCCTAATTTCTTGTTTAATGCTGTTTCCAATCTCACTACTACTGTTTGGTGGTCTGTATACAACTCCCACTAGCACTTTCTGCGCATTGGTATTCCGTAGCTCCACCCATACCGATTCCACATCATCCAAGCTAATGTCCTTACTTACTGTTGCGTTAATTTCCTCTTTAACCAGCAACGCTACCCCACCTCTTTTTCCTTTCTGTCTATCCTTCCTGAATGTTGAATACCCCTGGATGTTGAGTTCTCAGCCTTGGTCACCCTGGAGCCATGTCTCCGTGATGCCAATTATATCATATTAATTAATTGCTGCCTGTGCAGTTAATTCGTCCACCTTATTACGATTACTCCTCGCATTGAGGCACAGAGCCTTCAGGCTTGTCTTTTTAACACACTTTGCCCCTTTAGAATTTTGCTATAATGTGGCCCTTTTTGATTTTTCCTTCGGTTTCTCTGCCCTCCACTTTTACTTTTCTCCACTTTTATGAGATCATTGCGTGATGTCATTGCTAGGTACTGTCACAGACACTGATACAACACATAACCGACAGATGTAATCATGATTATTATGATAATTATCATTCTTTACCTAAAGACGTACACCGTGACTGCAGGCTTTGAGTAAAACATTCTCGGTAAAAGACCTCACATCTGCTGATAGTCACTCATGATTGTAACATATCAAATTATATAAATACATAAGTACATGTAAATAAATGTAACACTTACTCTTGTGGATTCCACAAGGTCTTTCCATCGTTTGCAGCATTGGTTGTCCTCACGCCCCTCATTGGTCACCGACGAGACCAGCTCTGCTATCTCGGTCCATATCTTCTGGTAGGCCTTTGGGGTGGGCTTCCCACGCCCTCCCTGTGTCAAATCATCCCAGCGTAACTCGGCCTCCTGCAGGAGCGAGGCATTTCCTTCGTCCGAGAACCTCCTGGCTCTTTTGCGCCCTCCAATGTGTTCCCCTCCCACCTCACTGCTCTCTCCAGCGTCAGTCTCCACAGCGTGCTGTGGTGCCTCCTCCTCTCTCTCCATTATAGGACAAATTCGGTCAAATATGTGGCTGGTAACAGCTACTTTTTGTTTGCCTATTTGCTGTGAAGCTCTAAATGTCCCTTCTTCTTCCCAAAGCAGCCACACCGCACCCAGACACACCTTCAGTCCCTCTGAGCTCCCTCTCTCTCTGTCTCCTCTTCTGCACATGTCATGATGACCCTTGACCTCCAGAATCATGGGAATCCAGCATTGTCATGCCGTTGCTAAGGATGGCCACACTTTACAGCAGAAGGACAAAACAATTTAAAGCTACTGCCCATATTGCTCTGCTAACGCCCATTTTCAAAAGTTAAAACTAGGTGCTTTGAGAATGGGTGAGAAGCCGGCGATCTGAAAACCCTTTTTTAATGCCCACGCCGGAAATATCGCCCGTCCACAAAAGTGCAGGTTCTAGCCCTATGAAAGTAAATTAGCACAAAATATAAAAACAGATAGCAAGAGTTTCTACAGGCATATAAAAAGGAAAAGAGTGGCTAAAGTAAATGTTGGTCCCTTAGAGGACAAAACCGGGGAATTAGTGATGGGGAACATGGAGATGGTAGAAACTCTGAACAAATATTTTGTATCAGTCTTTACGGTCGAGGACACTAACAATATCCCAACAGTGGATAGTCAAGGGGCTACAGTGGCGGAGGAACTTGCCACAATCACAATCACTAAGCAGGTGGTACTCAGTAAGATAATGGGACTAAAGGCAGATAAATCCCCCTAAGGTCTTAAGAGAAGTAGCGGCAGGGATAGTGGATGCACTGGTTGTAATTTACCAAAATTCCCTGGATTCTGGGGAGGTCCCAGCAGATTGGAAAACTGCAAAAGTAACACCCTAATTTAAATAAGGAGACAGACTAAAAGCAGGAAACTATAGACCAGTTAGCCTAACATCTATGGTTGGGAAAATGTTGGAGTCCATTATTAAAGAAGCAGTCGCAGGACATTTGGAAAAGCATTATTCAGTCAGCATGGATTTATAAAGGGGAAGTCATGTTTGACAACTTTGCTGAAATTCTTTGAGGATGTAATGAACAGGGTGAATAAAGGGGAACCAGTGGATGTAGTGTATTTGGACTTCCAGAAGAAATTTGACAAGGTGCCACATAAAAGGTTACCTTGCAAGATAAAAGTTCACGGGGTTGGGGGTAATATATTAGCATGGATAGAGGATTGGCTAACTAACAGAGAACAGAGAGTTGGGATAAATGGTTCATTCTCAGGTTGGCAATCAGTAACTAGTGGGGTGCTGCAGGGATCAGTGCTGGGACCCCAACTATATTAACTACTTGGATGAAGGGACCGAGTGTAACATAGTCAAGTTTGCTGACGATACAAAGATGGGAGGAAAAGCAATGTGTGAGGAGGACACAAAAAACCTGCAAAAGGACATAGACAGGCTAAGTGAGTGGCCAAAAACTTGACAGATGGATGTTAGAAAGTGTGAGGTTATGCACTTCGGCAGAAAAAAATCGAAGAGCAACTTATTATTTAAATGGAGAAAAATTGCGTAGTGCTGCAATACAGTGGGACCTGGTGGTCCTGGTGCATGAATTAAAAAGGTTAGTATGTAGGTACAGCTAGTGATCAGGAAGGCCAATGGAATCTTGGCCTTTATTGCAAAGGGGATGGAGTGTAAAAGCAGGGCAGTCTTGCTGCAGTTATACAGGGTATTGGTGAGGCCACACCTGGAATACTGCGTGCAGTTTTATTTTCCATATTTAAGAAAGGACATACTTGGTTTGGAGGCAGTTCAGAGAAGGTTCACTCGGTTGATTCCGGGGATGAGGGGGTTGACTTATGAGGAAAGGTTGAGAAGTTTGGGTCCCTACTCATTGGAATTCAGAAGAATGAGAGGTGATCAAATGGCAGACTAATTGAACAAGTACTTTGATTCTGTCTTCACAAAGGAAGACACAAATAACCTTCCCGATGTACTAAGGGTCCGAAGGTCTAGTGAGAAGGAGGAACTGAAGGATATCCTTATTAGGCAGGAAACTGTGTTAGGGAAATTGATGGGATTGAAGGCCGATAATTCCTCAGGGCCTGATAGTCTACATCCCAGAGTACTTAAGGAAGTGGCTCTGGAAATAGTGGATGCATTGGTGATAATTTTCCAACAGGCTATTGACTCTGGATCAGTTCCTATGGACTCGAGGTATTTGCTAATGTAACACCACTTTTTAAAAAAGGAGGGAGAGAGAAAACGGGTAATTATAGACCAGTTAGCCTGACATCAGTAGTGGGGAAAATGTTGGAATCAATCATTAAGGATGAAATAGCAGCACATTTGGAAAGCAGTGATAGGATTGGTCCAAGTCTGCATGGATTTATGAAGGGGAAATCATGCTTGACAAATCTTCTGGAATTTTTTGAGGATGTAACTAATAGAGTGGAGAACCAGGGGAGAACCAGTGGATGTGGTGTATTTGGACTTTCAAAAGGCTTTTGACAAGGTCCCACACAAGAGATTGATGTGCAAAATCAAAGCACATGGTATTGGAGGTAATGTGCTGACATGGATAGAGAACTGGTTGGCAGACAGGAAGCAGAGAGTCGGGATTAACGGGTCCTTTTCAGAGTGGCAGACAGTGACTAGTGGAGTGCCGCAGAGCTCAGTGCTGGGACCCCAGCTCTTTACAATATATATTAATGATTTGGATGATAGAATTGAGTGTAATTTCTCCAAGTTTGCAGATGACACTAAACTGAGTGGCGGTGTGAGCTGTGAGGAGGACGCCAAGAGGCTGCAGGGTGATTTGGATAGGTTAGGCGAGTGGGAAAATACATGGCAGATGCAGTATAATGTGGATAAATGTGAGGTTATCCACTTTGGGGGCAAAAACACGAAGGCAGAATATTATCTGAATGGCAGCAGATTAGGAAAAGGGGAGGTGCAGCGAGACCTGGATGTCATGATTCATCAGTCATTGAAGGTTGGCATGCAGGTACAGCAGGCGGTGAAGAAGGCAAATGTTATGTTGGCCTTCATAGCAAGGGAATTTGAGTCTACGAGCAGGGAAGTCTTGCTGCAGTTGTGCAGGGACTTGATGAGGCCCCACCTGGAATAGTGTGTTCAGTTTTAGTCTCTTAATCTGAGGAAGGATGTTCTTGCTATTGAGGGAGTGCAGCGGAGGTTCACCAGACTGATTCCTGGGATGGCAGGACTGACATATGAGGAGAGACTGGATCGACTGGGCCTGTATTCACTGGAGTTTAGAAGGATGAGAGGGGATCTCATAGAAACATATAAAATTCTGACGGGACTGGACAGGTTAGATGCAGGAAGAATGTTCCCGATGTTGGGGAAGTCCAGAACCAGGGGACATAGTCTTAGGATAAGGGGTAAGCCATCTAGGACTGAGATGAGGAGGAACTTCTTCACTCAGAGAGTTGTTAACCTATGGAATTCCCTACCGCAGAGAGTTGTTGATGCCAGTTTATTGGATATATTCAAGAGGGAGTTAGATATGGCCCTTGCGGCTAAAGGGATGAAGGGGTATCGAGAGAAAGCAGGAACGGGGTACTGAAGGAATGATCAGCTATGATCTTATTGAATGATGGTGCTGGCTTGAAGGGCCAGATGGCCTACTCCTGCAACTATTTTCTATGTTTCTATCTTATCAAAACGTATAAGATTATGAGGGGGCTTGACAAGGTGGATGCAGAGAGGATGTTTCCACTGATGGGGGAGACTAGAACTAGGGGCATAATCTTAGAATAAGGGGCTGCCCATTTAAAACTGAAATAAGGAGGAATTTTTTCTCTCAGAGGGTTGTAAATCTGTGGAATTCGCTGCCTCAGAGAGCTGTGGAAGCTGGGTCATTGAATAAATTTAAGACAGAGATAGACGGTTTCTTAACCAATAAGGGGTTATGGGGAGCGGGCAGGAAAGTGGACCTGAGTCCATGATCGGATCAGCAACGATCGTATTAAATGGCAGAGCAGGCTCGAGAGGCTGTATGGCCTACTCATGCTCCTATTTCTTATGTTCTTATGTTCTTACATTCTTACCTGCATTTTCAACATATTCTTCAAATGCTTCTATTTGTGAGAAGGTGTCTATTTAGTCCTATGTCGCCATTTAAATTGCATGTTTAAATGTTCTTCCCTCGAGTTTATTCCACAACTCTACTGACCTCCAGGTGAAATCATGCTGCCTAACCTCTTTTTGCTCTTTGCTTTTCAGTTTTTAATGCTCCTTGGTATTAGGATATTCAACAAGAGGAATTGTTTGCCGAGATATTAGTTTGTCAATCCATTTCTAATCTTTAAAACTTCAATTAGATCACCTTGAAGTCTCCACTTCTCTCAAGAAATCAATTCCAACTTCCTTAACCTTTCATCATAACTTAAATGTGTGTTACCCAGAATTATCTTTTTATCTCACCTCAATCCTTTCAAAATAATATTCTGCAATTATGAAGTGGCCGGAACTGAATGTAGTTCTCCTGATGGGTATGGTCAGTACATGTTACAGCCATAAAACTTGCGTTAATTCTATCCCCAGTACCTTTTTTATTATTTGTTTTTGTCAAGCAATTGAATGAAAACAGCATTGATGGAAAATCTTTTTTCAACAACTCAAACACATAACTCAATAATAATTCGGAGGCACGCTCAGGGCAGGGGGGTGCAACATCGGATGGGAAACCCAGAAGAACTTCCAGCAAGCATGTCTGTCTGTGTCATTTTAATGCAGCCACATAATTATAACATTACATCTGGGTTTGACATCGAATGCACAGCAGGGGGCGTGGTGCAGACCTGCATGATGCAATCTCAACTCAAGTATTTTAAGGGCCAATCCAAAGATGGAATTCGGAGGAGTTGGGAGGTTTTACGTAGAGACAGCAACTGTAGAATATGGTCACAACATGCTCAAAGGCTGTATCCTGTTTTAATGACGCCTCACTTGATATTCTGCTGGGTCAGTGAGGAATTGAGCAAGAGACTATTCCCCAGCAACAGGAGGAAGAAACCTGCTGTTACCACAAAGAAGCTGGGTGTGGCCCAGTCGATCAGCAGCAGGATCATTGTGCCAAAACTCCTAGATTCAGTGCAGGAAGCGCTTTCATGACCTAACCAGAACAGGAGAAGTTCAGTACAGTTGTACGTTCACTACATCCTGCTGTGCGGATCACCCCACACTCACACTATGCCTTGTCAAGCCTACTCCATCACATCACCCCTCACACCCACTTACCTTGCATCGTTGTCTATCTATTTCCCCATATCCCCATCTATTCACCCACCATTGCCACTCATCCTGATCCTTATGCAATTTGATGCCTCTGCCTGATAATCACCCTCAGCATATGCACTGCATTCATCAGGTAAACACATGCCATTATAATCACTCATAAGTCCGTTCTTTCCCCTGTTTCAGGAGTAGAGAGCAGAAAACATGAGGAAGAAGGAGAGAACCAGAGGTAGTCACCCACAGATTTCACAGTTAATAACTGCAGGGTAGAAAGCGCTGGAGATCTGTGGTGTTCCAGCATCCTTTACCATCTGAGATGGAGAGATTTGGACCTCCCAGATACCTGGTAACAGAATTAAACATCAGCGATATACACATGTCATACAACACTCAATCATGTTGACTTGATTTCAGCAGCGAGTAAAATATGATCATCTTCATCATGCTAAGTTGTAACATTCTTACCTTGCCAGTACTAATTCACATCTCTTCTCTCCACCAGGGCATTCACAGCACCAGCTGGTTGACCTCCCAAACCACAAATCATCAGAGAAGCTGATTCCTTCTGAGGGTGCACTGCCACAAGACTCATGCTCACGATGCATCAGTGCAGATACTGCAACATACTGGCAGGCCTTCCACACACACTGTCTATGATGCAGGAATGCAAGCATGAGTGAGCTGATGTCGCTGGGCACTGTGCGGATTTCTTATTCCATGGATAGAGTGGCCAACTCCGTGGAACATCAATTGCTGCAATCAAATGAGTCCATGCAGGCCTTGACCATGGCTGTGCAGATTCTGGATGCCAACATGTGTGGTGCCTTAAACTGGCCCTATTATAGCACGTCACTAATGAAGCAGAGTGGTAGGAGTGAGGTGCGCTGGCCCATGAAATGGATCTTAGCGAAAGAGGATATCGAAGTGGGAACTCGACTCACTTGTCATCTCAGCATGCCCACTTGTCATCTCAGCGATCAGAGCAGGGATCTGAGCAACCTGCCTCCACCTCTGCTGGAGCCACAGGGATTGCACCGTCAGAGTGATAGGAAAATGAAGAGTAAAGCTTTGTAGTTTCACAAGGGTATACATATGGGTATATGAGTTAATGTTATGTTTTTAAGTTTCTGTTGTTTAATACAATCACAAAAATGCTATTCATTTGCACCACTTTCTCGTCTTTCCCATTATTGGTTGCTGGGTGGTAAGTCACCTTTTAACTTGTTTGATGATGAATGGGACGACATTAATTGATGAGGA
Organism: Pristiophorus japonicus; assembly: GCF_044704955.1. Taxonomy (NCBI): domain Eukaryota; kingdom Metazoa; phylum Chordata; class Chondrichthyes; family Pristiophoridae; genus Pristiophorus; species Pristiophorus japonicus. The sequence continues at coordinate 292,155,950 of NC_091981.1, read as the reverse complement.
CCAAAGGGGGGATGTCCAAGGGTTGGTTTGTTATTTGTAGGACTTTGTATCAGTGGCATTGGGTGGAGGGGTGCTGGGGTTGGAAAAGCACCCGTTTCATGTGGTTCTGACATTGGTTCACTGGTACAACCTAAGTGAACCTTGCATTATTGATTGGGACTTTAGCAAAGCTTTTGATAAGGTCCCACATGGTAGACTGGTCATGAAGGTTAAAGCCCGTGGGATCCAGGGCAAAGTGATAAGTTGGATCTAAAATTGGTTTGGAAGTAGGAAGCAAAGGGTAATGATTGATGGATGTTTTTGTGACTGGAAGGATGTTTCCAGTGAGGTTCCACAGGGCTCAGTACTGGGACCCTTGCTTTTGTGGTATATATCAACGATTTAGATTTGAATATAGGGAGTATGATTAAGAAGTTTTCAGACGACACTAATGATTGATAATGAAGAGGAAGATATCAATCTAATGGGCAGGTGGGCAGAGCAGTGGCAAATGGAATTTAATTCAGAGAAGTGTGAGGTGATGCACTTTGGGAGGGCTAATAAGGAAAGGGTATACACATTAAGCGGTAGGCCACTTAATAGTGTAGATGAACAAAGGGACCTTGGAGTGCTTGTCCACAGATCCCTGAAAATAGCAGGCCAGGTGGATAAGGTGGTTAAGAAGGCATATGGAATGTTTGCCTTTATTGGCCGAGGCATAAAATATAAAAGCAGGGAGGTTATGCTTAAATTGTATAATACTTTGGTTAAATCACAGCTGGAGTACTGCAAGCAGTTCTGGTCGACGTATTATTGGAAGGACGTGATTGCACGAGTGAAGATGCAGAGGAGATTTACTAGGATGCTTCCTGGAATGGCGAATCTTAGTTATGAGGACAGATTGGATAGGCTGGGTTTGTTCTCATTGGAACAGAGGAGGTTGAAAGGAGACCTCATTGAGGTGTACAAAATATTGAGGGACCTGTGTTATGTATGCAAACCTCACCAATGTGTAAGACTTGCCACCAGGGGGCACACCTGTGGGAGACCTAAGGGTCACCTGTGCACCCTGGGAAAGCAGGTATAAAAGGCAATCCACCATGCTGCTTCCTCACTTTGGAGTTACATTAAAGAGACCAAGGTCACAATGGTTTGAGCTTACAACACAGTCTTGTGGAGTTATTCTGAACATAATAATTGGCGACAAGTTACAGATCACAAACTTTCACACGGTAATGGCTGCCGTTGGTATTCTTGAGAGATTTGTTGAGGGTGATGATTGGGAAGCCTTTGTTGAGTGTCTTGACAAGTACTTCATGATCAATGAGCTGGACATGGCTGAGATGGCGGTCAAGCGCAGGGCGATTCTCCTCACTGTACATGGGTCCTCGATATATGGCCTTGTCAAAAATCTGCTGTCACCGGTCAAACCAACGGACAAGACTTACACAGAGCTGTACACACTGGTTTGGGAACACCTCAAGCCGAAGGAGAGCATCCTAATGGCCAGGTATCGCTTTTACACGCACCATCGTTCCGAGGGCCAGAACGTGGCGAGCTTTGTCGCCGACCTAAGACGCCTTGCGGGACAGTGCGAATTTGCCAGATCTTTGGGGGAAATGTTGCGGGACTTTTCGTGCTTGGAATCGGCCACGAGGTCATTCTTCACAGACTGCTGTCTGCCGAATCCCTAGACCTGAGCAAGGTCATCACAATAGCCCAGGCTTTCATATCCATGAGCGACAACACGAAACAGATATCTTCACAGCATCAAAGCTCACCGGCAAGTACTGTGCATAAAATAATGCCTTCAGCAGGCAGAACTGTACATGGCAGGGCCTACACGACCGCAGAGGCCAGTCCTAGGGTGACTCAGAGGCCGCTGTGGGGTGTGAATGAGTATCCATTAACACCGTGTTGGTGCTGCGGGGGCAGTCATTGAGCCCATCAATGTCGATTCAAGCACTATGTGTGCAAGGACTGTGGAACAATGGGACGCTTCCAGCGAATGTGCAAACGACCTCTGACTCACCACCTTGCAGAGTCAGCAGAGGACGACCGATCCAGCGTGGATCTCGCTGAATGAGCAGAGAGGCAACTCAACCTGAGGATGAGGAGGAAGTGTATGGGGTACACACCTTCACCACCAAAAGCCCTCCGATAATGTTAAAAGTTAAACTTAACGGCATTCCAGTCTCCATGGAATTGGACACAGGGGCGAGTCAATTAATCATGAGCCAGAAGGCTTTTGAGAAACTGTGGAGCAACAAGGCATAGAGGCCAAAACTGAGCCCAATTCACACAACGCTGCACACTTACACCAAAGAACTCATACCTGTTATCAGCAATGCGTGAGTGAAAGTATCGTATGACGGAATGGTGCATGATTTACCACTATGGATTGTACCAGGCGATGGCCCAATGCTGTTCGGCAGAAGCTGGCTGAGAAAGATCCGATGGAACTGGGACGAAATCAAAGCTCTGTCTTCGGTGGATGATGCCTCGTGCGCCCAGGTGCTAAACAAATTCCTGCCGTTATTTGAGCCAGGCATTGGCAACTTCACAGGCGCCAAGGTGCAGATCCATCTTGTTCCTGGGGCACGGCCCGTTCATCACAAGGCCCCAGCAGTCCCATATATGATGCGAGAGAAAGTCGAAATCGAGCTGATCAGACTTCAACGAGAGGGAATCATATCGCCAATCGAGTTCAACAAGTGAGCCAGTCCAATCGTGCCGGTGCTAAAGAGCGATGGGACGGTCAGAATCTGCGGGGACTACAAGGTAACGATCAACCGAGTCTCGTTACATGACCAGTCCCACTACCTAAAGCGGAGGCCCTATTTGCAATGCTAGCAGGGGGAAGTCGTTCACCAAGCTAGATCTAACCTCATCTTACATGACACAGGAGCTGGCTAAACCATGATAGAAATTGACGTGCATCAACATGCACAAAGGACTGCTCATGTACCACAGATGCCCCTTTTGGGATTCGCTCGGCTGCGGCCATCTTCCAGAGGAACATGGAGAGTCTGCGGAAATCGGTTCCTTGCACCGTGGTGTTCCAAGACGACATCTTGATCACTGGTCGCAACACCACCGAACACTTGCACAACCTGGAAGAGGTTCTAAAGCGACTGGACAGATTGGGACTCAAGCTGCAATGCTCCAAGTGTGTTTTCCTGGCACCAGGTTGTCGAATTTCTGGGGAGAAAGATTGCGGCAGACGGCATCAGACCTACGGACTCCAAGGCGGAGGCTATCAAGAATGCACCCAGTCCACAGAATGTGATGGAGCTGCGTTCATTCCTGGGACTCCTCAACTATTTTGGTAACTTTCTACTGGCGTTGAGCACTTTGCTGGAACCCTTGCATTTATTGCTACGCAAGAGTGATGACTGGGTTTGGGGTAAATCTCAAGAGACAGCCTTTAACAAGGCCAGAAACCTGCTATGCTCTGACAAGTTACTTGTATTGGATGACCCATGTAAATGTTTAGTACTAGCTTGTGATGCGTCATCTTACAGGTTCGGTTGTGTGTTACAGCAAGCAAATGTGTCAGGCAAACTGCAACCGGTTGCAGATGTATCCAGAAGTTTATCTAAGGCTGAAAGAGCCTACAGTATGGTTGAGCAGGGAGTCGGGAGGTGGAGCGGCAGCGTGGTGAGGCCTACAAGAGGCCAGCGGGACATCGAGGAGCCCAGCAGGGAGTCGGGAGGCGGAGCGGCTGAGTGGTGAGGCCTACACGAGGCCAGCGTTCGTCGAGGAGGCCCAGCAGGGAGTCAGGGAGATGGAGCAGCAGTGTGGTGAGGCCTTCAAGAGGCCAGCGTTCGTCGAGGAGGCCCAGCAGGGAGTTGACAGGCGGAGCGGCAGCGTGGTGAGGCCTACAAGAGACCAGCAGGACGTCAAGGAGGCCAGCCGGTGCAGCGCAACGGGGAGGCAAAAAAGAAGTAGAAAGAAATCAAAAGGTGACGTCACAGCCAAGGGTGTAAGTGATTGGCTGGTGATTGGTAAGTAGTTTTTCTTTTTCTTTTCTATATCAGGAAGTAACCTTTAGCATTGTTGTTGCCAGTGTAAGTTTATCTAAGGGTTAAGTCATGGCAGGACCGCTCAGACACGTGTTATGCTCCTCCTGGACTATGTGCGAAGTCAGGGACGTTTCCGGTGTCCCTGACGACTACGTGTGCGGGAAGTGCATCCGCCTGCAGATCCTGAGAATGACGTGACTAGCACGTTTAGTGAGTTGGTCTTACCGCAGGTAAAGGGTATACAGCCAGATAGGGATTGTATGACCAAACAGGAAGAGCAGTGCAAGGAAGGTAGTGCAGGGGGCCCCTGCGGTCATCCCCCTGCAAAACAGATACACCGCTTTGGGTACTGTTGAGGGGGATGACTCATCAGGGGAGGGCAGCAGCAGCCAAGTTCATGGCACCGTGGGTGGCTCTGCTGCACAAGAGGGCAGGAAAAAGAGTGGGAGAGCTATAGTGATAGGGGATTCAATTGTAAGGGGAATAGATAGATGTTTCTGCGGCCGCAACCGAGACTCCAGGATGGTATGTTGCCTCCCTGGTGCAAGAGTCAAGGATGTCTCGGAGCGGGTGCAGGACATTCTGAAAAGGGAGGGTGAACAGCCAGTTGTCATGGTGCATATAGGTACCAACAATATCGGTAAAATATGGGATGAGGTCCTACAAGATGAATTTAGGGAGCTAGCAGCTAAATTAAAAAGTAGGACCTCAAAAGTAGTAATCTCAGGATTGCTACCAGTGCCACGTGCTAGTCAGAGTAGGAATCGCAGGATAGCTCAGATGAATACGTGGCTTGAGGAGGGGTGCAGAAGGGAGGGATTGACATTCCTGGGACATTGGAACCGGTTCTAGGGGAGGTGGGACCAGTACAAACCGGACGGTCTGCACCTGGGCAGGACCGGAACCAATGTCCTAGGAGGAGTGTTTGCTAGTGCTGTTGGGGAGGAGTTAAACTAATATGGCAGGGGGATGGGAACCTATGCAGGGAGACAGAGGGAAGTAGAATGGGGGCAGAAGCAAATGATGGAAAGAAGAAAAGTAAAAGTGGAGGGCAGAGAAACCTAAGACAAAAAGCAAAAAGGGCCACATTACAGCAAAACTCTAAAAGGGCAAAGTGTGTTAGAAAGACAAGCCTAAATGTTCTGTGCCTCAATGCGAGGAGTATTTGGAATAAGGTGGACGAATTAACTGCACAGAAAGCAGTTAACGGATATGATGTAATTGGCATCACAGAGACATGGCTCCAGGGTGACCAAGGCTGGGAACTCAACATCTAGGGGTATTCAACATTTAGGTAGGATAGACAGAAAGGAAAAGGAGGCGGAGTATCATTGATGGTTAAAGAGGAAATTAATGCAATAGTGAGAAAGGACATTAGCTTGGATGATGTGGAATCGGTATGGGTGGAGCTACGGAATACCAATTGGCAGAAAACGCTAGTGGGAGTTGTGTACATACCATCAAACAGTAGTAGTAAGGTTGGGGACAGCATCAAACAAGAAATTAGGGATGCATGCAATAAAGATACAGCAGTTATCATGGGTGACTTTAATCTACATATTGATTGGGCTAACCAAACTTGTAGTAATGCGGTGGAGGCGGATTTCCTGGAATGTATTAGGAATGGTTTTCTGGACCAAAATGTCGAGGAACCAACTAGGGAGCTGGCCATCCTAGACTGGGTGATGTGTAATGAGAAAGGACTAATTAGCAATCTTGTTGTGCGAGGCCCCTTGGGAAAGAGTGACGATAACATGGTAGAATTCTTTATTAAGATGGAGAGTGTACAGTTAATTCAGAAACTAGGGTCCTGAACTTAAGGAAAGGTAACTTTGATGGTTTGAGGCATGAATTGGCTAGAATAGACTGGCAAATGATACTTAAAGGGTTGACGGTGGATAGGCAATGGGAAACATTTAAAGATCACATGGATGAACTTCAGCAATTGTACATCACTGTCTGGAGTAAAAACAAAACGGGTAAGGTGGTTCAACCGTGACTAACAAGGGAAATTAAGGATAGTGTTAAATCCAAGGAAGAGGCATATAAATTGGCCAGAAAAAGCAACAAACCTGAGGACTGGGAGAAATTTAGAAATCAGCAGAGGAGAACAAAGGGTTTAATTAAGAGGGGGAAAATAGAGTATGAGCAGAAGCTTGCCGGGAACATAAAAACTGACTGCAAAAGCTTCTGTAGATATGTGAAGAGAAAAATATTAGTGAAGACAAACGTAGGTCCCTTGCATTCGGATTCAGGTGAATTTATAATGGGGAACAAAGAAATAGCAGACCAATTGAACAAATACTTTGGTTCTGTCTTCATGAAGGAAGACACAAATAACCTTCTGGAAGTACTAGGGAACCGAGTGTCTAGTGAGAAGGAGGAACTGAAGGATATCCTTATTAGGCGGGAAATTGTTTCAGTGAAATTGATGGGATTGAAGGCCGATAAATCCCTGGGCCTGATAGTCTGCATCCCAGAGTACTTAAAGAAGTGGCCCTAGAAATAGTGAATGCATTGGTGATCATTTTCCAACAGTCTATCAACTCTAGATCAGTTCCTATGGACTGGAGGGTAGCTAATGTAACACCATTTTTTTAAAAGGGAGGGAGTGAGAAAGTAGGTAATTATAGACCAGTTAGCCTGACATCAGTAGTGGGCAAAATGTTGGAATCAATTTTTAAGGATGAAATAGCAGCGCATTTGGAAAGGAGTGACAGAATCAGTCCAAGTCAGCATGGATTTATGAAGGGGAAATCATACTTGACAAATCTTCTGGAATTTTTTGAGGATGTAACTAGTAGAGTGGACAAGGAAGAACCAGTGGATGTGGTGTGTATTTGGACTTTCAAAAGGCTTTTGACAAGATTGCACACAAGAGACTGGTGTGCAAAATCAAAGCACATGGTATTGGGGTAATATACTGACGTGGATAGAGAACTGGTTGGCAGGCAGGAAGCAGAGAGTCGGGATAAATGGGTCCTTTTCAAAATGGCAGGCAGTGACCAGTGGAGTGCCGCAGGGCTCAGTGCTGGGATCCCAGCTCTTTACAATATACATCAATGATTTGGATGAAGGAATTGAGTGTAATATCTCCAAGTTTGCAGATGACACTAAACTGGGTGGCGGTGTGAGCTGTGAGGGGGACGCTAGGAGGCTGCAGGGTGAATTGAACAGGTTAGGTTAGTGGACAAATGCATGGCAGATGCAGTATAATCTGGAGAAATGTGAGGTTATCCACTTTGGGGGCACAAACGCATAGACAGAATATTATCTGAATGGCGCAGATTAGGAAAAGGGGAGGTGCAACGAGACCTGGGTGTCATGGTTCATCAGTCATTGAAAGTTGGTATGCAGGTACAGCAGGCGGTGAAGAAGGCAAATGGTATGTTGGCCTTCATAGCTAGGGGATTTGAGTATAGGAGCAGGGAGGTCTTACTGCAGTTGTACAGGGCCTTGGTGAGGCCTCACCTGTAATCTTGTGTTCAGTTTTGGTCTCCTAATCTGAGGAAGGACGTTCTTGCTATTGAGGGAGTGCAGCGAAGGTTCACCAGACTGATTCCTGGGATGGCAGGACTGACATATGAGCAGAGACTGGATCAACTGGGCCTTTATACATTGGAGTTTAGAAGGATGAGAGGGGATCTCATAGAAACATCTAAGATTCTGACGGGACGGGACAGGTTAGATGCGGGTAGAATGTTCCCGATGTTGGGGAAGTCCAGAACCAGGGGACACAGTCTTCGGATAAGGGATTGGCCATTTAGGACTGAGATGAGGAGAAACTTCAACACTCAGAGAGTTATTAACCTGTGGAATTCCCTGCCTCAGAGAGTTGTTGCTGCCAGTTCATTGGATACATTCACGAGGGAGTTAGATATGGCCCTTACGGCTAAGGGGATTAAGGGGTATGGAGAGAAAGCAGGAAAGGGGTACTGAGGGAATGATCAGCCATGTTCTTATTGAATGGTGGTGCAGGCTCAAAGGGCCGAATGGCCTACTCCTGCACCTATTTTCTATGTTTCTATGTTTCTATGTTAACATGTGTATACGGGGTTAAGAAAATGCACCAATACCTATTTGGTCTCCAGTTCGAGCTCGAAAGCGACCACAAACCGCTTACTTCACTGCTCTCAGAAAGCAAAGGTATTAATACCAATGCTTCGTCCTGCATCCAAAGATGGGCACTAATATTGTTTGCGTTTGACTATGTAATCTGCCACAGACCAGGCATTGAGAACTGCCCTGACGCCCTCAGTCGGCTACCATTGCCCACCACCGGGGTGGAAATGCTGCTGGTAATGGATGCTTTTGAGAGCGAGTGGTCACCTGTCACGGCTCACCAGATCAGGACCTGGACTAGCCAAGACCCTGTGCTGTCACTAGTAAAAAGCTGCATCCTTAATGGGAGCTGGCCGGTGGTTCCCGGGGAAATGCGGCCTACACAGTACTCACCCAGGCTATCGCCAGGTTGCACATTTGGTGGCCAGGCATTGACTCCGAATTAGAGTCTTGCGTACACCAATGCAACACTTGCTCACAGTTGAGCAACGCACCCAGGGAGGCCCCACTATTGAGGGAGTGCAGTGAAGGTTCACGAGACTGATTCCCGGGATGGCGGGACTGACCTATCAAGAAAGACTGGATCAACTGGGCTTGTATTCACTGGAGTTCAGAAGAATGAGAGGGGACCTCATAGAAACATTTAAAATTCTGACGGGGTTAGACAGGTTAGATGCAGGAAGAATGTTCCCAATGTTGGGGAAGTCCAGAACCAGAGGTCACAGTCTAAGGATAAGGGGTAAGCCATTTAGGACCAAGATGCGGAGGAACTTCTTCACCCAGAGAGTGGTGAACCTGTGGAATTCTCTACCACAGAAAGTTGTTGAGGCCAATTCACTAAATATATTCAAAAAGGAGTTAGATGAGGTCCTTACTACTAGTGGGATCAAGGGGTATGGCGAGAAAGCAGGAATGGGGTACTGAAGTTGAATGTTCAGCCATGAACTCATTGAATGGCGGTGCAGGCTAGAAGGGCCGAATGGCCTACTCCTGCACCTATTTTCTATGTTTCTATGTTTCTATGTACCTGTGGTCATGGCCTCCAAACTGTGGTCCAGCGTCCACGTAGATTTTGCTGCCCCTTTTCTAGGAAAGGTGTTTCGAGTAGCAGTGGACGCTTACTCTAAATGGATTGAATGTATAATAATGTCATCCACTGCCACCATTGAAAGCCTCAGGGCCATGTTCGCCACCTATGGTTTGCCCGACGTCCTTGTTAGTGACAATGGACCATGTTTCACCAGCTCGGAATTGAACGAGTTCATGACCCGCATTAAGCATGTCAGGCCTGCCCCATTTAAGCCCGCATCCAATGGCCAAGCGAAACGGTTCGTCCAAACCATCAAGCAGAGCTTGAAACGCGTAACGGTTATCTCGGGTCCTGCTCAGCTAACGGACGCGCCCACACTCGCTCACCGGGGATCCCCCTGCAGAATTGTTAATGAAGAGAGGACTCAAAACCAGGCTCTCCTTAGTCTACCCAGATCTCAATGATCATGTACAAACCCGGCGGCACCGGCATAACGTGTACCACGATCGCGCGGCTGTATCGCGTGACATTGAGGTTAATGATCCTGTGTTTGTTTGGACATTGTCCCAAATGGATTGCTGGCACTGTTTTAGCCAAGGAGGGGAATAGAGTGTTTGTTGTTAAACTGTTGAAAGGGCAAACGTGCAGAAAGCACTTGGATCAGACCAAACTGCGATTCACTGACAACCAAGAACAGTTTGAAGAAGAGTTTACCATCTATGATCCACCAACACACACCCAACCAGTAATCGACATCGCTGTCAACCACGAGGATGAACCCACCATGCCTGACAGTCCGATCAGACCAGCCGCACTGCCGTGCAGCAATGATCCGACCGACTCACCCACGCCAGGACTTCAACTCAGAGCGCCAGATCGCCTCAACCTGCAAATAATGTACATAAGACTTTGGGGGGGGAGTGATGTTATGTATGCAAACCTCACCAATGTGTAAGACTTGCCACCAGGGGGCACACCTGTGGGAGACCTAAGGGTCACCTGTGTACCCTGGGCAAGCAGGTATAAAAGGTAATCCACCATGCTGCTTCCTCACTTTGGAGTTACATTAAAGAGACCAAGGTCACAATGGCTTGAGCTTACAACACAGTCTTGTGGAGTTATTCTGAACATAATAGCCTGGACATAGTGGAGAGTAAGGGCCTATTTCCATTGGTGGAGGGGTCTATTACGAGGGGGCATAGTTTTAAGGTGGTTGGTGGAAGGTTAAGAGGGGATTTGAGGGGGGGGCTTCTTTACGCAGAGGGTTGTGGGGATCTGGAACTCGCTGCCTGGAAGAGTGGTGGATGCAGAAACCCTCACCACTTTTAAGAGATGGTTGGATGGGCACTTAAAGTGCTGTAACCTGGAGGGTTACGGACCTCGAGCTGGTAATTGGGATTAGACTGGATGATCTTTTGTTGGACAGCGCAGATACAATGGTAAGTTCTGCAGGGAATTGAATATGGACAAAGTGATCTCCTGGACTAGTTTCAAAAACCAGGATGGGTCGGAGAGGAATTTTTCCAGATTTTTTCTCCCTAAATCGGCCTGAGTTTTTATCTGGTTTTTGCCTCTCCCAGGAAATCACATGGCTTCGGTTGGGGAGGAGTGTAGAATGTTTCAGTAATAGGGGTGTCGCAGTTGTGTGAGGCAGACTGGTTGGGCTGGGTGCTCTTTGTCTTTCCGTCATTGTTTATAGGTTTATATGTAACCTTTAGGGCTGCTGACCAAGGACTGTGCAGCTCTTTGTTGGCCGGCGTGGACACGATGGGCCAAAATGGCCTCCTTCTG